>NC_090443.1:299379568-299714207 GCF_031143425.1 Pleurodeles waltl | reverse complement strand
ATAATGGTAATGTTAACAGTGTGTCAGTGAAGAGTGCATGTCACCAACTGTAACCAAGACTGGCATGCTGTCAAGCACAGGACAAAGGAAAATCAGTGCCCATGTGGCATGGGCCGGTGCTACCGGGTACTTCTACGGGTGAATATGACCTGTACCACATCTTCATCTTCTGATGTGTGTGTCCTCTCCTCTGCCCTTGATGGTGGTGGTGGGTTTGAGGGGGCCACACACACTTCAGTGGTTGGAGAAGTGGACTCCAAATTCCTAGCAGCTGCCATCTGTGGAACTAGATATGGCATCACTGAGGCAAGGAGGATCTGCTGATTATTGAGTATCCCAACACAAAAGGATGATGGACGGAGTGCTGAACAATGCAAACACTCACTCCCAGTCACAGATCTGGGTTTAATCCATTGTTCTTTTGCTCACCATGCCACCCCAGTTTGGACCCAGCCATATGCAAATCAGTCTTGACCCTGTTCCTCATGTTAACAGTCCAGCTCAAACTGCCAGGCCAGATCCTCCCTGGACCGGAAATAAGCATCCTGGGACCGGTTTCACAGTATCACCCTTCATCAGCCAGGCTAGCTTGAATCCCGTGGCACAGTGAGCAAAAGACCCACGTCTGGGCATACCCTTCCCACTTAGGGCCACTTTAGCAACACAAAAGGGTGATGGACGGAGTGCTGAACAATGCAAACACTCACCCCCAGTCACAGATCTGGGTTTAATCCATCGTTCTTTTGCTCATTATGCCACCCTAGTTTGGACCCAGCCATATGCAAATCAGTCTTGACCCTGCACCTCATGGGAACAGTCCAGCCCAAACTGCCAGGCCAGGTCCTCCCTGGACCGGAAACAAGCATCCTGGGACCGATTTCAGAGTATCACCCTTCATCAGCCAGGCTAGCTTGAATCCAGTGGCACAGTGAGCAAGGGACCCCCGTCTGGGCATACCCTTTCCAATTAGGGCAACTTTAGCAACACAAAAGGATGATGGACAGAGTGCTGAACAATGCAAACACTCACCCCCAGTCACAGATCTGGGTTTAATCCATCATTCTTTTGCTCACCATGCCACCCCAGTTTGGACCAAGCCATATGCAAATCAGTCTTGACCCTGTTCCTCATGGGAACAGTCCAGCCCAAACTGCCAGGCCAGGTCCTCCCAGGATGAGAAGCAAGCATCTTGGGACCGGTTTCAGGGTGGCATGGTGAGCAAAAGAATAATGGATTAAACCCATATCTGTGACTGCATTGTTCAGCACCCCGTCCATCATCCTTTTGTGTTGCTAAAATATTGAGTATGGCAGCAACATCCCTGTGGTAGGCAGCCACGTCTGCCCTGAGGGGGTCCAGCTTGTTGTCATGCATGAAGCTGCAAGATTGGGAGGGCAGGTGTTGTAGCAACTTCCTCACAGCAGTGGTGAGGTCCCTCACACACTGTTGGACTCCTTGCCATAGGGATTGTGTGACTTGTATAGCTGCTGACTGTTCTGCGGACGTCATCGTGCACATGCGCATCCCCTCAAGGCTAGCTGCCATAGTTTGCATCCCCACCCGCACATCCTTGGCCAGCTCCTGCAGTACTCCAACTACTGTCCTCTCAAAGGTGGTCCTAGTGTCATCAGAGTCTTCAGCTGTGTCTGAGCTGGCAGGACGTACTATTGGGGGCTTGGGTGGGTACTCTGGCATGGCTGCTACATGTGTGCTCCTCCTTGTGACTGGAGGTGGTGTCTGGAGGGTTCCTAGGACATTTTGGAGGGTTTCCTGGCTGATGGTTGTCAAGTGGTCATCCAGGTCATCGGGGTAGCCTAGGACAGACAGATCCACAGGACAGCCATCATCCTCTGCAATGAGATATTGTACAATTAGTGTGTCTGTGTTGTGGCAGTTCTAATGTGACGTCACTGACTCCCTATTGGTGGTACATTGTAACCTTGGTTCACATGCATTGTTCCTATCATTAATGTTTGCAGTCTCTCAGTCCTATGCCCCACCTGCATATTACATGTAGTGTGGGCAGTTTTGGGAATTGTCTGCGTCACATCTTCTAGGTGTGGCTTCTGTCCAAATTGTGGCTTACCACCTTCTTGTCCTAATAAACCCTCACTCTGCTTCCACTAGCATGGTGAGGCCTTGCAATGATGACCTATACGGTGCTGAGACCTAGCACCATACCATGTATTGCATTTCCATGAAACAATACAGGTGCTACTATTGGTAGTTTCTCATGTTGATGTTTGCGTATCTGTGCTACATTGCATTGCTCTGATGGGCCTGGCAGAGTTCCATTTCCTGTCATGACTGTGCGGGTGTGTTTGCCTTGCTAAACACATATGTTCTCCCCCTCAATGCTGTTGTCTTGGCACTATGACACCTGAGATGTTACATGGTGGCATTGCAGCTATTGTGACACAAGCAGAGACCCTGGAATGGGCAGCATAGGTATGAGATTACTGCTGTGTACTTCATAATGTATGTGACAGTGACTGATGTTTATTGAGTCTATGGACATGTGCAGTTGACAGGAGTTGCACTTTGTTTGGGGATTGATCACGTAGTCATACTGATCCCTCATTTTGAGTGTGTTTGTGCCATGGACACCTAACTGCAATTTCCTAATTGACCAGCACACACAGCACAGGTAGTAGTGACAAGTGTTGTCAATGGTAAATGCAGCTTGAGCCAATGGCCTGAGACTGAGCATTGTCCTCAAGTTTACATTCTGACATTACAGCTTTCCTGTGACAGCAGTCCAGTTTTACGTTCTACCCTACCCTCCTGGTCTGCTTCAGCATTTCCAGCAGCCGTGACATGGCAGGGTACCCCCATGCAAAGGTTGTTGGTATTGTGTTGTGCCCCTGGATGCCCCTGCACAGCCCATGGCCCTGGCATGTGCAGCGCAGGGAGTCCCGTGCCGTGCCCCTTTGCCCTTTCCACTGCCTGATTTTCAGGGCTGATATGCATTGTGTAGTAGGTATCTACCTCCTCCTTCTTGCACTTGACATTTAGGCATTTTGGTCCCCCATGCAACTTACCCTGCATATGTGTTGTTTTCTGGTAGCCTGGCTGTCCTGTGATACCAGTGATGATTTCCTCGGGGATGATGGCTGCAACCAACTCCTCCATCTCGTCCAGGTTCTCTTGTGGTGCTGAACTCCCACCTCCGGTCTGCAGTGCTGCCTTCCTGTTCTTTGACATTTTCTCCTTTGTCCTGTGCTTACAGTCATGCCAGCATCTTGCACTCCGTGACAGTTCTCCTGACCTCTGCCACACTGGTAATCTTGTCCACAATCTGTTGCCAAATTGCCTCTCTCCTTCCAATTGGCAATTTAGAGGTGATGAATAGTTGATGCTGGTGCTCCGTCACCTCACTGACCAGGATTTCATGCTCCTCTGTGCTGAAGCGACACTTCCTCTTCTTCTTGTCTCTCCCCTGGGTCTGTCTGTGTCCTCCTGGCTGGTTTCTGGTTCTGTGGGGTCTCCCTGGGGTCTCTCCTGGCTTCTGGGATCCATTCTGGGCTCCTTAGCACTGTTTGCTGCATTTGCGTCTCGTTTTGATGCTATTGCGGTGAAAAATGGCGCATGGACGTTTTCTGTCATTTTCCATATCACAAACAGGATTAGAGTAATTTTTCCTGGGTTAACTTAATTTTGCCTTAAGGTGCAATGGTTAGCGTAAAAAAAAAATGACTATAACCTGTTCTTAGTGCCATTGTGCGTCAAAGTATAAATATGACATACGGGTGGCGTTAAGAAACGACCTAGCCAGTGCTAAACGTTTTGATGCAAAACTGTGTTTGTGCAGTTTTGAGTCAAAAAGTATAAAACTATCCCTTAGTGCCCCTACCAATCTGCATTCCTCTCCCTTTCTGCTGCCGCTAAGCCCCTCTTGTGCGCCAGCTTGTCCGTATGCCCATGACAGTATCAATGCAGTAACAATGCAGTGACTTTAACTAACGGCAGAGCAAAAGAATAAGTTAGAAATGCATTAACCACAGCCAAATTTAAGATAGTACTGATAGCTCGGAACAGATGCTTGGAATTTTATTGGGCACGTTATTGATAGTGTCAAATAAGCATCTACAGCAGACAAATTACACCCTTTATGAGAGAGAGAGAATCAGTACTTACATTTCAAGATCTGACAGACACTTCATTAATTTTGCTCTGTCCTCTGCTCTCAGTTTTGAATACTGATGTAAAGATATTTTTCAAACCACTAACAAAGAGAGTGCCAAAGTTAGTAAGCTCATTGTTACACAAAGAGTAACCTAGAGTTTATTCCCAAAAGAAACTTGATGCACAATATGAGAAGACTCACACATGTAATACACAAAGTAAATGCTTCTAATGACAAGTCCATATTAGAGGTATTGAATGTTGAGCACGCATTCAACACAGTATGCTGGGAATACATCTGGTTAGTGATGGAAAGAATGGACTTTGGAACAATATTTCTAAGATGGGACTAATTATTATACTTAAACCAATCAGCATGTGTCAGGACTAGGGGATGGATTTCAAATAATTGGAAACTCAAAAGGGGTACATGACAAGGCTGCAGACTATCCCCATTGTTATTTGCATTACCAGATAGCAAGCAGACTGCAGGCTGCTATGGTGGTACAATGGGATACTGGAGAATCCATAATAGACACACTATTTCATTATATGCTAATGACACATTGGTATACTTGAAAGAACCTGAAAACTGACTTTTTATTCTTCCAGGCCTTGGAAAATTCTAGAAAAGTGTCAGACCTAGCCACTAACTGGGCCAAATCAAAGTTATTCCCAATTGGTAATACTAAAAAGGTGGAAGTTACTAATCTACAGGCCTAGGAGCATGATAAACAACAAACTTAAGATAACTGGACATACTGGTCATAAATGGTAAGCAACCACAACATATGCCTACTATGGGTAAAGTCATGACTGAACTCAAAGACATTTTGGAAATTGCTTCCATTGTCTATTATGGAGATAATTGCAGGGATGAAAGTGTTTTTGCTTCCCAGGTGCCTTTATACATTGAAAAGCTCTTTGTGCTCCATCTATTTTAAACTGTTTAAGAAATGTTGATGAAGAAAATACATTCTTCCTTATAGTTTTTTTGTCTCCCTGTCTGTAGAGTGAGTGAGAAAAGGGCCAGGTTTTAATTTTGAAGTGGAAGAGGCTTGAATCACTGAGCTTTCAGGGGAAAAAAGGCTGGATCATTTGGAACGTGTGCAGTTAACCCCTGGAGTACGTAGTAGACATTGAACACGACTAGGGTTATCTTACTGTCTCCATTAGGGCTTCATCTAATAGGAGGAAGGGTTGCCATTTGTAGAGTATCTGTCAAGAAGCTAGGAGGATGTTCTACTGAGAGAAGAGGGAGGTCTAAAGTTTTTGATGCCTAATTCAGCACCACACGAAAAATAAGCAATTTCTAGTGCAGCTGGGCCATGGTCTGGATCTATCTCAATATCAGGAGAAGTATACAGCCCTAGAAAGGTGTGCAGTCGGTGATCCCATACAGTAGAAAGGAAACTCATAATAGGGTCTTCTCTACCTTGACCTGATCTTGTTCTGAATCAAACCCAAATAAGTAATGACTGCTCCTCATGAAAGTGCTGTGTCTCAGTCTCTTCTCTGCATTTCCCATCTTCAAGGAGCCTTTGAATCTCCATTCTTGATCTAATTATTTGAGTAGGGGTTTATGTGGTTTATCTGATGAGAATACCACCTGTGGCATAAACGCCACCAGTGCCAGAGTAGAACTTTCTTCCTGTTCTGGCATCTATAGCGGTGCCAGCACCGGGTAAGGAGTCAGAAAGAGAGCCGGCATTAAAGGAACACCTTCCTGTATTGGTAAAGCACACAGTGTTGATGAAACATTCGGCATTGGAAGGGAAACAGATAGAGCCCCTTATAGGCACATGGGGATAGGTGACACTGCTCAGTGAACCTGTGTGGTTTGAAACATCTCCAGAATAATTTGAATTTCTTCAATCGGGTATGCCAGCACCAGTACAGAAGTAGGCAGAGACAGTGGAGGCAATGATGCCTGCACTGGAGTCAGTGGGTTGGTGGGGCAGCTCCACTAGCTGAAATTCAAATGAAAACTGAGCTTCGAGAGAAGCCCTGGGAGGACTCTTACCTTTGGACTTGGGCCTTATGGATGAAAGAAGAGAGTGCTTCTTTTTTTTCCCCTCAGTGATTTGCATGAGAAAAGGAGTAACGGGGGACCTCAATGTTGTTCAGGCATAGAGCGTGATCAAGTGTGATGACGGCCTTGGTGGTGGTCCTTCACCTTTGCTTTAAAACGTATGACTTCCCATTCCTTTATTGTCCTAGGATTCAGCCTAAAACAAATATCCCACCTCAGCGAATCATAGCTCAAGCTGAGGCACCACAAACAATTGTGGTGTGGATCTGTATTGGACATTCTTCTATCACATTTTCAAAGGGGCTAGAATCCTGATTTCTTACAGAGTGACATTTTCACCTGTACTACACCAGCTTTCTTTCCTCACATAAGTAGATGAGTGGTGCTACAAAACCACATCGAAAGACATGGAAGAAACTGAACTGACACCGGGGTACTGAGATAGCTGCTTTATGGCTCCAGTGATATCACTACAACTCTACTTCCAACATGGAGATGGAGCCAGCAGCAACTACTGGTGGCAGAGAGCTATTGCAAATGTTTCCAGATCCAGTCTGGGATATTCAAAGTTGAGGAATCTGCAGGTAGACGTATCTATCGGAAATGTGTTTGGAGCTAAGCGGGTTCCACAGGTTTGGCTTTGATAATAAACATCCTCTTTTAAATACGAGGGACATTTTTTTATTTCTGGATGATGCTGCTGTATTCAGTAGCCATGATCTTGTTTCCACATATCACAGTCAGGATGCTCCTTTTTCTGTGAAGTATAAAATTCAGCACTATGGTTTGGAACTCATTTCCACAAGATGTCAATTGATCAGATGCCTGTGATGTATTCTAAAGAGTGTTACAATACAATGTACTCTGTAACTACGTTTTTTTTTCAGATCAAGAAATATAAATGATGTTTGGTCCAAAACTTTTTCAAATAGTCTTCTGATAAAATGGTTATGGTTGGCCCTCACAAATATTCTCTTCCACTACTAATCACACATCCTAAGCCCACATCTTTTTCTTCTCAAACTGCTCTACTATCAGGCACCATACTACCCCCACTTTTATAAAACTTTGAAGAAGTGCCTGACTTTTACTGCACCTGTCACTTTCTGAAGAATAGAAAGGATTACTATCTATGTGCGATCTAGACTCACATTTATATCATTGCCCTACCCTTGCCTCATTCTTCAATTTTCTACCTTCTTTCTTATCACTGCTGACTGTATTAAGTTGAGGAAAATGATTTAAAACATTTTCTGTTGATAAAGCTTTAACAGCTAAAATGTAGCCCTTAATAACCTTTGTTACAGCAAGTATTTCACATTAATTTGGATTCCACCAATACACTAAACTTCCTTGTGCTGTCTTAGAGTAACAGCTAATGACAATGCACTCGTATCACTATCGGTCAAAGCATGTGTCATGAGATGCCACTGAAATGTGGACAGCTGACACAAATGTGTCCACTGTTTCTTTACTTTCCTATGTCTGGTGATAAAGTTATGTCCCTCCACAATCCCACTTAGTTCTCAGGAAAAATGTTAGTCAACCATTTTAAAAGCCCCCAAGTACTCATTCTACCTTCAAGTGTCATTGCTAGGGGCCTCTATTTCTGGTAAACAGGCTATCAATGGCCAACAGTTAATTTATGAATGCTCTATACTGTATAATTCTTTCCATTTCAGTGCTTTTTTAGCTACACTAGACAAAAACACATTAGGTGGTACAATATTCTGTGAAGCGATGAAACTGAAAAATAACTTTAAATGTGAGATGTACTTACATAAAAGATGTACTAAAATAAAAGAGCTAAATGTCTTGACACAGGTAAGTTACCACCATAACCTAATTAATTTCACACATGCACATGATCTGTCAAATAACCAACAAAATAAATGATACTTCAATGTTAATGAAGGGTACATTTAGAAGAAAAAACAAATTCACCTTGATGTGCTTTTGTACGCGGAAACGCTGGTAGCTATGACACAGATGAGAAATGATTAACTTATGGTAATATGCAAGGTATTTATGAAGTATCAAAATAGTAATAAAGTCAAAATGCAAAACAATAAGGATCCCAACTGAAGTAGAAACAAAGTTTTAAATTTAATGAATGCAATTTCATCAAAATGACAAAATAATCATATAAGGGGAAGGAGATACACATTTTTTACGTTTGAAGTAGGAATAGCAGCAAAAAGCGTAACATAGACGATCCATAGTCACTGTAGACTGGGACACAGGAAAAGTTCCTGGGTCCAATCCCACCTATTATGGACATTTATTTTCAAGGTGCTGAAAGACTTTGGCCACACTCAAATGGACTCTGATGGCTCTGGGGTGTGAGGGAATGTACTATGGTAATTCTAGTGTGCTCACACATCTAACTTTAAAATCCAGTTTTAAACAGACAGTGTGCTCCCAATAAACCCAGAGACAGAAGTCAGGTAGAAAGAAGATAGGGTTTCCACCAATTAGAGGATTGGTTCAAAGTAATCATTTCTGCCCATTCAGGTCTGCCTTTTGTTTGCTCCTGGGAGGCGTTTCACACCTTGTTAACAGCTATTCAGATGCTAATTATTTACTGGCGGAAGCAGGATTGAAATTGAAAATTTAACCGCAAGGAACTTAAGGCAGCAAAAAGGTAACTTTCTAAAAGGTAGTTTCCTTAATATTTGTTAAACGTCTGACTTCACCATTGGATTGGATTTTTAATGATAGTTGTTTAATTATTTTGTTTAGCTAATCCAATTCCTGAGATATAGTATTAGGGTTTTTAATATAAACTCTGGTTTTGTATATAGAAATGCTAGGCCTGCCACACTGAAACACGGCTTTTGTGTACTAGTTACTGTAAGGACATGTCAACATTACATTTCTGCATATCTTACTTTAAGTGCCATATACCCTGCCTCGTGGGCTAGAAGGTTTACAAACGGGTGACCTATTATTATTTATACGTGAGATTTTGACCAGTGAAATGTGTGTATTTTCACAGGTTGAATTGCAGTTTTTACGCTGCTAGAGTAAGGCTACATTGGTAGGCCTGAAGCTATGTTTGCACTGCTGATGAATTGGATAGTACAATAGCTGCTGCTATCCACTGGTGACATTCCATTTACATGGACCAATAAGTAAGTTACATATGCCAATTAGGAATATACCAATATCATCATGCTGAAATGAAGAACACAGGCTCTTTACCACTGGTTAGCAAGGGTAAAGTGCAGAGAGTTCCACAACCACTGGAACAGTAAAGATAAAAATCTGGGAGTACACTATGTAAAAGATGGCTATTCATACACCACCCAAAACTGCCACCAAGACATGTATGCTATGAGACCTTACTTGTTAATTCATTCATACAGCAGTTTTAAAAGCACTGCAAAGTTCCTTGTATATCCAGCAGCTTGTGGGTAAAAAAAAAAAGTGTCAAGATAACTCTGGTGATTAATGTACCTACTGGAGAGAGAAGGGAGTTTTGTCTAGTAGCAGTTTTGATTAATCTAACGTAGCGCAGATAGTTAATATGCCTGCTGTAAAGAATGTGTATCATGCATTACTGCTTTTGTCATAGATGCTTTAGTTACTGTGCAGTTCATATGTGACAATCATAATCTAGCACAGTGAGCTATGAACTGCCGTTTAAGAGCTGCATGCAAACTGCATGGTACGAGTTAGAAAGTTATGCTTTTTCGCAGTATTTTATTATCCTATTACTGCTAAAAAAGGTTTGATTGCATAGTAATAAATTCTTACTATAACGTCAATGCTAACCACTGTGCTATGTTAGGAATCCTGAGTTTGTGCTTCTCCAGACAAGACACTCTTACAAAATGCCTGCCAGTATGGATGACATGTGAATCCTACATCTTGTAGTCCCATTTGCTTTATGTAGCATTTTCTATACACTGATTTACACATGTGATTCATTGTCTCTGTATGTGTGTAATGTAAAGTGCTCTGACTCCCTACATTGGTGTGAGAGGTGCTAAAAAATGAAATACATTTGAGAGAGGGGCTATGGAGAGATAAGTCACTTAAAGATTTACTTCCGTTCCCCACCATAAAGTTATTTGAAAAAGCTTTCTCAGATCCTATGTGCCTAAAAATATAAATACAGAAATTGCATGGAAAATGTACAATCCGACCTGAAGATTGAACTTTCTGAAATAAAACCAAACATTGAAAAGTTAGTGGCCGAAATGCAGCACCAATGTCCCCATTACATTTTTAGATTTTTGCATATTTTGTCAATATAAAATAAGTATATATTTAGTAATTCAAGTATTTGTTCGGTGTGTACTTGTTTGTCGATTTATTGCCAATTACTGTTGTAATTGAAATTTAAATCATACAAATTGCTTGGGGGTCCCCAGCTTCCAGCAGTGATTCTATTTGGGTCCTCGGGAGTCAGTAGGCTGGGAACCACTGGTCCATATGCTCCACTAATCAACGTGCCCCAAGCAGTGTGTGCACTGCACATGCACTCCAGTTGCTATGGAAACAGCTAATGTATTCTGAATTTCTTCCTCATGCTAGGATGTAGACCTAATCTATCAGTTTCCATGGAGACCGGAGCTCAGTAGTATCAGATGTGATTAGTCTGCAAACAGAAGAATAAAGCTTCCATTCTCGCCCCTCTAGGGCCTAAACCCTGCTGCCTGACTGTGAAATTGAGATCAGTCAGGAATTCTACCAGTGCTGATTAAATGAGATTTTTGTTATCCATGTGAACTGGAATTAAGAGAACAATTTTCTTTTGAGTACAAATGTTTTATTCACTATTTCACAGATTAAAAAAATAGAACCAGACAGAGACTTGCCTGGGTCACACTTGCCTAGGTGGGAGCTAACAGCTAGAGGGGGAACCTCAGCTATCAGAACCGAAAGGGCACTGCCAACAACATACAGATCATACACTGTAATCATTACAGTCATGGTCCCACTAAATGTTACAGGATTACAGGATTATAGGGCCTCATTATGAGTGTGGCGGTTGGAGAAGTCGATCGCCAGACTTGTGGTGAGACCACCGCTGTGAGGAGACCACTTATGCCCTAAGGTAATTATAACTCACACCTGCACAGTTTTTTCATCAAAACGTTTATTGCAAATATTATATTGATATTATCAATGATGTTATCATGATGTCACGAGTGCCGTAGTTTGTGGGGTGATTAGCAGTGCATGGCAAGAGGGCAAGTTATAATTACCTTATGGCACAAGTTATAGTTACTTGAGATAACTTTAACTATAACAGGTGAATTTGATATGTTTAAAATGTGAGCCTAACTGTAATGTCTCTATAACCATTGTTTTTTTAAGTGAATTTGGATGTTTTTTAAATTCTATTTCCTAACTATAATGTCCCTGTAACGAGAGGGCATGGCCAAGATGGCGGCGATGGCAAACTTATGAAACGCTGCTCCGCTGCGGCCTGTTCACCAGCCGTGGATATCCTGAACCAGGCTCCAGCGAAATACTTGTACCTGGCCCTGGAACACATGCGAGTAGGGCTGGACATGAAAGAGACGTTCTGGGGGCCATCTACAGCAGGAATTGCCACGGAGTGAGGCTCAGGGCCGGCGGGACGACACAGCCGGTCGGAGCCATTGTTGGGAAGTGGCAGGCCCCAGGTGGGTAAGAGCCATCGCTCGTTATTTCCTGTCCCCCTGGAGGAGGAGGAAGACACTCATGTGGCGGGGGAGAACAACCCTTCCCGTACCCCAGGGCTGTCAGAGGTGCTGCCGGGGACCGATGAAGACCGCGATGGGGCCTCCGGAGCTGGAACTGAATTGAGAGCATAGGCTAGGGCCTAGGCGAAGACGCGGCCTGCCAGTCTTGGGTGTGTGAGGCCGCGGTACCCCGAGGGCAAAGAGCTGCATCCTGTTGGAGCCCCCTGGATTTAAAAGACAGTGAGGGAGTGGGGCAGGGGGGTAGACAGCGGTGAGGATCGGCTGTCAGATGGGGCGGCGCAGCCCGGGCCTTTGAGGGGAGAGATTGCTTGGGGGGCATCTCCCTGCTGACTGTTTGGATTGACTTGCCTCCCCCCCCGGGTGCAGTTGTGGGAGCTGAGGGGACCCGGACCTTGGGAGGCCCATTGCACTAAGGGGAGGCCAGAAAGGACTCGAGGGAAGGCCCTGCCCCCACACTTCACTGACTGTCATTGCAGGAGTATCATCTGCAGACATGACCCCACAGGGGAACAGGGTAGAAGGAGACAGTACGCCCTGTTGCGGAGGCCCCCTCCTCGGACACTGCTCCCGCATATACCCAGGGTCCCCCCGCCTGCCCACTGGGGTCGTTCTGGAGGCTGGAGTAATCATTGGAGACCCACCGGTGGGGACCCAGTCATTGTGGGAATTTCCTTTGGACAGGAGGGCGCTGGGGTGCAAGACACAGGGCGCTGAATGGGTATAGTCTCTGGCTGACTCAGGAGTGTGGCCCGGAACAAGAGAAGAACTGGGGATTGGTTGTCCTGACGGGCCCAACCAGGAGAGGGACTCCCCGGCAGAGGCGGGGGAACTACAAGGAGTAGCCCCCAGTGACGTTGCAAGCAACGAGTGAGAGGTGGCTACACCATAGCCTTAATATAGCAAAGGCTGCCCCACACTAATTACCTCAACATGGTGAAGGCCAGCAGAAAGAGAGAAACCGGCGAGGTCCTGGAGGTGCTGCTGATGGGACCGGGCACAGTGGAACAACAAGACATTCCCCCAATCTTGGCAGGAGGCCCTACCCTGGGTAATATACTCCAAGCAATAACAGCCTCTCGCAAGGCCCTAGAAACAAAAATTGATTCCCTGGGAGCTGAGTTTGGCCTACTGAAAGACGATCATCGTTGGTTGGTTGAGAGAGTGACGGCAGTGGAGAGAAAAGTAGTGGACATACCAGCTGCAATTACAGGTACACAAGCACAACTAATGGAACTGGAGAACAAGGTCAAGGTCTTAGAACAGAAAGCTGATGATGCAGAGAATACTTCCAGGCGTAATAATATACGGATTCTGGGAATACCCGAGAAAGAAGAGGGCAGAAACATGGTAAGCTTCCTTGAACAGTGGATCAAAGATGAAATAGCACCTTCTGGGCTGTCGACATTTTTCACGCTGAACAATAATAGAGTAAAGCTATTCCCAGAATTTTCAAGGGAAGTCCAAACCCGCTAAAACACTTTCCTGGCTGCGAAGCGGAAACTGAGACAAATGGAAATCTCGTATGCAATGATCTACCCGGCCCGGCTGAGGCTACAATCCCATGGTCTTGCCATTTTCTTCAAAACCCCACAGGAAGTGTGGTCTTGGATCGAATCACAGTCACTGCAGGACTCACAGGACCCCCAGGGCCTGCAGGCCTGGCAGATGGCACACCCGAAACGTACCAGGTGGCGGAGGGGGGAAGCAAGGGGATCCCCCACAGCGGCTGAGAAGGTGCAACGGGCCCAACATCGGGCATTGGCAGAGGTAGTGGTGTTTGCCAGGCGCACTCGCTCCATCGCTGACACTAGTGGAACTCAACTGATAGATGGGGACCATTGAGGGAGCCCAGAGCGCTGGAACAAACCAGCCTGACTCAACAGATCTATCAGACTCTGAGCAGGATCTTCCTGTGGTCACCCCCAGAACAGCGGATGAACTAATCTGAAACCGATAGCAGCTGTGATCAACAGGAGGCTCTCTGGGGAAGCATTCTTGGACTGGGCGACCCCCCTGTTACAGTTTGAAGTCCACCCTGGAGCGGGAATCAGGAGACAGGCCCTGGCTGCAATTTAGACAATACACAGCGGACACTGCAGCACGAACCGGGGGTGTCTCACAAATCAATATGCGGCACCTAGGCTTCCCATAATTGCATTGCGATGGCTGGCGGAACAGGCTGCACTGGCACACGACCCTCACCCACCCCTCATCCAGAGAGGTGGAGAATACCACAATGTTGGTATTTATGGGCACACTTTGGACAGGAATGACTTTGCCAGTCCAGGGGAGGGGGGAGTTGGGGAGTTAAATTGTTGTCTGTTCAATTGGGGGAAAGTACAGCATGCCAAAACACAGGGGACATACATACACTACACACAAACCTATGGCCCTGGTGCTCCCTATGGCGACCTGTGGGAGTGACTAGAATATCACCAAAAGATATCGTCACACAAAATGCTAGAACCCAAGTGATATAATATAATTTCCTGGAATGTGAGGGGTATCCATACACTTACTAAACGGTATACAGTATTTTTATATCTGTCCCATAGGGGTGCACATATTGCGTTACTCCAGGAAACTTACCTGCTGCAGAAAGAAGGGCAAGCCCTACAGAGGAGGTGGAGAGGACAGCTGTACTATACGACATGCTGGGCATTTGCGAGAGGAGTACTGATCTGGGTGAATCCTGTGGTACCGTTTCAATGCATGGATCATAGGGTGGACCCACAGGAGCACTTTGTGGCGCTCCAGGGACGCCTGGTTGGGAGAGACATCACTATCATCAACATTTATGCCCCGAATGTTAATCAGGCAAGTTTCCTTAATGAGCTATCCCTCCTTTGGACGGGACAGTGATCCATAAACTGGCTCACACACTTCAGGACTGGGAGAGCAACTGGGCGTTGATGGACACCTGACGGGTGCTTAACCCTGATGGCCGAGAATATTTATATTTCGCCTCAGTTTACACTTTACATGTGCGGTTAGACAAATTCCTTGGTTCCCTACCACTTGATTAGAAGATTTGTGATGTAGAATACCTGACTAGAACCATATCTGATCACACCCCTGTACTACTGTACTTACGCTGGGGCACAGACCCTCCGCCCATACCCACATGGAAGCTCCAAACAGAGGCGCTCTTGGACCCTCCCTTTAGGGGGCAAATAGGAACTTGTATCACACAGTATTATGCAGAGAACGACGAAACAACAGATTCCAGAGGGATGGAATGGGCCGCCTTCAAAACAGTCCTAAGGGGTAGATGTATTGCAGAGGCCGTGGGGATACGATTTACCTTGCTGCAAGAAACGCAGGCCTCGTAAGCAAGAAGCAAGAGGAGGTCAAATTAGCGGAGAGGAGGGGGACTAAGGAAGCGGTATTACAGGTCAGGGAGCTGGTGACCATCCTGGTGAAACGTCTTCGCTGTCACAACAACAGAAATTACATGATAAAAACACACGCAGCATGAGACAAGGCTGGGAAATTGTTGGCATGGTTGGCTCACCAAGCACACGAGGGTCCCCAATAGTAGAGGTCCAAATAGCTTTGGGACATACAGTCACAACACAGGCTGGGATTAATGGGGCCTCCCACACCTATTATGCAGGATAATAGAAAAGTAAATTGCATGTCACCTCTTCTAAAATTGCAGAACTTCTGCAGCTGCTGGTCTTCCCCAGACTAGGGCTGGAGGAGGCAGAATCATTGGGGGGGATAACACTTCCAGAACTTCGGGCAGCCATACAGCATTTGGCAAGAGGGAAAACACCGAGGTCAGATGGGATCCCAATGGAGTTCTATGCAACCTTCATGGAGCAAATGGTGCCTAAGTGGGTAGCCATATACAATGAGGCCAGACAACTGCAGACTCTTCCTCCCGTGACCAGAGAGGCCTTGATGGTCCCCCTGTTAAAACCCGGGAAACCATTGCAGAATATGAAGGTTTGGGCTGGGCCGTGGATTCTTACGCTGGGTCAAACTCTTATACGCGGAAGCACACGCAAGAGTTAAAACAGGTGCATTCATATCACAGAGTTTTACAATGGAGCTCAGCACTCGGCAGGGCTGCCCGCTGTCAAGCTTTTTATTTGCTCGGGTGGTAGAACCCTTGGCAATCCGTGCTCGCTTGGGGAATGATTACAGGGGCCCGACTAGAGATGCAGAGCACCAACAGATCGCGTTGTACGCGGATGACATTTTAATATTTTTACGGGATCCGGAGAGAGACCTGCCAGCTACGAGTAAGAATGTGCCATGCCCATGATGATATGTTGCAGAGTAACATCGACAGGGCAATGGGTTGCCTAAAACAGACCATAGACTTTTGGAAAACGCTACAGCTAATCGTCATGGGATGAGTGGCCTTACTAAAGATGGTGGCACTGCCACGTTTGTTTATTACTTTGGCGCATTACCAGTTAAAATCCAGCGGGCCATGTTTAAGGAATTGGAGAGGATTACGCTATCCCTCTTGTGGGGTACCGGGCACAAAGAGTTGCACTAACCACTTTGCAACATCCTACTTCTGATGGGGGATTAGCAGCCCCAAACTTTGAGGACTACTACTTGGCAGCACAGTTGCAATACCTCACACAATGACAGTGGAGTCAACAGAGCCCGTTGAATGAAAGACGGTTGGGCACACCCTCAGGGACCGGGCTCCTCTGACTGCTCCTGGGGTTCCCTGATCAAGGGCAGTGGGAGACGAAGGAGCAAAGAGTGGTGGCATACTGCTGGAACCAATGTCTCTGAAAAACAAGCACTAGACGTCCTTACTCAGCGGATCTTCCACTTGATTTCTTGGTTACATTAATCCACAGTGCTCACAGGAGGGGAGTCCACTTGCTTCAGCAGATGGGGGTGCGTCGGGTGTGGGACCTTTATAGAGACGTGACACTACTAGGGTTTCACGAACTGCAGGCAGAGTGGGACATTAGCTCACAGCACTTTCTAGTACACGGCACCATTCTGTCTGCAATCAGGCAACACTTGGGGCCGGGGGCCCATCAGTGCCTGGCGTCTTGTTTCAGGCCATAAGTTTAATTGCCTCCTGCACTTCCTGAACTGTGATTTCTCCCCCCAATGTCTGTACCTGCTCTGGAGGTAATCGTGGTAAATGGAGGGGGCCCAGCAGGTTCCCCAGTCCTGTGCATTTACAAGAGGTTACGCACAGAACTAATGAAACCGCTAGCGAGCCTGAAAACTAAATCAGAGGAAGACCTAGGTAAGACAATTGAGGACTGGGAGAATATCCATTATAACACAACAAAAGCCACAAGAAATGCCAGGTTTAAATTGATTAATTTTTATATATTGCACAGAGCCTGTCTTACACCGAAAAACCCAATAGAATATAAAACATACAAACAATACAATGCAATCTCTGTAATGAACTGCACGCCACATTCTTTCACATGCTTTGGGAGTGTCCTCAGCTGAGAGGTTACTGGGAGGCCATTGCGCACACCCTATCGACAGTCCTAGATAAAGAGGTCCCTTTCTCAGCGAGCTGTTGCTTGCTGAGCTGGTTCCCACACACGCCGAAAAAGAAAGGTCACCGGCTGCTTCCAAGACCTGGCATACATGATTGGGAAAAGAGAAATAACCAGAAACTGGAAAAGTAAGCAGGCCTGAAAATAGATACATGGAAATCGGAATTTACTAAGTGGGCAGGATAGTAATCAGAGGTTAGACTCAGAGAGGACAAGAGAGGCCAACAGAGGCCGAACTTTGTTAGAGGGAGCACGGGCATGGGAGACCCTAACGGATTCCCTCAAAGATTAAGCATAATGAGTGGTGACTTCTCCCAAAAGGATGGAACAGGAAGAAATCTGAACTGGTAGGACCATTGGAATCGATTTCAATGAATAGGCACATCCCTTGGTAGACACCTGCACCTTGGCCCTGATAATAAAACAGTCACATACGCAGTAACTAGAGGCAATAGATGTGCCTTATCAACCAACCATACATGAAAAACTATAGGAAAGTGGTGATGGGTCCGCGACGTACCTACTAGAAGTGAGGAGGAATGGTGGGGGGGGAGTTTTGAAAGTTAAGGAAATGATACATTAATAGCAAGAACACACTGAATAAAGCATCAGGAGGGACAATGAGATCAAATAAAACAATTGAAACAAGATACTAACAATAGGATGACGAGGATACTAACCAATTCAGTAAAAGGTTCTGATACAAGACACGGTACTGTTCTAATGTTGTATGTGTGTACGAATAAGAAAATGCAATAAACATCTGTTTTAAAAAAAAAAGGTGAGGCTGTCTCGGGTGGGCAAATGGCAATCACACTCTGGAAGGGTTGACCCTTTGTCCAGCTAGACAAGCTGGTGGCATGAACAGGGAGGGGAAACTAGTGCCCAAACCAGTTTTCCCATTGAAGTGTAGCCCAAATGTAGCCACACATCTAGACTGGGCTACTAAGCTCCTTACATCCAAGGTAGAATTCAGACATCATGGGACTGGGCAGAATAGTGCATGCTGGTATTGCTGGGTGCCTCACATTGCTGGAAGTCGTTACAGGCCAAGAGAGGCTGCATAGACTGCTGGACTGCACATGCTGCACCTGGGCTAGCAAAGAGAGGACTGTGCCTGTGGCTACTGGTTCTTGTAAATGTTGCTCCTGAGCACAAGACCAAAGAGGTGGCTCCAAGGATCAGTTGGCTGACCCCCTGAAACAAGCACCGTGGCCATCAATGCTGAAGAAGTCCACTTCAGCAAGGCAGTAGCTGCATTCTCCGAACCACCACTAAGCACCCCTGGGGAACCAAGAGACTGATCCTTGATGGCCAAAAGTTGCGCCTGAGACTTCTGGGCCCAGGAGTGTCACCTGAATCTAGACTGGTTACCAATGAGGGACATCAACCTTGACCAAAGGATACCACTGGACCCACTGTGTACGGAGACCGGTAGCCCAGCTGCAGCTGGCCTTCTATTGGCTCAAAATGAACTTTGATGAACACTGAACCCTGTGGCCAAAGTCGCCCCACCTTACCCGTGGACTGAGGAATAACTGCTATGACACGCCCATCAACCGCCGATGCAGGACCCAGAGTGTCTTTCATCATCCTCAGTATCCTGCATCCCCAGAATCAGGACATTGTAGTCCACTGCGGTCTTAATGTAAACTATAGAACTGGTCTCTAGACTGCTTTAGTGAGCATGTGGCTGTCCAATTCCTCCTTAGTGCCCCTCCAACCCCTCCCAGGCTGGATTTGGTCACCCCACTCGGTCCGGAGCAGCCGAGCACAACTCTTTTAAACTTTTCAAAAGTTTTTTAACTTTATGGTTAACAATGCTTGTTGGACTAAAAAGCAGAGATTTACATTTTACTTGAAAATCTATGTTTCCCGGACCCTCCAGTGGATTTTGCACATCTTGGTGTCTAAAAATAAATAAAAATATAATTTTGTTTTATAAATTGGTGTTGTATTTCTTCTGTATGCCTTTCTTATTTCATTGTTTGGTGTTTCTAAATGCTTTTCGCTAGCTCCTTTGTTTAAGCTTTGCTGCCCGAAGCCACAGCTACCGTGGGTTGAGCTGAAGTTTTTATAAATGAGCCTGACTGCTCCCAAGACAGTTGTGCAAGTGTATTACATGATAAGGTTGTCCAACCATACCATATAATACACCACAATCCATACAGTAGGCTTTTATAGAGGGATTCCAGAATCCCATGTATTATATAGTTTTCATAAAATCTCTGTGGTACCTTTAACAATATGCACATGATTTCTTTTACATTTTGGTCTACGGTGATAGCTCTATAATTCTATTTTGGCTGGGCAAATAAATAGCACATGCATTGTATATTGTCCCATGCCCTAAATATTATGGCATGCTACCTTATCTACTCCAAAACATTGCTTGACTGAAATATGGTGGTTAAAACTAGATCTGGGTGCAACTTGTGGAATTTCACTCCACAGAATGATGCCAAGTTACATAAAAACTCTGAGCGATTCTGCAGAATTCCGCCTACAGTGGAAAATACAGGTTGCGCTGCTCGCACTCCGAGCAACAAACAGGAAATGGAGAAAAAGTACTTTGTCCCTAAGCCCCAAGCCCTTCCCTTATAACAAAACTAAGAAAGGAAATGCAAAACAGCCCCCTACTGCAACTCCAGGACGCCCACAATCAAATTTAGAAACAAAAAAGGTAACAAAATACTAGTGCATGCCCTCTATCAAACAACAAACATTCAAAGGTTATTTAACTTACTTGATTTTTCTCAAAATACCTAAAATTAAATTCAGCAGGGATTGTAGACAAAGAGAGTAATTCCTTTCCCTCCAAATCCAATTGAAAATTGACGAAAGGATGGACACAGCAGTAGGAGCAGCCTTCTGGACAGGAAAAGGACGTTGGAGTCTCTGTGACACTTCCTGTTGAAAAAATTAAAGTGAAAAAAATGTGTTTTGAACTAAGAAGAAACTACGTGAACCATCCATTCTGGTAGAACATCTACTCAAAGCATGATTTTCACATTGATTTTGCGTACAAAATCTACTTGGGAAGCAGCTCTCTGACTATGATCATGCGCATTCATAAAATCTCGCCGGATGTCCTCCTAGCAGTGGAAATCTCGCTAGAGGAAGCTGAATCTTGCTTGCCTTCGTCAGCGTGCATTCTGAAGCCTTGCATTGCTCCCATTTTCATCATGTTGCTCGAACAGGAAAAATGCACCATGTGGCAAATTGGAGGATTTTGGCAGGAACTCAATGTTACAAGTAACACGGAGTCACAAAAGTGGTTTAATTCCGTCCGCTGATCTAAAATTCTGCTCGGTTTAATCATAATAACAGCAGTGCAAAACCATCAAGGGTAAGCATATCTTTCTTATGTTGGTAAGTAAAATTCAATTTTAAAGTATTGTATATTAAAATATTGTTGTTTGCATTTTTTTTGTTATGCATTATGTTATTTGTTTGTCTTTTAGTTACGTTAGTTGCTTTTATATATAACTATATCTTAAACTATTGTTATTTATTTTAGTAGTTGCTTGGTTTTTCTGGATAATATGTATGTAGTGTTTTAGTAAAACAATTTTATTTTATATGTAATTTGTATTTAATAATATTTACATTATTTTGTATATACTGTATTTCTTCGCAGGTTGCACATCTAGCAGCTGGAGTGGTTGACTGGTGTTTTAATTTAATGAAAGATTAATTTATATGAAAATATTAATTATTACAAAATGTAATCAATTTAAATGCTTATGATCTTATGTGGTAATTTAAATACATGTTATTTTTTTTTTTTTAATATTAGATTTATTTATTGATTTTGTAAACATTGAAAAAAGAAGAAAACAAGTTTCCTTTTAGATGGAGGTGTTGGAATGGGTACTGTTATACCTGACAGCTTTAGGGTGGTATTCCACCCAACTTTTTGTCTACCTCCTCCATTCTCCTAACCTCATTATTGCTGGTATTGGGACTCTGTGTACTTTACCACTGCTATCCAGTGCTAAAGTGCATGTGCTCGCTCATCTAAACATGGTAATATTGGCTTATGCCCAATTGGCATATTTAATTTACTTATAAATTCCTTGTAAACTACATGTGCCCAGGGCCTGTAGATGAAATGCTACTTGTGGGCATGCAGCACTGGCTGTGCCACCCACTTACATAGACTCTTAACCATGTGTCAGGCCCTTTTGCCAGGCCCAAACCTTGCCTTTTTATTATACATATAAGTCACGCATAAGGGAGGCCCTGGGCAATTTAGAGGCCAAAATGCATTGAATTTAAAAGCAGGACATGTACTTTTAAGTTTTACATGTCCTGGTAGTGAAAAACTCCCAAAGTTGTTTTTTACTACAGCAAGGCCTATCTCTCTCACAAGATAACAAGGTTAGTATCTTATTACATCTTTTAAGTGTAATTCACAATCTAGAACAGATAAACTTTTTGAGTTTGGTTTCTTTTGAGTCACAATTTAAAATCGCAACTTGTGATGAAGTTGGATTTTAAATTGCAATTCTGAAAATGCCGCATTTAGAAAGTTGGCATTTGGTGATTTTAACTGTTTTGTGCCTGTTGCCTGTTTCTGCTCACTTGTCCGGGGTGGGTGACAGCTCGGCTTTGTTTATTCCCCCTAGAATGCCACAGAAAATGTGAGCTTAGGTGTGACTTGATGGGCAATCCTGGGTGGAAGGGAGGGAGGAGCTGGGCACAGCCTCACTTACACCTGAATAGGCTATGCCCTGTCCCTACACAAAAGCCCCCTTTAGTGAGTGTGGAGACACAGCAGGAAGGGGAGGACTTCTATGCACTTCAAATGCCTGTCTTTGAAGCCTACCCCACTTAAAAGGCTCAACTGAGTATAAGCACTGGACCTCTGACGCAACCACCTCAGTACACTTCTGGCCATGTGAAGACTGCCAGGAAGAAGAACTGTTGTGCTGCTGAAGGACTGCCACTCTGCTGGACTGCTGCTTTGCTGGACTCCTGCCTTGCTGTGCTGCTCTGCTGCCTGCTGTTCCCCTGCCTGGGTGAGAAGAACTGGAACTGCATCACCTGAACCCAGAGTGACTCCAGAGGCTACCTGGCCTTCTGATTAGAAGTCCCAGGGACATAAAAGACTTCCATGAAAGACGGGATCCTGCACCTGGACTCTGCCATCTGTGAGTCTGCCCTGCCAAGTGGTGCACCCCACTCCGGCACTCTTGGAAGTGTGCCCAGTCTGTTTGCTTCAGCAGAACCAATGCGTCCTCTGCTGCAAGAGCAGAACTGACATATCATCACAGCTGTGTGGATCAGAACCAGCACATCACCACTACTGTGTGGGTTGGAACCAATGCAACAGACTCGTACTGCTGCAACTTGGGACCGGTGCATCATCTTCGGAACTGCCACTGCACAAAACTTTCTCCAGTGCAAGCTCCTCAAAACCCTCATCAACACCAGCCTTAACGATGATACTACAGCTCTGCATCACAGCCTCAACGTTCATCGAAAATGACTCATCGCCTCAGCTGTGCAACGCATACCCATCACCAGCCTTCGTATTGCAAGCCCCATCAACGGAATCCTCAACAACGATGCAACAGGACCTCGTCCTGCAGCCTTGCCACCTCTAGGAACCGAAGAATTGGTTGCACAACTCATTTAATTTTCGGGCCCTCGCAATGCTTCACAATCAGGATTTAAGGTATTTTTGTTCCAAGGGTCTAGCTGGGTCCCTATAGCTGGCCTGTGCTCCATCAATTCGGCCTGAACTTTGTCCCGGGCCAGAGAGACCAGATGTCCCTGGTTGGCGTTTCCTGCTTTCAAACACAATTTCACAGTTTATTCTTTAAGAATTCATAACTCAAGTTCTACTTTTTGGATTTTTGTCCTTCCGGTCTTTTTTATTTATTATAAAAGTTCTGATTTTCTAACCTGGCAAGGAATCTTTTGGTGCGGTATTTTCACTGTTTTACTGTTTGAAGTGTTGCGTAACTACTTTACACATTGCTTCTAAGATAAGCCTGACTGCCCTGTGCCAGCTACAACAGGGAAAGCACAGGTTAATTTAGAGTTTTCCTGACACTAATCCTGACTAGGTTTGTGTTGCTGCTTGACCAGGGCCTATACCCCAGTCAACCAACAACCCAATATCTAACCGGTTCTCTATTATTATTAAGAAAAATATTGTACATACATGTTGGGGGGACTGGATAGTTAATTAATTCTCTTTAGATTTGTTCTGTAGTTATTACAAATTTAATGTGAAAAATATTTTGGGCTTCAGAGTTTCATTTGGTAAGTAATGTCTTTTGCATTATTCAGAAATAAGTAACTTTTGACATTTTCCTTTCTTCTTAAATTTTTGTAAGTTCAATTTTTGTGCACCTAGGTAAGGTTTGGTATGTTATATTTCTTTTTAACAAATAATTATAAAAGGAAAGTATGATAAAATGATTTTTATACGGTACATTAGTTTATTTAAACATTTTTTTATTGTAAATGCATTTAAAAAACAATGATGATTCTTTTTGATAGCATAGTTAATTAAAATAGTTTTTACATTATGTTTTTAAAACTTAGGACACTGAATCTCAATACCACCTCCTTAATAACTATAATCTCCTCAGTGTTGGTGAGACATGATTTAGAATTAAAATTCAGAACCCCCAGGTCCCCAGTGTCTGTGGGACTAGAGCTAAAGTAAATCTGGTCTTTCCAAATATATGCACATTTCATAGTCATAGTAGAACTGAAGCTTGAAAAGTAAGTCTGACCTCCCCCACTAAATGTATTTTCCTCAATGTTAGTAGGACTGAAGTTAGTAGAAAATCTGACCTCCCCTGATATACATTGTTATCTGACATCTGCATGTGATGGTGGGGGCCTTTGAACTAAATTAAGTTCCTGGACACATCGCAAATGGTCATTCTGCCAGAAAAAAGAAAAACAAAATTCCCACATGCACACCTTTGTCTTCTCCTCTGGGAGCAGTTTTCATGCCTCACCGAGGGCCATTTAACAGCTGGGTGACAGTTGGAAGGCTTGTATAACTTAACCTTTAGGCATTTGAGAAAGAGAAATAGTAACTTTCTAAAAGTTACCTTTACCTGATATTTTTCAAACATCTTACTTCCTCAATAATTTGGGATTTAATACATATTAAAAAGTGTTGTTGAATCATATTTCTAGCTGGTGTTTACCCTGAGATATCACAAATACTATTTATTATTGCTTCCCATTGTTCCTCTATTGGCCAGCCCAGCTACAATGAAAATAGCTGTTGGGTACTAGTCACTTTAAGGATGTTAGTATTATATTTCTACATATCCTACTTTTAAGTATCATGCACTGTGTCTTGTGGGCTACAGGGTGTAATTATGGGTGATTTTTTAATATATAAAAGGAAGGTTTAGACCTGTCAAAGAGTTGATTCTGACAAATCAAATTGCAGTCTTACCACTGCTATAGTGATGCTCCAATGGTAGGTCTGAAGCCATGTTTTTACTACCACTGTAGTGGACGGACCAATAGGATCTGCAGGTCACTAGTCATATTTTACTTAGAGGCACTGAGTACACCTTGTACCATATACTAGGTAAGGTAAACGTAAGGTAAAAATGCCAATTAGGGTCATGCCAATTAAACTAGGGCTGGCCAGAACTCACAGAGTTCTACTCATCGAAATTCCACTGAGTTACAAAAAAACTCTGCAAGATTCCACAGAGTTCCACGAACAGGGGGAAAATATGCACGTCACACTGCTTGTGTTGAACTTTTTCGCCGGTAGTACAAACAGCACGGAAAATTCAGCACGAATGGCACCATGCAGTGCACAAGAGCCATTCAAGTTGATTTAGCTGGCACTTGAGTAGAAAATCTACTCGAGCAATAGCAAATCTACTCAAGAATCAGCCCTTTGACCACAACCACTTCCAGCTGCTCATGTTAGAAAATCATGCTTGGGGACACCAAATCTCAAAATCTCACTTGCGCTCACATTCCTGGAGCCTCGCGGGAAAAAGTCTGCCACAAGGCGATTGGCGGAATTTGGCATGATTTTCCGCTTTACAAGAGTAACACAGAGTCACCAAATTCCACCAATTCTGCAGGCAGAACCTCTAAATTAAGCCATATTAAAAGAGGGAGCTCAGGCACTTTACTACTTGTTAGCACTGATAAAGCACATAGAGTTTTACAGCCAGCAAAAATAGAGTTCAACAAAAAGGTGAAAAGCCAGGATGATCATGGAGAAAGAGCATGTTTTGTACAACTAACAGTACATGTCTGCTTCCAGAACCCAGCAAACTCCCCATCACTCATTGACTGTATGCTTGCCTTTGAGCCTGTACTGTGCTCTGCTGCCTTTTGCCTAGGTGCATGCTATAAAAATACTACAAACATACAGAGGTATAAACATTACTGTGGCTTTATACCACACCTGGATCGATATCTCAGTCAATGCAATTGCTCATCTCAAACGTGGCCTGTCTCACAGAGTTCAATCTCCCCCCTCCCCCTTGGAATACCAAAGATGTAAGTTCTGTAATGTAATTCTGCAATATAATTATTCAACAATTATAATCAAATTATTAAAACACAGTGCTGAAAAAGTAATTAAGTAAAACTCAAATATTAAATTACAATAAAATGAACAGTAAAATAAAATACCAAAAACAAAATCCTAAAAACAAAACAAAACAACACAAAACTCTGATAAAAACATAACCAGAATCAATCAACACAAAATGAATAATAGATATATCTTCAACAAAAAAGGGAAAGCATGTTTAATTCTAAATCCAAAGTAATGCACAAAAACGAAATTAAAATAAAACTATTAAATTCCATCCAAAAATTTAAATTAAGCATAAAACATAAATACAATAAACTTAACCTGCTAACATTCTCAATTCAAACCAATCAGTGTACAAAAGTTATATATGAAAGAATAATGCTGACCACTCCCACTTGAACATAATAACAGTAGAGAAAGTGTTCTATTTTAGAAACATACAATTTACTATTCCCTCTCCATAGTAGATTTTTCTATTCCCAAGCTGTCCCAATAGTAGGGAAAACATTGGAGTTTTAGGGTATGAAACTTAACATTCCCCTTCCATCCTAAGCAACACTGATGAAAGTATTGCTCTTTGGAAGGGTGGAATTTACTAGTGCTACTCTGTAAGCAACAGTGTGGAAAGTGTTATACATTGGAGGTTTTCATATGTATTATTCCCAAGCCAAACAAAGCAACAGTAGGGACACACTTTGACTTTGGAAGGGTTGAATTTACTATTTCCATTCCAACCTAAGCATCAGTAGGGAAAACGCCAGACTTTAGAGAGGTCTGATTTACTATTCCCATTCCAACCTAAAGAACAGTAGGGGTCGTCGCCATTCAAGATGGTAGATTGGACTTGAAAGCAGAGAACTCTAACTGCTTCACTTTTAATCCTTCAAAATCCTGATCGAACACTATACTAATACTGACCAGATCACCAAAGACAGATTTCTCTGACCTCAGTGTTCCCACTGTGATTATCTGTGGTCCATTTTAGGCCTAGAAACAGACAGCCGAATTGTGGCAGAGGGCATGTACAGAGGTTCTCAGCCATATTGTGAGAGTGAGCTGCATTTCAGCAGAGGCGATCTATTGCATGCCCAGGACTACCTGTGGAGTGGACAGGACACACGAGTATCAAGTTAAGAGTGAACATACGTTGTATCAGCTTGCATCTGGCCCTGAATTCATGAGCAACCATGATTGACCCTGAGCAGCGGTCTGCAGGGAGGAGTCCTCCTGTGACCTTCCTCCCCGGCCCACTAGCTTTGAAAACGCTGGAGTCTGCCCCTTCTAGGAGAATAGTAGAAAATTGATTGGGCTGTAACGGCCTGGGGGGAAAGCAGTGAATTTCTGCAGCTCATGTTAAACACTGTGGCATGGAGCTGAAGCACTGGCACAGAGCTTAGACAGTGCTAGGTAAGTGTTGAGCTCCAGGACACCCATTGACCACATCTGACCTGGTACATGATGGCCCTACGAAGAAGACAGAGTAGGAGTTGGGCAGAACTGCCATTGGCCAACTCTGCTGTGTGTAGCACAAAGCTGCTGCTACTGGGCTGTTTATTGGGTTTTGCCTTCTACAGACTAGTGGGAGCGTTGCCCATCTGCATGAGGGATCCCTCAGAGATGCCTGCGACCATCTCACTAAGCGATGCACTTTGTGTGGATGTCCTCCATGACACCACCATGGGAAAGGAGAAGGCAGCTAACCCACAGCAAGCCAACACCATAATGTATTACAAAATACCACAGGCCGCAGAGAACCATGCCTCAGGCAGTGTCTCAAAGTGCACAGCAACAGGAGACTCTGTTAGAGGAAACCTCTAGAGCAGAACCAATGGCAGCAATCCACAGTTAGTGAATGACCCTGGAAGGGAAGCTAGAGACAGTCTCTATCGATGTGAACCTTGTTCTATGCAGACCTGCACAATGGGGATGAAAGGGTCCACAGAGTTTAAGGTATAGTGTTGGAGCTCCAATCAGAAGTCAAAGTGCTGAAAGACCAAATTGCTAAACTAACTGTGACAACAAGGATCTTACAAGAAAGAACAAAAAATGGGGATAACCACTCCCAATGCAACAATCTTCATTTTTGGGGTTTCCTGAGCGAGCTGAAGGTGACAGGGCAGAATCCTTTCTGAAAGATTGCTCTGTCACAATCTCAGACCTGAAAGATCTATCAAACTTATTTACTTTTGAGAGCGCTCCCAGGTCTCTGATGACAATGTCTCCAGCAGGGTCTCCACTAGAGCCATGGTAGAGCGCACTCTAATTCATAAAGATCAGGATGGTAGTTTGAAAGCATGTAGTATAGCAGCACAGCACCTTCAAAAAACACACTATAACAATATGCCCTTATTACACCAGAAAGGTCCAAGCACAGAGGAAAACGTATGTTGACATAAAGCAAAAAGTCAGAACCATGGGTCTCCTGTACATTTTGCTCTTCCTAGCGTTCCTGAAAGTTATCTCTCAGGGTAAGGGTCACTTTTTTGGCAAATCCGAGGATGTCTGGGCATGGCTAGAAATGTGGTACAAAGAGGCAGCCTGGTCCATGGAGAGCTCTCGCTCATTGCACCCAACGTTGCTTTGAAGAGAGAAAAGATGGAGAGGTAGACGGGGACCTGGTGCCTGAGCTACGGGCCCCAACAAACACAGAGGATATAAATTCACAAGGATGGCATAAAGGACAAAAAAGGAGAACCCTCCTTGGAAGAACTTAAATCAATGGAAATGGCAATAATTCTACAGAAATGGACAGCACTGCATAATGATACTTTCTGCCCTTTGCAATGAAGCTGGTGCTGGCCAGACGACAGACCGCTGAGAGACTACGCTGTAAGACTGCTTATGAAACACTGGGGAGGGAGGAATGATTTACGATGCCCTTTTTACCCTCACCTTCAGGGGGAGGAGAGACTTTCACACCCCTGTGAGACAAAACACACCCTACTGGGGGGCTAGCACCAGCTGAAGGTACGCTGACTGGGGATGCCCTTGGTTGAAGCATGCCGCACGGAAGTGTATTTCCTATTGTCTTCCTTTCATGGCCTCAATATCTGATGGGTTCTGTTAGTTTAAAGGGTTATTGAATCATATTTTTGAGGGTGAGAGAAGAGTTTGCATCATTCATTCAGCATTCAGGGCAAATTAGTAATATATCTGGGTGAATCATTAGTTGAAGGGAATCCTGTGTCTACCCGCTGATTGGGGGTGGGGTGTGGTGTTATGTTATGTTTTGTTCTTGTTTTTGCGAGGAACTACCTAGTCCATTGATGAGTGCTGAGACAGGGGCTCAGTGGCTTGGCATGGCAAGAACTACAAAAGCAGGGGCTGTCATCTGGGCCCCACCTAGGCTGGGGCTCTCTTTAAATATCTATTGTGACCATGGCTACGGTGTTAATAGCCTGCAATGACTAGTGTCTTAACAGCTGCTTGTAATGTTACAGAGTCTATTCCTATCTATGCAGATATAAAGCACAATTTGCAATGTTATAGGAAACCCACATTTTCAAAGCTGAAATTGTGAAACTGGGAAAGAAACTGAGAGGAGACATTCTCACAGCCACATATTGTAATTATGCAAGAGGGGTGGTGACTTTGATAGTGGCTTGGGTCCCCTTCACTGAGAGAATGGTACACTCAGACCGTAGGGGTAAATGCCTGATTGTGGTTGGAGTACTAGTTGTGTTTGACACCTGCCTGGTGAACATTTATGCAGCAAATATGGATCATGGGCTCTTCTTCCCTGAAATTATGAGACTCATTGCTTCATACTTGGGCATGTGAATTTTATGGGTGGTGGATTTTAGTTGTGTTCAGAGTTAGCCCATGGACACATTTTCCATGAGGAAGGGCCTGAAGCCTATCTTAGAAATGACATTGAGGGAGATCTTAGTTGACCTATAGTTACTGGACATTTGGGGGCACCATTGCCTGCTAGAAAGAAATGTACTTCTATCATATACTGGTGCACAGAGTATACAGACATTTACATCAAATAATGAGCCTGAGAGAAGACACTGACATAATCAAAACCTGCTCTGTGACATCTCCTTTGCATTTTCTTTTTACAGGGGCAAATGCATAGATGTCTCTGCGGTGACGAGGGAAATAAATGTAGCTACACACACACCGTCTTTTAGTTTTGTTGACATTTTTATTATGGCAGTTTTTCTCTTGGTGCTTTTTCGTATATATTCTCACAAGTTTATGGAAGTCCCTGTTTCTTTTTCTTTTCTTCCTTTTTTCCTTTTTCTTAGACTTATCAAAGTCGTACTTATGTACTGCACAAAAGCATAGCATTTGCTGTATACATACTTCCCACATTGGACTCGCAGCATGTCATGGATATACGAAATGTGTTCAGAATTCGCGTAATTGGTTCAACCCTGTCTACTTTGGGTAGGTTGTTATGTGTTTTTGTTTGCCTTCGTGGTGCTGCTTGGTACGTTGATGCTCACACCTGGTCAGTTTTTTGGTACTACGTGTCTGGACCCTCACATGACTCAACCTCTCTTTCTTTTGTTCTGTTTGTCTCTTTAATATGAATGAGTCACATTGTGTGTTTGGGTCATCCATTATGGGTACTACAGTCACATGGGTGAAACTGCACCGTGTTGCATGCAGGTATGTTGTCTGATTTGGTCTCACACAGTCTTCTTCACTTAAAAGGTATATTTCATGGGGGACCCTCCTGTGTGCTGCGTTTTGGACTAGTCTCTCTTTTGGACTCGCACTTTTCATATTTTCGGTTTGGGTTTCTCTTTGGAAAAGCGAAAAGCCTCTTGATTCTTCCAAAATTGTTTTATGGTATTACTACATATTTATTTTTCTACACATTTGTTTTGCAGCCTTGAGGAAGTCATATTGATAAAACACGTGTCAGCTGTACTGTCATTGGACTAGCTTTTTTTCTAAATTGGGAAACATATGCCAGCGAATAAATAAAATCCTCTTGATACACTATATATCTATGTTTTGCAAGCACATTAAGGACTGGACCCTATGGACTTCTTGGTGTGCCCTGGTACATAATTCCTTCCCGAAATACAAAACCTCTGTGCACTTAAACCAATATTTATTCAACCATTCATCACTACTTCTTACAATGCTACCAAGGTGGGTTAGGTCCAAAATCCTGCTATGATGATTGCAAACTGACATGTTGACCAACGGTGATTTTGTCAGTCATATTACAGAGTACACCACATTGGTTTTTCAGAGGAACCATGCTTCAACAGACAGGAAATGGAGTGGGAGGCATATAAAATGCTTCTGAGAGGAGAATGTAGGGCCCTGGATTTTGGAGTGTGGAAGCAACTAGAGAGAGAATAACGGATTTAGAACAGGAACAGGAACAACCAAACAACCACATAAATGCCTGACCCCATAGGCTTTAACAGCTTGTTGAGGTACCAGGACGAGTTTAGAAAACATGGTCTACAGTGTAAAAATACATATGCACACAATACAGACAGAGTCTGTTTCAGGAGGGAGACAAATCTGGGAAATTACTGGCACAGCTGCTAAAAAGGGAACATCCCATGCGCAAATACTGTCCCTACGTCCTCATTATATTTTAAACAGGGAAGGACCCCCAACAGTACTGGACCAGTAACAAGGTAGGTCGCTTAAAAATTGGTCAAAATGAAATGTGCCAGAAAACCATCATAAGTGCCCCGAATCGATCGGTAGAATCAGCGAATAGCTGCTGTTGACAGCAGAAAAGTCTTTTCAAATATAATAAGAATCGTTCATTATATTGTGTATTACAAAACTCCTGCAAGTTTTACTCGTCCATTTACAGCCTTGAAAAATTTGTTGTGGACTACATACGTGTCGGCTGCCATCCGCTTGTGAAATAAATATGTGTTGCTATTACTATTGGACTCTGCTCATAGCTATATATGCTATTACTCTTTAAAATGTACTGTTAAACGGACTGTTATTTTTTACTCTGTGTTGCTTGAATTACAACACTCAATAAGTCATTATCCAAACAGTGTTTTTTCTTCATAAGGGCTGCAGAGGGAGCAACAGGGTCCCTGCAGTCCCTGTCAACTCAGTGTGTTGCACGTGGGAGCTAGTTTCACAGTTCTGAGCTCCCAAACTGGGAGAAGCCACAACACTTTCTTCTACTTCCACCTGCAAGGCACCTTGAGCAGGGAGATAGAGGCCAAGCGTGATCCGCACCACAAATATAGGCAGTGGGCAACGCACCTGGCCTGTTGGTTCTTTTCTCCTTGCAGTCGCAGGAGATGGGGTCCCCAGGAACTGCTGTTGTCTTAGTCCCCGGGGAGAATGGGCCCAAACGGGCAAACATTATTTGGTGAAAAGGGGTCCCACTTCCTCCCCCAAGGAGTATTAAATACATTGTTGCACTGACCTTCCAGACCTGACACACTATGAGGGAACTCACTTTGTTGTGAAGTGCCACGCTTTTCTTTCACTGCCTGGTGCCCCCAGGAGACCAGGCTGTATATCAGTGCTATATGGGTTGATTTCCACTTACTACTGGGCTGCTTTTGTTCCTGGTGGTAAGCTCTAGTCACCAAGAGCAGCCCCTCAGGCCTCCTGGTTTCTAAAACAATGCTTTTTGTGTAGAGCTGTTTTTTCTGGCATCCTGTGCCAGACATGGCCTGGTGCTCTTCCTCTATTTGTGGGGGCATTGTGCACAACCCCTCTACAGCCATCCAGTAGAACATCCTACGTGCCTCATTAACCAGGTCCCAGAGCCTCATGGACTTCTGGAATGGCACCTCTCTATCAGCAGAGCAAAGTGCCAGTCCAAAGAGTGTCCAGGGGAACCATTCAAGGTCCCCTAACAGTTCCTTTCCCCCAAATGTTTCTCAGGAGGCATAAGACATCCAGCCTGTCAGACCCTGGAGAAACACATCCTAGTGCTGGGGGTCGGCTGGTGTCAAGTCCCAAAGCCCATCCTTGCAGGGCATCAGATGGCTTCTCTTTTCAGCAGCATAATAATTAGCCGTCATTGCTCCAAGGTACAGTGTCTTTTCAACTGTCTCTCCTCTGTGCAAGGTCTTTTAAAAAGGGCTGAAAACTTCAAGAAGCCAGGCACCCCTGGCTAATCATAGAATGTCACATCCTACGCCACTCTAGGCCTGGGTGGAAATTCTATTCCGTTGGAGTAATCAGAGTAATTTAGGTAATTTCATGTTACTCTTTGCATTACTCGTAATTACACAATTACTTCTACTCACATAATTATGAGTAATTTGGGGCAAAATATCCTACTGCAAGAAAGATTTAGCGAGTGCTCACACTTGCTATACATGTTCTGTTGTGTTTAGTGCTATTTGTTTGCGTAAAATGCATTCTCAAACACATTTTAGATGCGAAGAAATAGTGCTAAACATAGAATTGCACTTCTTGCATAATTATGCTGAATCTCCTGGATTTCTCAACTAATTTTGCATGATTTTGCTACATTGAATTATGTGAAACTATTAAAACCTGTGCCAGCACAAGGGAACCAGACGTTTAGCTCAGCTGGGGTCAGCAAAAACTATGGGGGTCATTATGAAGACAGCGGTGTTTACCACCGTGTTCATGCTGGCGGTCATTTCACTGACCGCCAGCCCCCCTGGGACCCTGTGGGTGGCATGAAGAACATTCTGCTGGGCTGGCGGGCAGAAACATTGTTTCCGCCCGCCAGGCCAGCAGAATGCAGGGCAGGGACATTGCCAGCAGCTCCACATGGAGCTGGGCGGGTGCACCAGCACTTGTTGCACAGATCACTGCCTGTAAATCGGGGCACTGCACGGGGGCCCCTGCACTGCCCATGCCAAGTGCATGGGCAGTGCAGGAGCACCCCTTTCACCAGCCTTTCCCTGGCGGGGGAACCCGCCTGGGAAAGGCTGGGGGAATTAGGGTACATTATCCGGAGCGTTGCCCTGTCGGATTATGTTATCTGCCATCGTCAGGCTGCCTGTTGGCGGTAGCCTGGCGGTGGTAGAGGGCCGCCACAGGCGGCCCTCCCTGTGTTGATTATATGGCGGTTCAGACCGCCATGCCGGTCTTTTCCGCCGTCGCCGGAATGGCGGTCTGAACCGCCATGTTCTTAATGAGGAACTATGGCGGTCATTCTGACCCTGGCGGTCAAAGACCGCCAGGGCGGAGGACCGCGGGAGCACCGCCGACAGGCCGGCAGTGCTCCAATGGGGATTCCGACCGCGGCGGTAAAGCCGCGGTCGGACCGGCAACACTGGCGGTCTCCCGCCAGTGTCCCGCCGCCTCATTGAATCCTCCAAGGCGGCGCAGCTTGCTGCGCCGCCGAGGGGATTCCGACCCCCCCTACCGCCATCCAGATCCCGGCGGTCCGACCGCCGGGAACCGGATGGCGGTAGGGGGGGTCGCGGGGCCCCTGGGGGCCCCTGCAGTGCCCATGCCACTGGCATGGGCACTGCAGGGGCCCCCGTAAGAGGGCCCCTAAATGTATTTCACTGTCTGCTGCGCAGACAGTGAAATACGCGACGGGTGCAACTGCACCCGTCGCACAGCTTCCACTCCGCCGGCTCGATTCCGAGCCGGCTTCATCGTGGAAGCCTCTTTCCCGCTGGGCTGGCGGGCGGCCTGAAGGCGGCCGCCCGCCAGCCCAGCGGGAATGTCAGAATTACCGCCGCGGTCTTTCGACCGCGGAACGGTAACCTGACGGCGGGACTTTGGCGGGCGGCCTCCGCCGCCCGCCAAGGTCAGAATGAGGGCCTATGTGTTTATTACAATTTTATTTTACTGAAATGGGTAGGTTTTTTAGAATGGGTTAGAAATATTTATATCATAGCGAGCAGGTCAGATACTGCTACGTTCATCTTCTAAGCACCAAGAAAGCAGCAGATTCATTCCAGAGAAACAAATGTTAAATGGAGGGATGTCTCATGCGCCTCAGGAAACATTTTTGGCAGGTTACTTTCCCACTTAACTTTGGCACAAATGTATATCACTATAGATGACATGCAGGCTGCAATACAAACAAGGAGTGTGGGAATGCACCACAGGATGAAAGATCACAAGCTGATCTTTATAACACTTTTAAAAATAAGGAGGTCATGGACTTTGAAAACATGCCACAAGAATCCTCAGAACAGAGGGCATCACTAATGATACTTAGACAGGCCTCTTAATCGATGTCCTTCAAAAGGCATAATACACCAAGCCTTTGCCTGAATCACAAAATAATCAGCGTTCTCAATAGAACTGCTAAATAATCTTGGTGACCTTGGCCAAATGTTGAGAAGAAATGTCCAGAGGCCTTTTTCTTCACAATTAGACAGCAAGCATTTGCAATGTAATGGGTCTCGAGTTAGAGCTATTAGTTTTTTAAATTCCTAACTGGACTTTTCTTGCCACATAAATTGAAAATGAAAAGTAAAACAGTTGACATAAGCAAGCCAATTCAAAGCACCACTGCCGCCATGATAGGGAAGGAGAGACACAAAAGGAAAAAGAAGTTTGCTTACAGTCAAACGTATTGGCAAACGTGCAATTATCCAGGTAACAGGGTTGATAGCAAAGGCAGTAACAAAACTGCCCCAAGGAGGGGCAATAGTAAAGTATTTACCAATGGTAGCAAAGGATTTTTGAAAGGCAAGCTAATGAACGAGTGATAGTGATAGGCAGACAGAGGGCGTGGTTAAAAGTCCACAGATAGATTACAACACGTCAGAGCGCTTGCGCACTCAATCTAAAAATGTTTCAGAGCAAACTGTGTAATAATGTGTGCTTATCCTCAATCTCTTGCTAACATATGAGCAAAGTAGATAATGTGCACAATTTGGACCATCCGTAGAACTTTATACACTACATTAAGCTCTTCCCTCATAGTACAGACAACAAGTGTGGCCTATGTATGCACAGCAAAACAGACATGTTCAAAGGCTCTGAAGCCACACAAGTGGAAGCAATGCATTCTACTAATTCCAAGTTATAATAGCAACATAAAATGTCTACGGAGCACATTAAAGGCTGTCATAAGTACTGCGTGAACCAGAAACGCCCCTAGTACACTTTTATTCAAGAATATACTGTGGTCGCCCATGGCAAACGGGCCAAAAACAGTTCTTCAAAACTAATTTGAGGCTAGACCACTGCATGGCATTTTGGTTGTATAGTTGTTAGCCAAAATAATTGATGTGCAATACCTTTTTGCAAGTTTCACAAATGGCAATCCTGGCATAAAGGATTTGAGGCAATATATCCTAGTGGTCTTGCTTGACGATGTCCAGTCAGGATTTTAATTGTATTGAGTGATGGCGTTAGAACCGAAGTAAAAGCAATGCATGTTTCTTTTGGTATTTCTAAAGTGCATACCTAGCTGGCTAGCAATGGAGCGCAGCACAGGGCAAGCCCCAATGTAGATACATAGGTGCAAAAGGGACATAAGGAAGAGGCAGGACTAGTGAAAAGGTTGAAAAGTCAGTTTGTTTATATTTGTGAAGTTTTTTTAATAACTCTGGCAGAATTTGTAAAATTGTCCTTTACCATTAGTACACACGGGACACCCACAGAATCTCTGGAAGTTTACACAAAGTACATTTTTAGCCTCAAACAGGCTTTGTGTGATATTTCACCCTTAGTGCAATCAACGGGAGGGTTTGGTATGATCTATGGATCAGTATTTAGAGCTTAAATGACAACTGTCGCCAGGCTAGTCAGCGTATTGCGTGCCAAGACTTTGACAAGTTTTCATGCAGTTTTTTAACTGTTTATCGTGTGGACGTGTACAATATTTGACCGCCGTTCTACAGAATGGAAAAAGCTGAACAGATAATGCCTGTTTTTCTCTTAAATCATCAATCAACATTTTCTAGTGTTTTAGGTGTGGGGCTCCTAAACGGCCCAGGTCATAACATATGTGTGAATAAGAGCAATGTGTACATCAAAAACCACAGCTCTCAAGATTCCTAGGACCATACACCCATGAGCAGTTCTTCTAGTACAGGCTTCTCACTTTGCTGTCTTGGACTTGTAATCTTGCTCATAACATCAGAACTACAAATCCCATAATGCAAAGAAAAACCTGGAATGGATAAACCACTCACCCCCAGATGGGGGAATCCTGAGAGCTTTGAAAGCTGTTGTGGTTACATTAAAAAATGGGCATATTATAGACAGTGTTGCTGTGGTTCAACGAATGAGCACATTAACGGGCTAACTTCAGATTGACATGCAGCAGAAAGTGGCGTGCAAATGATAACGTGTCCCAGCTTTGATAATTTGCTCACAATGGGACTCGCTTTTGGCCAATGAATCTTTTGACCCTGATTGGAGACTCCTTAAGACGAGATAGCTCATGAACATCTCACAATACAAATCAATGACCTAATCAATATGCCCAGTGTCTAACCAATTCAGCTAATCAATAACATTTAATAAGAAACCAGACACCCCATGACCTTTCAGCCATGAATAACCACACAAATCTAGTAAGATTTTGGATATTTATTCCCTATTAGTTACAATCTACTAGCATATTCATTAGTCTCAATACCAATAAGCACATCAACAAAACTACAACATGGCAACTGGAATATGACTTTATCAAGGCAAAGATCATAAACATTAGAACAAAGCACGAAGTCAACATGTGTCAAACTTAACAGAGTATCACTAGTACATTATTCAACAAAGCAAAGATTCAGGCATTTGTCTATTTGCATCCGATTTAGTGAATTCCTTAACTAACCTCTTATTAGCATCAGCATGTTGGACTTCATGCAAAACAATTTAGCAACATGAATTTAGAAAACATCTGGCTATGGACACTGTCAAAAGAGCAGTTGGTACCTAGAAAGAAAAGGCAAACAGACAATTTTAATTTATCATCAGATAGTTACCCATCCAAATGGGTCGGCATACAGTTTCAGTCTTCGTCCTCAGGACAGCAGTCGATTCGTCATCAGCCAGGATAAAACAGCAAAGTCTCAGCAAGGTAGGGCAAAGGCCCTTCCCTCATAAGGAGGAGAGACATGTATCGGGCAAGGCAAGAAAGGTGAGGATGATTTAAAGTATCAAACAACAAAGGCTCAAAACAGGATATCAGAGTAACAGCAAGAGTGTCCCTCTAATGGCTGATTTCTCCTTGTCTCACGTTGTTATATTGAATTTGCCGGACAAGTTCCTAATTTCCCATTGGGCAATGTTTGGTGCATCGTTATCTTTGTCCAATAATCCGTCGCTCACCTTACTAGAATTTTCACCTAAGACAGTTCTCATGCAGTTAATTGGCTCCTGTGATTGACGTCTTCATCAGGTAGAATGTCAGGTAAGAAAAGTTACACTTGCCGCTCCAGTCAGTAGTTCCATAGTCTTTACCAGTTTAGGCGACCTTGTACCTTTTACGAATTACACTGTTGCATTCAGCAAAAATGTCTCTTTGAGCAAGTCGGGTCTCATGAGAAAGAATTTTACTACGGTTATACACACATCTCTAGCTTCTGGAAAATCACAGTTTCATGTCCTTCAGGAATCAGCACATTGCACGTTAGAAAAACACATTTAATCCGAGACCAAGTCGCTAGGCCCAGACTCTTGCTAACTAAGGCCTAGTGATTTATTTAGCAAACTTTAATACATAACTTGTAATGCTAGTACAAAATCATACATGGGCACATTATTAATTCATTATTATTCAGTTTCATTAATCATCGTATATGTTGGTGGCCACTCACCGTGGGCACATTTCAAACATGTGCATTACACTAACACATTTTCGAGGCAGTTTTATTAAACATTATTATGCAAGCTTCTCATGTTAATAATGGTTATAAAAATTACACTCCAACAATCCCTCCTCTGATGGCTCTTGTCATCACACAAGTCCCTTCTCTCACAAATCTTTCATTTTCTAATTTCCTTCATCTCAATTTCTTCCCTTGATTTTGCCTTATCATATTTTGCTCTGAACATTTTCTCCCTTTTATTTTCTTCCTTCTTCGCATTACGTTTTGCCAACTTTGCTTTAATTCTTTTACTAATTTTGCATGATAACCATAATTCAAATAAGCAAGCCAGAACAATTAATATCCCCTGTATTATTTTTGCCAATATCCCATGGCAAATATTGTTAAACCAGCTTCCCACCTTAGCAAGCCCCTTTCTGACCTTCTCCCAAACACCTGGTTCTTTCAATTCCTTCAAATCAGTACTAGTTCTTGTTAAGTTAGTATGCATACTTCTAATCTCATTACTATTGTCAGGTATGTAGGCACAGCAGTGACGCTCATTAAGCGTCTTACAGACTCTGCCATTTTTCGCTAAAAGCATGTCTAAAGCAAGCCTGTTTTGAAGAGTCAGAGCCCTCTCAGTTCAAGTTCAGTATCCATCAGGAGTATAGCTCCCGTGAAATTTGTCAGCATGTTATCCACAATAGTAGACAACTTTCGAATCTTTATGGAGTTCAGGATAACTCCCACTGAAGGAATTATTGCTCCAAATATGTCTCCTACCACACCAGCAGAAGTCTCTCTCTTTTGTCTAGTCTGAAGTAATTCAGACACCCTTGGAAACTTCTTTAAATCCTCTAGCTGATATATCTTTGGGAAAACTATTCCCAAATAACATGTCCCATACCATCCCTTTGGAAGACGGTAATAAGCATTAAGCCCACAAATGCAATAGACTCCAGGGATCGCTGGATCCTGTCCATTTCACATAAAGGTCCACTTATTCTGAAACAAAAACACATGCTTACAATTACTCGTTCCCACAAACACGTTGTCATAATATGACTTAGGCCGTGTAATGCAAAGCTTACCTACATGTAGTGCATATAAAACGAATTTCCCTTGTTCCTTAACTCCACTGTAACTCCCACTATTAATGAAGGATCGTTGCTGCAAGCCTTTCTCTAATTTCCCCTTCAAAACCCTTCTTCTGTCTTCAGTGTGATCTAGAAAGCTTTTCTCTACCTGTGTGAGCAAGCAAGTCAAATTATTGCGGTGCGCATAAGAGGTACTAATTGTTAACGTTGCTTCAAAGAACCCCATGACTAATTTTATAGCATGATATTTCGCCACACTATTCAAATCTTGTATAATAGGCACATAAGAGAACACTAGGTCATGGTTGGAATAGAAATACTGTATCTCTTCCTGGTTATAGAACCGGGTTAGTAACAAACTACAACTTATCCCATAGGTTAAAGGTAAACTATGATAGGTAACTCCCTCTTGCACTGAAACAAGGCTTAGGGTACACACATAACAAGCTTTCGCATCCATAGTATCAACATACTCACTCAGCAAGCGATAGAAAACATTAGTAGACAGTTCCTCTTTTGTGTTAGTGCCTCCATGCAAATACTTCGTATCTTGCTCAAACCTCTTCCAAGGTGTTAGTGTAGCAGTCTCAGGAATTGTAGCATTGTTAGTTTCATTGTCATCCACCAATCGCATTTCCACGAACAAAGCTATAATGAATATCACGCATACAACACCCAAAGCAACACCCAAATATTTACAACGCTTACTTCCCCCATTATCATCTCCCGTGCTAGGCATGATCTGTAAAGAATCAGAAAGCAAAGTGCTATAAGTGCATACAACCAACTGAGGATGGTTCAAAGCCTCCTTTTTTTTTCTCTGGCAAATTAAAACAAGCGAAAGTCTTCCTGCAGCAATTATTTACAGCTTTCACATTCACTCCCAGGATCCTTGTCAATTTCGGTTAGCAGCTTGTCACAATCAGTTTTCAAAGGTCAATTCAGGTGAACAGTATCACATCCAGTAACTCATCAGTCTCTTTTCCCAACTTCCTTTAGCTCAATTTCAACTTAACACAATTTCTTTTCCTTTTGGCCAAATTCAGGTACCATAGTATTGCCCTGGGACTTCTCGATCAAAACAGAACGCCAGAAACTCCTGTTGCCACTCAGCTGACGTTGCATATGCCCATTCAGGACCCGCGTACCTTCTGTTTGCTACTTTCTTTCTTTTCAACTTGCGCTCACCTTGCAACTCTCCTTCGCTCAGATCTTCTTTCCTTGTTGTATCAATCTCTTCCTCAATTGTCTCATCAACGACCACCTTTCCTTTTGTCACTTGCGATTCTGGCCACTTATCTCCCTTTAAAGTCCCTCTGTTGTTTGACTTTCTGTGTGGCAGCTCAATGCCCTCCTCTTGTTCTGTGGTGTTTTCTCTTGCTGGACCTGCAATTGGCTCAGGAGGAGTCCGGACACTCTTACTCTCTTCTGCCTCAACTCCCTCGCCTTCTGGGTCTGTCAGGGGCTCTACTTCGAACCCATATCTGTCTGCTTCTGGGAGAACCTCTGTTTGGGTCAGTCCTCCTGGCTCCTCAGTTGAGATAGGCTCACCGTCACTCCTCTGGATCTCGTTTTTTGTTTGAGTGACCAAGCCGTCCTCAACGGGCTCTCCTTCTAACTCAGTTCCCTTTTGATTACTGTCCGGCCCTGAGACTTCCTTTTCTGAAGTGGTTATTTTCGACAATTCAATTTCCTCATCAGTTGGACACGTCACCTTTTTCGTGTGACTGGCATGAATCCAGTTTCGAATTCCCATACACTTCATAGCAGTGGTAATTGTCAGTCTTACTTGATATGGCCCCTTCCAACGTGGCTCCAAACACGACTTCCTCACGTGTTTCTTGACAACAACCCAGTAACCAGCTTTCAGGTTGTGACCTGGATCACTTATCTGTTGCAATGTGGTAGCTTCCACCTGGTGAGAGAAAGAGCGGACCACATCAGCCAGACCCTTGCAGTAGTCCAACACCATATCATCTGTGATATTCACAAGAGCATATGCAGGCACTGCGGGCAATCTCATAGCTCAGCCCATGAGAATTTCATGAGGAGACAGTCCTGTTTTCTTGTTGGGTGTATTTCTCATTGACATTAGCACTAAGGGCAATGCATCAGGCCATTTCAAATTTGTAGCCGCACACATTTTTGCCATTCTCGATTTCAGGGTACCATTCATCTGTTCCACTAGTCCTGAGGCTTCAGGGCACTAACTACAATGCAACTTTTGTTCAATGTTCAATGCTGCACACAAGAGCTTGACCACCTCGTTGTTGAAGTGTCTTCCCCTATCTGATTCTAAAGAGATCGGAAACCCGAAACGTGGTATCAATTCCCTAAGCAACAGTTTTGCTACAGTGAGACTATCATTTCTGCGTGTAGGGTAAGCTTCAATCCAGTGACTAAAGATACACACAATCACCAACATGTACCTCAATCCTTCACATACAGGCATCTCAATAAAATCCAATTGCATTCTGCTAAATGGACCTACTGCTCTCCCAATGTGGCTCAAATTCACCACTGTCCCTTTCCCCGCATTCATCTGCTGACAGATGATGCACCTGTGACAAATCACTTCTGCAGCTTGTCTGAACTTCGGGTTAAACCAATCAATCTTGAACAACCTGATCATGGCATCTTTCCCAATATGTGCCTGCCCATGGTAGAACCTTGCAAATTGTGACAGAAGACTGTTCGTCAAAACCATTTTCCCCTCATCTGAGACCTACAAATCATCTGGTCTTTGTACACATTGCATTTTGAGCCAAGAGCGTTTCTCCTCTCTGCTGGCACGACCCTGTAACAATTTTAATTCCTCCAAAGTGTCAACTACTTTTAATGCGTAACCTGTGCATGTCTCATTTGCCGTTTCAGGTAACAATTACCACTGATCTTTGAACGATATGCAGTTCAATGCACAAAACCTTGCGAATTGATTTGCATATCCATTTCCCATTGACATGAAGTCTTGTGATTTCACATGAGCGCTGCATTTCACCACGGCAATTTCAAGAGGTAACTGAATCGCATGCAACAACTCCTTAATTCTTTCACCATTTTTCACTGGAGAACCAGAGGAAGTCAGGAAACCCCTCTGTGACCACAATTGGCCAAAATCATGGACAATTCCAAATCCGTATCTGCTGTCAGTATAGATAGTTACCTTCAATTTGTCAGCGGCGTCGCATGCCCTAGTAAGAGCAACCAATTCAGCCACTTCAGCAGAATATACTCTTTCAAGCCACGATGCTTCTAGGATACCAGTGATTGTACACACAGCGTGTCCGGCTCTCAGTACTCCTACTGAGTCTCTTAGGCATGAGCCATCGACGAAGATAATGTGGTCATTTTCTTCCAATTGGGTATCTTTAATATCAGATCTCGGTTTGGTGCACAGTTCGGTTACCTCAAGACAATCATGTTCTACATCATCAGGATCTTCAACTTCTGTATTCTCATTTGGAAGCAATGTTGCCGGGTTCAGCACTGTATATCTTTTTAGTGACACATTTGGTGACCCCAATATAATCGTTTCATATTTTGTCAATCTGGCATTCGTCATGTGCTGAGTTTTGGTTCGGGTCAATAAAATTTCGACTGAATATGGGACCATAACTGTTAAAGGGTGTCCCATCACTATGCCTTCACACTGTGTGAGGCTTTGACCAACTGCTGCAACTGCGCGCAGACAACCTGGCAAGGCTGTTGCAACTGGGTCAAAAGTAGCTGAAAAATATGCTACTGGTCGGTTTGTACCTCCATGGACCTGAGTCAGGACAGACAAAGAACAAGCATCAGGTTCATGACAAAACAGGGCAAAAGGCTTTGTGTAATCAGGCATACCTAAAGCTGGAGCCCGGCACATATACTCTCTTAACTCAATGGACGCTTTCATCTCTTTCTCGGGCATAGTTATGGTATCTGGGTCATCCTTAACCTCCTTAACCGTCAGTTTCACCAAGGGCCTGGAGATGATGGAAAAATTTGAGATCCATTGACGACAGTAGCCTACCATTCCCAGAAACATTCTAACATCTCTCCGTGTTGTTGGGGGACTCATCTGCAATATTGCGGTCACCCTTTCTTTAGATATTTTCCTCGGCCCCTTCTCAATCAGATGCCCTAAATATTTCACTTCCTTTTCACAGTATTGCAGCTTCCTTGGGGATACCTTATGACCATTCTTTCCCAAATGGTTCAGTAAGGCAATGGTATTGTATTTGCAATCATCTCTCGTTTTAGATACAATCAACAAGTCATCAATGTATTGCACTAGAGTCGATTGAAATGGCAATTCCAATGACTCCAAATCCTTCTTCAGGATTTGATTGAAGACGGAAGGTGATTCCGAAAACCCTTGAGGGATTCGACACCAACTGTAAACCTTGTCCAGGAATTTGAAACTGAAAAGAAATTGGCTGTCCTCATGAAGAGGCACAGAAAAGAATACTTGGGACAAATCAACCACCGTAAACCACTCTACATCGCATGAGACCTGAAACATAATCACGGCTGGATTTGGCACCACTGGGTAACACTTCACCACTATGTCATTTATCTTTCTCAAATCTTGGACAATTCGAACTTTCCCACAAGGCTTCCACAATCCCATTATAAGTGAATTACATGGGCTACTCATCACTTCCTTCAGGACCTCTTGCTTCACAAAGTCTGCAATTATCTGCGTTACCTGTATGAGGACATCCTGTGCCATGTGGTACTGCGGTACCTGGGGGAACACGGCATTTGGCTTCACATCTTCCTTGACTGGTTCTACTCCTTTTATCAATCCCACTTCCTTTCCTGTCAAGTACCACACTTTCTCTGTGACTGTCCCCTGCAGATCTGCGGGCAGATCAGTCACTGTGAACAATCTCAACCTGAACCGGATCTGTAATCGGGTTAGTCAAAAGCTGAGTTGCTACACCTACTACCTTTATTGTATGTCCCGAAAGGGGCAGTTTCGGAACCTCTGCACTTCTGACTGTAGAGCGTGTAGCCCCGTTGTCAACCAAGAATGAAACCTTGATACCCATTACTTTCCCTTGCACATAGAGCCCTCTCTGATCTACTTCTAGGGACGCTGCCAGCCTACACTCCTCACTGTCTGAACTGTCATCCGACCATTCATCGTTTATTCCGTTCTCACCACGCAAAGGGAACTGTTGTACTGTGTTACTTTGACTCATTCCTTGACCTGTGATCTGTTGAGGAAGCATCACCTGTTGCAGTCCCATTGGTGCTAAGGGCAACTGCATTTGCTGTCTAGGTACCACGGGAATCTGCTGTTGCATTTGCTGCATCTGCACTGTTTGCACACGTTGCATCTGTACCTGTTGCATGGGTTGAAGACCCTGCATCTGAACTATGTTATTCTGAAAATTCAGATTTGGACCCCTCATTCTCGGTCCTTTAACATTTTGGAATGCATTGACATCATTGCTTTGTTGAACAATACCCTCCTGCACCATCATCGGGCATTCCCGCTTCCAGTGTCCGACGCCCCCGCACGCATGACATGGGAACACCTTCTTCATCCCTTGGACATCATTTTGTACTACTACTGTATTCAAATCTGGACCACGGTTCACAAAACCTCCTCGACCTCTGCCTCTCGCTTGCGCCTGAAACATTCCATTTCCTTGCGGCTGTTGCACCATCTGTTGTACTCCGTTTCCCTGCATCCCCGCTTGTGCTGCCTTAATTTGCATCACCATCACTTTCTCCTTCAACTTTCTCTGCTTCAACTCAATTTCATCACTACAGTATTTTGCATATTGCAACACTTCATCAATCAGATTTGCTTGCCAACAGATCAAATGATTCTTAATCATCTGGCTAATTTCTGGCCTCAGCCCTTCAACGAACCTGAACACAAGGTGATTCATGTCCTTTGCCTCTATGACCTCTGTACCACTGTAATGCTTGAACGCGTTCAACAACCTCTCATAGTAGGCATGTATCGACTCCTTGGCTTCCTGTGCCGTTCGATGAATCTTTTGCCAGTCAATATTCTACGGCAACACTTTCTGCTTCGAAAACTCGAACACCTTAAAGTAGTACCTCATCACCTCAGGAGACGGAGCTCCTGTGACTTTGTCCCTTTCCGGTTCTGCTGTCGGCCAATCCACACTTCTCTTGCATTCAATCCACAAGTCAGCTGGAGCTATAATCTCAAAAAGCGTATTCAAGTCTTCCCAAAGACACTTCACAAGCTTCACAAACCTGTCTGTCTGCTGATACCACTCTATTGGCTTCTCCCTCAGCCTGGGAAAGTCATTTGTGAATGACAAGATGTCACCTCTATACCATGGTACATGGACAAGAACCCCTCCAGCTGTCTCTCTCATGGGGTACGCTTTAATTGTACCAGTGTCAGGCACTGACTTTGCCTGCTGCTGCTCCGAGCAATCACTCTTTCCTTTATCTCTTTGCCCATCTGCCTTCCCACTTTTCTAATGCTCCCCAAAATTAGGCGCTCTGCAGTATCGCTTTGAGGTGTGTCTTCATCCCAGTAGACCTCATGTGATCGAAATCCTTCGGTTCAAAGTCTAACCTGTAACTCCTCTTCAGATGCTTAGTATTTTCTAAGTCTATGTCATATTTGTCTGCTAGTTTTGCCAACCTCTGATGCACTTTGCTCACCTCTTTGGTTATCTTTGGGCACAAAAATCTCAACTCTGCCTCAGTGTACGACTCCAGTCTGTTCACTCCCATGCTCCCCTCTACTAGCTCAGCTGCTTCCATGCCCAACCTCACAAAATTCAGGTATTCCTCTCTCTCCAACCGCTCTGCTGTTGCAGGAGTAGTCTGTGGTGAATTCAGCTTGTCCAGCCATTCATTCAGTTGTTGCGCAGTTAAACCTTGCAACGAGATATTTCCAGCCTGTATCATAGGTGTTTGTGGCACATTCGCACTTGGAATCTGCGGAGTCAGCAATCCCAAACCTGACTGTCTCACGGCATCTGGAGGAACCCCTTTCGGACTGAAGTCTAACAGGGACCTAGACCTCTCTACCATCTGTTCCACTAGAGTCATCCCTTGAGAGCTCCCTGCGAACCCTACTCTTGTCATGTCCTGGGTCATTACTCCCTGATCACACACGCTAGGCTTGTCCTGCGCGTACAACGGTACTGGTGGACCAACTGTAATAGGTAAGGATATGGTGGCTGGCGCCGGCTTATTTCCCCCAACCTGTGGAACATTTGCTCCCATGTTCTGATTCAGTATCTGTGCCGTAGCTAACTGCGGTCCTATGACCGAAGTTTAACTCTGAATCATCTGTTGCTGCAGCTGGGGCAGTAAAAGTGGAGTTGGCTCAATCTGCACTAATTTTGGTCTTGTATTTGCCTGATCCGGCGGCACCATCAAGCTCGTGGTTGTCTCTAATACCGGGACATCAGGGTAGAGCCTCTGAACTGGTGGTGGCTGCAACTGTGTCTGTGTCTCTGGGGCAGTGGACACACTGACACTATTTTGTACCGGAGGCAGTGTCGTAACTGTATTTGCCTGTGCTGTATTCGCTGTTCCCTGGTTCTGTGTTGAATTTACAGGACCTGCACTAGTACTTGGTCTAGTATCATCCATTGCATATGGCGGTGGACGATCATGTAGCAGCTGATTGAGGAACTCATCATCATCTGAGTCATCTGCATCTGCCCAAGACTTTTTAGTCTCCTTTTCTTTGCTAGAGCCCTTGTCCATTTACAAGTGGCCTTTCTTCCTTGCATGTCGGCTTCTTGAGTTATTGCCGGAAACATCCTGACCCCATCTATTATTTCCCTTCTCCACATTCTGTGTTCACTATCCCACCTAGCCTCCGCTAGTGTCTTTTCTGCCTTTCTCATTCTCCTCTCAAATTTCTGTTGCCGTTGTCGTATGGCCATCAATTCCCATATTGCTAACGCCTCAAACTGTGCTGGCCTCGGAGGTGGCTTTTGCTCATTTAATGCCTTCCGCAAATTCTCTAAGATCCCTATGTTGAACGACCCATTCTCTGGAAACACCAGACTCCCATCTTTCTCTGTTAATTTGCACCATTGCTTTAGCCAAAGACATGGCGCGACTCCCTTCTCCTCCATTACGGCATAAACCGGAGTATCCTCTGGCGGTGTAGGCTCTCCCACACATCTCCCCTCAAAGCGCTCCTTAAAGCCTTGAAGAACTTCATTTTTGCGTCTTTTATTTCGTTTATAACTGAATCAGGAAGTGACTTTAATTCCCAGAACACCCTTCGCCTACCTTCTCAACCAATTGCATCTCACGGACGGCTGCCAATCCATGCGCGACCCTTCTCACTAACCGACCTATCCCAGCGCGGCTCCAATGACATCACACTCACACACACTGCGGCTGACAAAGTCTTGCAGCTTGTCTTCCTCACTGTCGATATGCACAAACTAAGGCAAGATATTGCAAGCATTAACAAAACTCAAATTTGCCGGTTTACTACAGGAAGGGTAACACAATCGCTTCAGATCTTTACAGAGATTTCACTTGAAGCCTCGGCTGCTACTCTCTCCTTCTCAGATCCCGCACTCGCAAGCAAAATTTGACCCGCAAATTTTACTCTCGACTTGTCAATGGTTTGTCCTAGTGCACTTTAGAACTCACCAAATATCCATCGAAGTTTTAATTCACTCACATTGACTCAAACTCGACTCATCAACCACACCCGATTGACCTATTAAACCACGCAAATTACAACATAAACCAAGTGTCTCATACTCTTATCAATATACTCCGGAGTCTTAGACCACGCAGGGTCCGTACATCACCAACAACCAAGTGGACAATTGTTTTGCACAAAGCGCCACACTCACATGAAATTCGACGACTTCCCTACTCTCATACTGCGGAGTACACACACTCCTACTAAAACATCACCTGGCCGAAAATCCTCCCAATTCACCTGCAATATGCATAAGCTGTGCAAGCGCAAATCCTACGTCACTCACACCATCACTAGAACGCCGAGAACATACCCAACTCACTTTGGCAAGCTCCGGGGTCCTGGGAAAGTCATTAGGGACTTAGGGGCACATCATCTTTCCAATTTGCATTATTTCAAAAACAACTCTAAAACAATGGTCCCTCTTCTTGGGGCCCCAAAGGGCCTAAACCATCCTCTGCTACCAGAACTGATAACGCATCCCAGTTTTGATAATTTACTCACAATGGGACTCGCTTTTGGCCAATGAATCTTTTGACCCTGATTGGAGACTCCTTAAGACGAGATAGCTCATGAACATCTCACAATACAAATCAATGACCTAATCAATATGCCCAGTGTCTCATCAATTCAGATAATCAATAAAATTCAATAAGAAACCAGACACCCCATGACCTGTCAGCCATGAATAACCACACAAATCTAGTAAGATTTTGGATATTTATTCCCTATTAGTTACAATCTACTAGCATATTCATTAGTCTAAATACCAATAAGCACATCAACAAAACTACAATATGGCAACTGGAATATGACTTTAGCAAGGCAAAGATCATAAACATTAGGACAAAGCACAAAGTCAACATGTGTCATACTTAACAGAGTATCATTAGTACATTATTCAACAAAGAAAAGATTCAGGCATTTGTCTATTTGCATCCGATTTAGTGAATTCCTTAACTAACCTCTATTTAGCATCAGCATGTTGGTCTTCATGCAAAATAATTTAGCAACATGAATTTAGAAAACACCTGGCTATGGACACTGTCAAAAAAGCAGTTGGTACCTAGAAAGAAAAGGCAAACAGACAATTACAATTTACCATCAGATAGTTACCCATCCAAATGGGTCGGCAAACAGTTTCAGTCTTCGTCCTCAGGACAGCAGTTGATTCGTCATCAGCCAGGATAAAACAGCAAAGTCTCAGCAAGGTAGGGCAAAGGCTCTTCCCTCATAAGGAGGAGAAGAATGTATCGGGCAAGGCAAGAAAGGGGAGGATGATTTAAAGTATCAAACAGCAAAGAAACATATAATGGGGAGACTTAGATCTGTAAAAAATACATTTGAGTGCAGTGAATAGGAAAACGTTTTGGAATTATGAGATGGTACAGGTGTATTATTTATAGACACAATGGAACCTTTGTAGAGCGCTCCAACGATGAATAGCTTGAAATAGCTGTGACACTGTATTCATCAGATTGTCCTCTTTCAGTGTAGCCTTCGCTCATAGCACTGGAAGCCTTCACAAAACTCAGAAGGAACAGCAAAAATGTAAAGGTATTCTCCACTGTGAAGTGGAGAACACTTGGTTGTAGAAGTACAATCTGCTTGTACTTCTAAACATCCAGCTGATTCTATGGTGGTTTAAAGGTATGCCAACACAAGATCAAAACTACTGCCTGTAAGATAACTTTCGGGTAATTATACAAATTACAATGCAGACAAATAAAATAAAGTACGTAAATTATTAGAACTGTTGATATAAATGAAGGTAAGAAAATATTCAGAGATAATTAATGTCCACACTGCCAAAGAAATTCATGATTTTGAGAACTAAATTAAATTGACAGAAAGATGCAAATGAGTGCTGCTGACATCCGAATTTAACTCTAAGAAAACAAGTAAGCACACTCATCATGCACATTGTGTATACCACTTAATGTCAGTGTGCCACAGTAAATAAGCAATTATTGTCAGCAAACAGCCAAGCAAATCAATAATTGAATAGTTGATAACTGCTGTGGAAGAAGCTGCTGTATAACAGGGTCACATGACAGCCAATGTTTAATACTTTGATAAAGCTATACAAAACAGCATTTGGTGTGAGCATGCAAGTCCTTATGTGTACATGAAATAATGATGAAGAATAAAAAAAGATTTTTGAACAGAGCCATGTATGAACAAAATGCCTACAATTCAGATTCGCCATGTGCCAAGGGCTTATGTTGAACACGTGGCATTCTGTTAACATGTGAATGCAAAATGAAACACACTGGAGTTTAAATACCCTTGTATATTTTCTTTACCAGTTAGGTCAAATTTGAATTCTTGATACCCAAAGACAAAACCATCTTGCTATTGGTTCTCTACTCAATAAAATGCTAGGAGTCAATTCGGTAGTAAAAGTAAAAGTTACAACTACTGGTCTCTACTGGAGGGTTTAACTTTCAAAACTTTAAGAATTATCGTCTACCATTCCCCTCTTGCCATACATACTAATCAATTTTCTTCCATGGAGATAGATAGGGAAGAATTGATGTATCATCGAATTATCACTTGGAACTCCAGACCCTAATTAAAACCAGGGAAATACCCACCAAGAAAATTCGACTTCTACAGAATATCTAAAACAAATGCTGGTCCTTGATTTGGCACATAAATGCACATGTTTTAATAAAAGCCCATCTGATTATTCCATCGGTATTATAGAGCAGTCCATATTCTGAATAAACTCAACTAATCCTTAAATTAGATACATTATAAGGTCTACTAAATTAAAATAAATTCCTCTCCTATGAAAGATCATTGATTAGCAAAAGTGGAAACCAAAGAGTCATCAGTCAAAGTAGGGCCATTTCCTCTGAGGCTACCTATATTTCATTAGCACCCTGCACTTAGACCACACAATGCTTTTGTGTATAGTCTCAGGGACATGTTAAGACACTATAGGACTACGTCATTCCAGAGCAAAAAAATCAACATAATATATTGGACTCGTACTAAAATATATAAAAATAATTTCAGTGAGCACATAACTTGTTTATTCAAGCAAAAGATCAGAAAGAGACCTAATTTGGACTCTGACATAAGTTTGAGGTTCTCCATGTTCCTCTGTGGGGATAGTAAACGTTGTGCTTGAGAAGCTCAATGAGTGCCTTAAGGAATGTAGAAGAGGGCAATTTATCCTGCAATGGATGATGGGACTGGCTATGTGTTGATAGTATCTGGAATCATAAAACTGATTTACAAACACTGCACACAGTGTTTTGTTCTAGTCTTGGGAGACCCTGGAAAAACATTATGGAAAACTCGTCTAATTTTTATTCAGACTTCTGGGTGCCAGCCCCTTTTAATTTAAAAAAAATAAAGTACACTGCCTGTTTTCAATGTAGTTCTGATTAATGATAATATCTAGAAGTCACATTGTATCGTATATTCTTAAATAATTTCTTTAAAGTTTTCAATAAAATCATATTATTAAATGTAGGCTTGTGGTACAGCTCAGTCATTGGCAAATAATGACTAAGGAAGTGGAAATGAAAAAGTAACAATACTAAAACCAACAAAGGTGCATAAAACAGACAATCTCCAAAAACAAGTAAAATAGGAAAACCCATTAAAAACAATGCTTCATAAACACCAGGAGAACGTTGTAATTATATTAACAGAGGAAAACCCGACTTAAGGGTACGATTTAGCGACGTATACATATATTTCACAAAAGAACAAGCGAAAGTGAAATTCAATAGAACCTGCTTTTTTATACAGCCTATCTTAATATTATTTATAAGAGATTGATTTTGTGTGAAAAGAATTAGATTAATATCGGCATATTTACTGCACTAGTGTATAATGGGCATGTGACTGGAACACACTATTTACTTTGTATTTGGGTAAATAATCAGAATGTGGGAAACTGCTCGCTGAACCCAGAGAAGATAATTTTCTTTCCTCGTTTATAGATATGAAAATTTAGGGCGCTTGATTGGATTTGAATAAAAGATATTAAAAAAAAGAAGGAGAAGTTGATTGGCTCTGGTGCGCCTTGGCGACAGAGGCGCCGGAATACGGGCTCCGAGGAGTTAAAGCGTATATAGCTCAATAATTGCTGTGCCCTACACAGCGAGTGCACTGCATGCGCACTCCGGTTGCTATGGGAACAGGGATGAAGTGCACCCTGAGTCTTGCTGGATTGCAGGCCTAGACTATCTGTTTCCATGGCGACAAGAGCTCCAGAATCTGATGTGATTAATCTGCAAACCAGTAAATGAAAGGCCTCCCTGGAGGAGCTAAACCCTGTTGCCTTTTGTGAAAGATCTTCAAACGAATTTACACACAATTCTCACTGGCAGAATAATGCAGATGTTTTTTCCTCGTGAAAAAGCGTTTATCAAAGCAATTCTCATCTGAGTGCAAGCTTTTTTTTCTCACTATTTGACAGATGAAAGACCAAAAGCCAATACCTTGGGGTCGGGATGATGAGTACAGCTGTTCTAGAGATACACCGAAAAATCAAGATTACCACGACATTGACTCTACAGATGGGTGTACACAAGATATTTTGTCTCTGAGCAGACATACTAGAAGTTGCTGCTTTAACTCTAAATACTGGTATCATTTTATCGACGTCGAAATGGCAAAAGTCTGAATTGGCCCTGCTGGAATCTAAAACTGTTATCTGTTATAGAGGCAGGCGCTCTGCCCACGGCACTATCGCAACAGCTATATCTGGATTTCACAAAAACTGGTAGAGTTCTAGTCAGTCTTTATTATTTTATAGTTTATTATTTTATTGTTTGATAAATTAAAGTCAGAATAATCACACAGAATAGGACAATATCATTTAAAACAAACCCAAGAGTGCCGTTTGCACAAAAACACAAACTGCAATTTCTCATAATTTCAACTCATGAATAAAACAGATGTACAATGCAAAAGTGCAAAATGCAAATAAATAAACAGGAATAGCTGAACATTACTTAGCAGCAAAAATATGTTTGAAACCTGTACAATCTCGCTATGCTGCATACTGTCACCCATTAAACATTAAAGACCTCAGCTTAAAAGCAGTTTGAAGTACAAAACAAAAAACAATTACAACTAACATCTTTAAAATACAAGATTAATTTGTTGATCAAAATTGATGTAAAATAGGAAAGCGCAATTACTTATAACTAGACAGTTGTAACTAGGCACATCTTAGTAGCAAGAATTAGTACTAGTAGCCTGTCTAAATTTGTTAAGATTCATATAACCAAAAAAAAAAAGAAATCTGTTCTAATGCCATTGAGTCATTTCCCTATCCTTAGACGTTTCAATACGCCTTCACTACAAGGATTATTTTATGTGTAGGGCTGCTGACCCCCTTGGTGTATCTAGGACTTTTGGAGTCCTGGGCAGAAAGGGAATTTGAATTTGTGAGGTCTCTTTAATTTACATATAACGTGAAATCACAGCAAATGATATCACAGGAAGTACCAGTAATTGACTGTTGAATAGCTTGCAAGAAGTAACTTTCTTGGTGAGGATATCAGTTAAAACAATAAAACATAAATATTCAAACTAATAAAATCAGTACACATATTTTAACATTCTATTAAGTGGGAATATATTATATTCGTCACACTGGATTGAAAGCTTTGACCTAGGCCACTCCAAAATATATATCCTTAGTCAAATATTAACAATTTTTTGTAGATTATTGTATTAGGTATGTATGTATGTGGTTTTTATATCAGGCACTGGCAAGCATAAAGTCAAGGAGTGAAAGGAAGGTAAATGGTTTGTGATCTGCTAATGCATTGTGATGACTCTGTAGATGATGCAGCTGGGTTTGAGGAAGGTACGAGCTGGCAAGGGGAACAGGTGGAGTTCCATAACCGTGGAATAACGTGATCATATTTCTTCATGCTCTAGTGAGGTGTGCTGCAGCATGTATAGTGCCCTTAAGGGGAATCAGCGTGTATTAAAATTTCAAGATGGTTTCTCAGATACCTAGTGCAAAATAGGATATGTTTAAGAAAGATATTAAAAACAAAAAAAAAATGCTGAAAATAGCTTGACTTCAATTAAAGACATCATCCACGTCAGTGTAAAACATCAGCATACAATCATATGTAGGCTAAAAGGGTTTAATGTCATATGCCTTGAACTATGACTATAGCATGCCTATCAGCACCCTCTGAAGCCTTCAACTGTTCTTTTATTAATTATTAGAATACACTTGCATGGTTCCAGAGTGCCTTTCCTTTTGTAAATTGGCTTGATGCAGATTCAATAAATAGTTTTGAGATACATCTCCTTTCACCTGGCTGCATTGTTTCTCTCAATTTTGCAGAACACCTGTATAGCACAAGTTCAAATGCAACTAAGTAATATTGTTAGCCTAGTTCACTGGTACATTTCCGTGCATCTCACAGTGCTGGACTATGAGAAGGGGGCAGGCCTCTAGGGTTGCATCTGGTACTTTACTGTCATAGCTAGTACTTTCATGTTTAAACCAAAGCAAAAGAGCAAATATCTCAACAGAAAATCTTGGGATATAAAAGTATAGAAGAAAAAATCCTTGCCTCATCAACAAAGTAAAACCTCTCAGATTTGAAGTGTGAAAAATATAAAGGCAAAGGGTATAGAGCAGAAGTCTTCTAATGGTGGAGAGCCCCCCCCAACCAAAGGTGGGCATCAAACGATCCCAGGGGAGCTCTAACCTCTGGCCATGAGAAGCATCTATTATGCTAGAAGGTAACAGAGATGACCATCATAATTATTAATACAGTGCAGCATATTTAGCAAAACAGAACAGTGACATTGAACCACTTTATAATTGGGCCCACAGTAATACCTTTTTTCACTTGTTTCCTGGCTGGAAGTAGGTGTCAAAGTGGTAGAATGACAGATGAGTTCCAAATAACCCTTAAATTCTATTCTTCCAGTTCTGAGAAATGATCACATGGTGGCCACTTTTGCACCTTTCAGGTCTCCAGTTGCCACATGCACGATGGCAATCATGTATTTGATTGCATTTTTAAAAGGATGGATAATTGAACACAACTGAAATGGATGATGTGCTATGTTCAGTCCCACCAATGATATAGAATTACTATAAGAAAATATGTTTGACACACTGGGACACTTTTATGAACTCACTTTTTTAAACAAATGGGAGAGTGCAGTATTAAAATGATTGAAGACCATTGACATGGCGACTATGATATAATTAAAAGAACAGACAATATCAACATAGTTGTCACATATAAATGTAAAAAAGGGAAGCCAAGATAAGATACCCCTCTGATCGTATCTCCCAAGCTTTGACCTTGTCCAACGAATTATTCCACATCTATGCGATAATCTTGCTCAATTCTTATTGGACAAGATTACGCTAATATATGACAGCATCCAGGCAGGAAAAAATCCTACACCTGAAAATCTTTCTATGACCACTCACAACAACGCAATCGTGATTACTTTAAACTCTTTCACGCCAATTAATGGAGATGATCTTAATACTGCTGTTACAATCTGTCATCCAATAGGACTATGCCTGTCTAAATGCATGAAGCTTCTTCTCTGATTTCTTAAAACTGAACTGCTAGACTTATTTAACTGTTTTTCAGGGCAAGATAAGTTTCCCTTTCCATAGAAAAATGACACTTTAAAATCTATTTTAAACGTTCCTACCCTTAATGTACAAGATATCAATCAACCAATTTCGTTTCTACCACTCATTAGCAAACCTTCGAAAACATTGTTTTTCAAACAGCTCCAGCAATTTGTCAAAGACAACAAACTTTTGGCTAGCTTATAAGTCAAATTCTGCAGATAACGCAGTTCAGAACTGGTGATCCTATTGGTTTTGGGTATGCCTCACCACCCCGTGGACAATGGGGATGTTAGGGCACTGGTACGTTTAGGACTTGTCAACAGCCTTCAGTACTATACATCCTTCTACCGTGAAAAGACCCTAGATAAAATGGGGCTGGGCTAATGAGTCATCAAACAGATTACATCATTTCTATCAGACCATCATCAGATCACTAAATTACCACCTTTTCATTCCACACTTCAGCAATTGAACTGCAATGTCCCCATGGGTCAATCCTATCACACTGCTTTTTAATCCACACTTCTACAACACCTAGGAGTCAGTTTCTATGTCCATGTGGAAGGCATTACATTGAGGGCCTGTTTTATGTTTGGCAGTTGACGTAAAGGCAGGCAGTTTGGTGAGGGACATAACATCTGCTGCCCTGCCTGTACTCCGCTCACCAAATTTAGAGGTGCACACTGGCCCCGTAGACATCTCTATACATTAGCAGGAACTGTTGTCATGCTGATTCCTATCAATGTAGGGAAGGTTTTGTTTGTTTTTCACAAGCACACAGTATATTGATACAATTCTACAGAGGCGGAGAAGTCTTTTTCTCCTTATCTCGGGGATTAGGGAGAATTTGTCAATAACTTTTACATTAGTCTGGGATACTGATGAACTGGGCTTCCCCAGCTTTATCTATCACATTGTCTATCCATGGTAAAGGACAGGTATTAAGTTTTGATATTTTATTTACCTGATGAAAATAGAATCTAGATTTAATTTATAGATTTATATCTATGGGAAGATTTGAGTCATGTACACAATAGACTGCACTTTGACAATCCGACATATGAAGAAAGAGTTGCCCTTACACAGTTGTCTTCAGCCCCCGATATTATAATTAAAAAAGCTGATAAAGGGGGCAATATTCTTATAATAATTAGGGACAAATACATTGACACAATTGACAGACAACATGCTGATACTACAGCATACATTAGAATAGATTCTAACACTCTGAAAGAAATCACAAGCCTTCTAGAAAAGAAATCGAAGGGTTGGAGAGAATTGTATCGCATATCCAACTTAGACTTCAGATATATATTGAATCCACAACCTAGAGCACCCTGCATTTACGTTTTACCTAAAATCCACAAACAAGGAGATTTTCCTCCAGGTGACCTATATTTCAGGCATCGGCTCCCACACTGACTGTCTTTCAGTGTATAGAGACGTCTTCTTGCAACCATTTGTCTTTGTCCAGAATCTTCCATCCTTTATACATGACATCAAAAGGCTTATTGAGTCAACTTATAGATTTCTCCTGGAAAGAGGATTGTTGGTTTGTGACCTTAGACATAGGCCCTCATTCTGACCTTGGCGGGCGGCGGAGGCCGCCCGCCAAAGTCCCGCCGTCAGGTTACCGTTCCGCGGTCGAAAGACCGCGGCGGTAATTCTGACATTCCCGCTGGGCTGGCGGGCGGCCGCCTTCAGGCCGCCCGCCAGCCCAGCGGGAAAGAGGCTTCCACGATGAAGCCGGCTCGGAATCGAGCCGGCGGAGTGGAAGCTGTGCGACGGGTGCAGTTGCACCTGTCGCGTATTTCACTGTCTGCGCAGCAGACAGTGAAATACATTTAGGGGCCCTCTTACGGGGGCCCCTGCAGTGCCCATGCCAGTGGCATGGGCACTGCAGGGGCCCCCAGGGGCCCCGCGACCCCCCCTACCGCCATCCGGTTCCCAGCGGGCGGACCGCCGGGAACTGGATGGCGGTAGGGGGGGTCGGAATCCCCTCGGCGGCGCAGCAAGCTGCGCCGCCTTGGAGGATTCCAACGGGCAGCGGAAAACCGGCTGGAGACCGCCGGTTTTCCTGCACTGACCGCGGCCAAAGCGCCGCGGTCAGAATGCCCTGCGGGGCACCGCCGGGCTGTCGGCGGTGCTTCCGCCAACCGCGAGCCTGGCGGTCACAGACCGCCAGGCTCGTAATGAGGGCCATAGTCTCACTATATACATTTGTACCCAGAAACACATGGATTCAAGCTATATGCTATTTTGGGACTTTAAGGGATGTCACACTACTAGAACACACTAACATGCTGATTGAGATGATTGTATTGATACTGGATAATAACGTCTTTGTCCACAATGGCTGCTGCTTTTGACAACGTCAAGGTGTAGCCATGGGTTCCAAATTTCCCCCCTCATTTGCTAAATTATACATGGAGTGGTTAGAGAAACATTACATGTGGTCTGATTGCCTCACTAGACTCATTAACCATGTGGTATGTGGGGCAGATATATTGACAATATTCTGATGGTCTGGACAGGCAATGCACAGTCATTAGCGGAATATGAATCTTTCTTAAACAACAATAGCTACAATATCTACTTTACACATCACTTCAGTCAGACGCAGATTGCTTATTTGGACCTTACTGTCTACATTAGGAACTCCAAGATTCTTTCTACACTTTTTAGAAAGACAACTGCATGCAACTCTATTCTCCATGCCTCCAGCTCACACACTCGTTCCCAGATACACTCCATCACTTATGAGGAAATGGCCAGACTAAAACGGAAGTGCAGTGAGGACTTCACTTTTAACAGGGAACTGGCCAATTTGGAGAGGAGACTTGTGGCCAAAGATTACCCTACTTCAGTCTTATCACAGGCCAAGAACAGAATTTATAAGATACCAAGCCAAAATCTGTTTTAAAATAGGTCCAAATCCTCAAACAAAGAAAACACCCTTATCACACCCTTTAACAGATCTAGCCTTAATCTGTATAACATTCTTCTCAGACATTGACACATTTTGCATTCAGATGCAGCACTTAAAGATATCATCCCCAATTACATATAGTAGGGGCAGAACACTTCAAAACATTCTATGTCCAAGTTTCTTAACCCTGAGCCATAAACAACAGATAGTGGGTCAGTTCTTGTCACAACCAAAGGGTTTCTTTATGGGTGGATCTTGTAATGTGTCCTTGTGCGCTAGATAAAATGAAAGCCTTCCAATACAACACTACTACCAGATATACTATCAACTCTTTTATCAGGTGCAATGCCAAATTCGTAGTTTACTGTATTGTGGGTATTAGTCAATGCATATATGTTGGAAGCACTATCAGACCTCTCAAAGAAAGGAACACAACTGTGCCCTCAGCAACAACAATGGCAATTACCTTCTCTCTGTTCACTTCAATACAGAACACCGAACGTGCCAGGTATCCCAACCAAGGTTCCATGCCATTGGAGTAGCCTCTGAACATCCACAAGGAGGAGGCAGTGTTTGATCATTATGCAAACTGGGGACGCATTGGATCATGAAACTTAGAGTTGTTGACCAAGGACTCAATTTGGATTGTGCATTACATGTTTTTTTTGGATGGTTCATGAACATCTAGACTGCTTGTGAGCCACGTGTCATCATTCATACTGCATCACTATATCACAATGTCTATGCATATACTGTTACAATTATGAGGTATGTTGGTTTTGGCTTTTCCTTTGTTGTGACCTCTAGATACCAATATTAAACTGATCAAAGATCGGGGTTTAACCGTCCAGTACCGCTGCGTTTTTACACATATTGGCCCTCATTCTGACCCTGGCGGTCTTTGACCGCCAGGGCGGAGGACCGCGGGAGCACCGCCGACAGGCCGGCGGTGCTCCAATGGGGATTCCGACCGCGGCGGTAAAGCCGCGGTCGGACCGGCACCACTGGCGGGGTCTCGCCAGTGTACCGCGGCCCCATTGAATCCTCCGCGGCGGCGCAGCTTGCTGCACCGCCGCGGGGATTCCGACCCCCACTACCGCCATCCAGATCCCGGCGGTCGGACCGCCGAGATCCGGATGGCGGTAGGGGGGGTCGCGGGGCCCCTGGGGGCCCCTGCAGTGCCCATGCCACTGGCATGGGCATTGCAGGGGCCCCCGTAAGAGGGCCCCTACATGTATTTCACTGTCTGCTGCGCAGACAGTGAAATACGCGACGGGTGCAACTGCACCCGTCGCACAGCTTCCACTCCGCCGGCTCGATTCCGAGCCGGCTTCATCGTGGAAGCCTCTTTCCCGCTGGGCTGGCTGGCGGTCTGAAGGCGACCGCCCGCCAGCCCAGCGGGAAAGTCAGAATTACCGCCGCGGTCTTTCGACCGCGGAACGGTAACCTGACGGCGGGACTTTGGCGGGCAGCCTCCGCCGCCCGCCAAGGTCAGAATGAGGGCCTTTGTCTCCTTCTTCCTAGCATGTGGTGCACATCACCAAGTGATCAGCTGGGTGGCCCTCATACTCTTTATGCCACTCTTTCCTTATGTTGGTTCTGTCACAAGCAACCGTTCCTTTTTTTCATACCTCTCAAAGAGTAGGACACTTACTGTTCAATGATTAGAACGGGCACAGTTGTTATATTTGTACTGGTAGAATTCACTCTTACTTTTGGTTTCTTCCATTGATATGAGACGCCCTTGCCATTCCTGTAGCCAGGGTTTACAAAGTTTGTATTAGGCCAATACTTCAGCCTGTTCCAGACTCACAACTTGGTCAATTTATTCATTCACCTTTGCCCCTACTTCCTTTTCCCACCTTCCAAATTCCTTGCTGGGTCTTTTCATCTACATTTTTCTCGGTTGGAGTTTGTATGTCTGGGTGCACTATGTTTTTGTTCAAATACGTACTATACACTATCCCTTCCCCAAGATGGTGGTATTTTTCTATCTCTGCTCATGCCTTTGTTCTTTGTGCCAGTCCTCTTTCCATGGCCTCATCAACAGGTGCTTAATGCGTTCACAGCGTTGGGGTGAATTTGCAAACACTGCCTACAACGCACTGAACATGAACTCTAACGGGGACCCTCTACTAATGGAATTCTGGTCTTGATCAGACACCATCTGGTGGGTTCTTATGAGTAGTTTTAATAATTTTTATTCTCTCGCTTTTTTATTTAGATCTGCTCATGGGACTTATCAAAGGTTCCGCAAGTGATGCCTAGGTGACTGTACCTTTAACGATCAACTTCACCACTGAACTTGGTGTTTGCCCGATCTTCTCCCCTTATTTCCTGTTTTGGGGAGATTACTTACACATTTTTTCAAATAACGGAGCTTACAGTACACTACATGTATACATTGGCCTTTTCCTGAATATTTTTATTCCTTGAACCGTTTAGTTTGGGTAGAATGTAACATTTACCATATCTTTTTTCTCCTGAGGTACACGTTTCTTTCACCTACGTTCAAACCGGAGTCCATTGTTTCCTTGCATAAGAACTTCTAAAATACTTTGCAGGATTCTGGTTCTCCTTTCTTTGGCGGTTTTACACGACTCACCTCAGGTAATAATTAATTCTGTGCACTTTTGCCCTCATCTATCTGACATATCAGAACAATTCTCTATCATGCTGTTGCCTCCCGCATTCATTCCTCTAATTTGTCTAAATTTGGTTGTTGGTCTCCCCATCACAGGGCTTGGATGTACTTCTTATGGTGTGAACCTCCTTTCACGAGGCATGTGACAGATTTCACTTGATACTATAAAGTGAGATACAGATAGTATGGTACCAAACTGGAGTTTTCACTGTCAGGTTCAACCCTTTGTGTAGCCTTACATTGGGGGAAGAAGAGAACTGTGCAAGGGCAACTCTTTCTTCAGGTGTCAGATTGTGAAAGTGCCATGTGTTGTGTACATACCCAAATCCTCCCATAGGAAAAAATATTTGGTTACTAATTCATACAAAGTTTCAATAATACTGTCTGTGTGTGGGGGGAGAAAGAAAGCCTTATATGGCATTCTGTATTCTCATTTGTTTTTTCTTCTTCTGTGATTGTATCTTTGCAGCCTTGAAAAAGTCGTCAACAGACAAAACACGTGACTGCTGCTGTTTGCTTGTTAAATAAATATGCACTACCTTTTTAACTGAACCCTCTTGTTTTTGAATATTAATACACTCATACGCTGAATGTATTGTTAACAAAACTTACTGCGCTCCAGGTGGTTTTGTAAAGTTTATGATTGCGTGAGAAATTTTCCCTCACATGTTGGACAGGAGCATGGTAGTATAGTGCCACTCCTGTTGAGCTGTAAACGCTGTTGCTTCTATACCTACTTACACATGAGTTTTAGGAATTGCAGCAATCTCCATACTACTGCTAACACACCTCTTTTAGTGCCTTTTTGTGGTTTGCTTGCATTCCTTAAGTGGGGTTATACCTTACACGCAACTATGTCAACTTTTAATGACAACATATCTATAGTTGTTTTAGGATAAGAATGCTGCAAATACTGAGCCCCCTGATACTAATGGAAATGAGGAACTGAATTTTTTTTTATCAGATAAGAGTAACTGAAAAACAGGCGTTGTCACAATAATGGGATGCCACCATCCTTTAAAAACTTGGAGATGAAAAGAGGTCTTAAAATTATCTTTTTCTCCACTTTTGATGATTTAGTGGAACACCTACATTTGGCATGGCAACAGTTAGTACACAACTCATCTTACAGCATGATGTCCATCCTCATTAGACATGCTGTAGGAGGCTGGCTCTCTATTTAGTGTGCAAAGCTGGGCACACTGTACAGAGAATCCGGGCACATATATGTTGCTTTGCAGAGGTAAAAACTAGACCACCTAATGCTCTAATTTTTATGGTAGCTTGTACAAGCAGTTAGGCCAATCTTGGAGAAGTGCAAAGCATTTGTTGTATTCACAGTATCAATAAAGCAAGACACACTCAAAGAAATAACTTGAGACCAATTTACAAAAATACTTCAGATTTTTATAAAATTGTTAAGACGAAGATTATCAAAATTGGGTAAGTACTTTTTAAGTTAAGATTTTTCAGAGTTTAGAAAACAAAGTCTGTGCGTAACTACGCACCATAGTAATCAAAGAAACCAAACTTTAAAAATACATATAAATTCAAGCAATGCTTTTACCAAGGTCTCTTCTTGTTTATAGGTTGAGGTCATCCAGAAGTCCAGTTGGCCAGCAAGAGGAGTTTGGGCAGTTCCTGGTTTTAGCAGGAAGAGCTGCTTCTTTGAGCTGGTGCAGGACCACTGCCGAGGACCACTTTGAAAAGCAATGCATGGGCGGATTTCAAGGTGAGTCCGGTGGGTCCCCTTGGAGTGTAGAGGTTTCAAGGGGTGGGAGACACTTAGAGCACAGCTGATCTCCAGTGCAGGCCCCAGAGAGGCCAGGTGCAGAGCAGATAGATTAGCCCAAGAGCTGTGTGCAAAGATGCCCTTGGAAGCAGGAGGTAGGTCACTTTGAGGGTCGATTGCAGGTCAGCACGGCCACTATGGTAGGTATTTCAAGTGGCTTCTGAAATAAATCCCTCAACTGGGGCTTCCTTGTGGCCCTTTTGGAGTCCAAAGTGGACTTTTCTTCCTGGTGTCCGATGTTGAGTGACCAATATCTGGGGCTATTGCACGATTCAGCCACTGGAGAATGCAATGCCACCAAACTTGGCACACTTGAAGGTTTTGTCCTCTTGGTTCATCGGGTGAAGCTTGGTTTGGCTGCCACGTCTGGTTTCTTGGTCTGCAGCCGGTCAGTGAACTGGACTTCACTGATCTTTCGATCCTTGTTGTAGGAGAGTGATGCCGTCTCTCTGGAGGAAGATCTTTGGTGATTTGTAGAAGAGTGAAGGTCCTCTGGGATTTTTAGAGTCTTTCCAATGTCCGGGCAACACCTTAGCAGCAATGGTTGGGTCCTGGGTGAAGCAGGAGGGTTTGGTGCCTTTTTCTTAAAGCAGCAGGAATGCAGTTATCAAGCCTTAGGTCTTCTTTGTTGTTGGTTTTCTTGTGTCCTTGGAATCTGATCTGCAGGCCTAGGAGCACCCACAAAAAACTGTATTTAGTGGGCGTTAGAGGAGCACCTAGGAGTGACCAATGGGTCATTTACGTTAGAGTGGCATACCCACTATGTGACCACTTCCCTATTCCTGATAGATTATTTCCCTACCATGCAAGAAGGAGGAAAATGAAATGGATCAGTCACCTTGCATGCAACACCTTAGGGGTGGTTCAAGCTGGTGTTGGCCCCTCCTCCTGTCGTCTGTGTGTTTTCCCGCCAAAAGTGGGGGATTGCAATGGGGCAGACATCTGCTGCTAGCAGCAGGACTGTGGGTCATGTTTCAAAGGCGGTGAGCCCTTTGAAGCTCAATTATTTTGCTCATTCCTGGGGTAGGAGGTGTAACACCTCTGCCCAGGAAGTGCTTTGTTCTCTGGACCCAGAGAGCACAGGCTCTCACCCCAGGGTTCCAGAATCCTGTCTGGTGGTGTCAGGCTGGTTAAGACCAGCCAGCAACCATGCCAGGGTAGTTAGCTTTTGAAGAGTGCACCTCTAATGTGGACCCTGGGTACCTTTTGCAATAGATCCAACACTGGTACCAGTTTGGACTTATCGTTCTGAGTTGTTTGATACCAAAAAACCCAGGATATAGAGTGGCCATCATGTGGCTGTGAAACTCGTACTGACCAGTGTCCAGCACATACATATAAAATGGCTTCTCTGTTTACATACTATACCCTAAGTTTGGCAGGGACACACTAGGGGCATACTGCTCATCCATCTATGCCCACACATGCAGTGTGCTGGTGTAGTGCACCCTGCCTTTATTGCATGCAGTGTATAGTGGACAGGGCACACAGGCTGTGTGCCATGTCAGTTTTGCAATTTAGAATTGCGCCAGGACACTGGCAGTGCTGGATGCATTTGGATGATTGGTCCCTGAGGGTGACACAATCTGTGCTTCTGTCCTCAATGTTCTACCTATAGTACCTCATGCCCTGGGTACCATAGTACTATTTACTAAGGACTTATAGTGGCCCCTAAAGGTGCTTCCAATTGTGCCAATGCATCGTACCAGTTTTGGGAAAGAGATCTGGGCCAGGGAACCTGGTTAGCAGTAGCTATGGGCACTAACTACTTTGAAACCACATCAAATACCAGGCAAAATGAGGCACTTTCCTACACTCCCCCCAAACAATAGAGGAGTAGACTACCCTTTTCCTAGTGAGTCTTCATCATCTAAGTGGAAGAACCTGGAAATGCCATCTGCATTGGCATGAGTAGTCCCAGGTCTGTGTTCCACTTGAAAGTCCATTCCCTGTAGGGATATAGACCACCTAAGCACCTTACGATTTTCACCTTTCATTTGTTGCAACCATCTGAGAGGCCTGCAGTGTGTTTGAACAATGAAGTGAGAGCCAAACAGGTATGGCCTCAGCTTCTTCAAGGCACAGACCACAGCAAAGGATTCCCTCTCAATGGCACTCCATTTCTGTTCCCTAGGGAGTAGTCTTCTGCTTATAAAAGCAACAGACCGGTCATGTCCCTCATCATTCCTCTGGGCTAGGACCACTCTTACCCCCAGTTCCGAGGCATCTGTTTGGACAATAAGCTACCTGGAGTAGTCTGGAGCTTGTAGGACTGGAGCAGAGCACATTGTGTTCTTCAGAGTGTCAAAGGCCTTTTGACAACTCACTGTCCAGTTAGCCTTTTTGGGCATGTTCTAGGAGGTCCATTTTGTGAGGAGGGCCACTATGGTACCATAATCCTTCACAAATCTCCTATAATTCCGAGTCAAGCCAAGGAATGCCCTGACCTGCGTCTGGGTTGTGGGAGCTTCCCAAGTCAGAATGGTCTGGATCTTGGGTTGGAGGGGTTGGACTTGGCCTCCACCTACCAGGTGGCCCAAGTAAACAACTTTACCCTGCCCTATCTGGTACTTACTGGCCTTGGTAGTGAGGCCTACCTTTGGCAGAGCCTCAAGGACCTTCTCTAGGTGGATCATGTGATCCTGCCAGATGGAGCTATAGACAAGAAGCTGCACCAAAGGATTCCAGCCCAGCAATGACTTGGTTCACCAATCTTGGAAGGTGGCAGGTGCATTCTTCACTCCAAAAGGCATAACAGTACACTGATAATGCCCACTTGAAGTGGAAAATGTAGACCTCTCTTTTGCTCCTGGGGTCAGGCCAATGTGCCAGTAGCCAGATGTTAAATCAAACGTACTGCGTTATCTGGCTGCCCCAAGTCTGTCAATTAGCCCATCAGCTCCTGGGATTGGGGTGCATAAGTGTTGGTTACTGAATTGAGGCCCATGTAATCCACACAAAACCTCATTTAATTTTTCTCTCCTTTGGAGTGTGGCTTGGGGACTGACACTATTGGACTAGCCCAGGGACTCTCCGAGGGTTCAATGACATCCAAATCCAACTTGACTTTTGTTTGCATGCTCTCCTTGACATGGTCTGACTGTAAATTTTGTTTTGTTTTTGACAGGCATGCTGTCACCAGTGTCCATATCATGGGTACACCAATCAGTCGTCACAGAGATCAGGGAGAATAACTCAACATACTGGTTAAGATTTGCCTGCAATCAGCCTGCTGAACCATCTTGTGGGCTGCTGGAGAGGAGGTCAGGGAGAGGTTCACTCTCTTCTTCCTGTCCTTTATCTGAAACCATGAGCATGGTCACACCAACTCTCCCATAATACCGTTTTAGGTTGTTGACAAAGATAATTCTCTTGGGGTTTTGCAACTGTCTAAGTCAACCAAGTAGCTGACTTCCCCTTTCTTCTCAAGAATGAAATAAGGCCCAGACCACTTGTCTCGGAGAGCCGTTGGAGCTATAGGCTCCATCACCCAAACTTTCTGCCACTCCACCATAGCAGCTATTTTGTCACACAGGTGCTTTTGCAGCTCCTGGCTGGCTTGAAGGTTTTGGCTTGCTTTCTCCGTGTACTCTGCTATTCTCGAACTTCGCCCAGTACATAGTTCACTATGTCCTTCTTGGGCTCTCTGAGGGGCCTCTCCCAGCCTTCCCTTACAAGACTAAGTGATCCCCTAACAGGATGCCCAAACAAAAGTTCAAATGGAGAAAATCCTACTTCCTTTTGTGGCACTTCCCAGTAGGCAAAAAGCAGACTTGAAAGTGAGACACCCCAATCTCCTTCAGTTTTTCAGGGAGTCCTGCAATCATGCCTTTTAGGGTCTGGTAAAATCTTTCAACCAACCCATTTGTTTGTGAATGGTATGGTGCAGTGAACTTATAAGTCACTCCGCATTCCTGCCACATGTGTTTTAAGTATGCAAACATAAAGTTTGACCCTCTGTCTGATACTACCTCCTTAGGGAAACCAACCCTGGTAAAAATACCCAAGAGGGCTTTAACTACTGCAGGAGCAGTGATGGTCCTCAGGGATATATCCTAAGGAAATATATAGTGGCATGATCCACTGCCACTGGGATCTATTTTTGTCCTGATGCTGTTTGAGGGTCAAGGGGCTCAACAATATCAACCACAACCCTCTCAAAGGGTACCCGAACCACAGGTAGTGGAATTAAGGGGTCCCTTAAGTGGCCACCTGCTTTGCCACTGGCTTGTAAGGTGACATAGGACTGGCAAAAGTCCTTTACCTTCTGAGACATTCCAGCCAGTAAAAATGGTTTACTAGTCTGCTCCAAGTTTTATTTTGGCCCAAATGCCCAGTTAGAGTAATGTCATGGGCTAGAGTGAGGAGAAATCCTCTGAACTGTTGAGGTACTACTACCCTCGTGGTTCCACCAGGCTCAATGTATCTGGTCTCAGTGAACAGCAGTTCATCCTCCCAATAAACCCTGTGAGTACCACTAACATTACCCTTCTCTTCCTGTGCAGCTTGATGCCTCAGGCCTTCGACAGGTTCTTTTCCCCTTGCCCAGATTATCCCTAGTGGGTCCCCCTGGACCGAAGAGCTCTGGGTGGTACGGCCCAACCTCTGCAGGCTCAGTTCCCTCTGGGAATAACAAGTCCTCTTCCTGAGAAGAGTGGCTCTGACTTGGGATGTGTTTTGTAGCTGGCTTCTCAGTCTTCCTGCCCTTTCTCTCGGGAGGTTGGACCACTGTTTCAGGATCCAACTCTCCTTTTTCTCTCTGAAGATTGCACTGTGCCCTAGTCTTAATACAGGCCCATTCTGTGATCCCAACCATGGCTACATAGGTCTTCAGTTATACTTCATCCCAGGGGGGAATGCTCCAGGAAATTTCCAAGCAGAAAATCTGCTGGGATGGATGGGGATACATCTACTTCTTATTCACCTGCTACTCCCCCCAACCAAATGTTAACATTCTGATGGGATGGAACTTTGACTCATTGCCAGCATTGGTGACATGATAAGATTTCCCTACTAGAAACTGATAGGAGTGGACCAAGTGCTGGGTCACCATGGTGACACTAGCTCCTGTATCCCTCAGGGCTTCAACTTTTTACCCGTTTATCAAAGGGTGCTGCCTGTATTGTTTCATATTATTTGGCCAGGCATCACAAGATAATTCTACCCTTCCCTCTGTGACTTGTATTGCCTCTGCGGGTGCACTGACGTGGTCTGGCCACAACTGTGATCCCATCCGGAGATTAGCAACTGCATTTACTGCAGGTTGGATAGAGGCATTCTTTTTGTTTTTACAGTTAGGATCTCCAGTTTGGTGACCTTTATTCTTGTAATCATAGTGCCTAGCCTTGTTGGGATCAAAGTTCTTTCCTTTGTACCTAACCCTAGACTGTGAGGAGTCTCTGGGCCCACCCTCCTGTGCCGGTTTTTTGGGCCCTTGAGAGACTCTTTATTTTTGTTCTGGCTCCCATCTTTCCCTTGGTGGGGCTTTGTGGCCTCTTTCTTTTGGTCTCCCCAACAGTGGTAATTTTAGTCACTCTTGTCTCGACCCAATGTGCTGCCTTCTGTAGGAAAGTAACCTCTTTCTTGGGATAGTCTTTCTTCCTGATGTCAGTGTGTTTGTGTGTGTTCACTGGGATCCTGCTAACAAGACCACAGTGATTATGTTCTCTCCCAAAACTCTGTATTTCATCACATAATTGGCACACTGGTGCCCCACTGTAAGTCCCTAGTATATGGTACCTAGATTTCCAAGGCATTGAGGTTCCAGGGGATCCCTATGGGCTGCAGCATATATTTTGCCACACATAGGGATTCCAAGCAAAGGGTTCTGCAGGACTGCCATCGTAGCCTGATTGAAAAAGTGCAAGCACCCTTTCACTGCCACTTTTCACTGCACCATGTCACTTATAAGTCACCTCTGTGGCAGGCCTTCTAGCCCAGAGTGCAGGGTGCAAAGTACCTGTGTGTGAGGTCACCCCTGCTCTAGCAGAGGGGCCCCCACAATCTCCAGGCCCATTTTCCTAGACTTCGTGAGTGCGGGGACGCCATTTTACGCGTACATAGATCAATAACTATGTCCAGCTACATATTGTTAACTCTGAACATAGACATATTTGGTATCAAACATGCTGGAAACATACCCCAATGCTTTTGGAAGCATTGGTTGTATGATCCCATGCACTCTGGGGGCTCCTTAGAGGACCCACAGCGTTACCATTACAGCCTGCTGAGCTTTTCCAGGCAGCCCAAGCTGCTGCCACCTCGCAGACAGGTTTCTATCCTCCTCTTTCTTGAGCAGCTCAAGCCCATGAAGGCAGAACTAAGGATTTCCTTTGGGAGAGGGGTGTTACACCCTCCCCCTTTGGAAATAGGTGTTACAGACTTGGGAAGGGTAGCCTCCCAAGTCACTGGAAATGATTTGAAGGGTGCGTTTGGCACCCCCTTGCATAAATCAGTCCACACCAGTTCACAGACCCCCAGTCCCTTCTCTGGCATGAAACTGGACAAAGGAAAGGGGAGTGACTACTCCCCTCTCCATCACCACTCCAGGGATGGTGCTCAGAGCCCCTCTAGAGGGTCCCTAGGCTTTGCCCTGTTGGATTCAAGGTTGGCAGGGAACTTTGGGTGCATATCAGTGGCCAGTTGAGGCAGATGATGTCAGAGGCCCTACTGATAGGTGTTCACCCAGCTAGGTGACCAAGCCCCCTTTCAGGGCTATTAAGGGTCTCTCTCTTGGGTGGTTCCTCAGATTCGGTTTGCAAGACTCCAACAGGATTCCTCTGCAACCTCCAGTTCAACTTCTGACAGAGGAAACTGCATCTGGACACTCCATGACCCGACAAGCTGCAACAAAGAAGCAAGATGCCTCCTGCACGGCTCCTTCCAGCAACTTCAACATTTCCCCAGTCATGCATCCTCTGAGGACAGCCCATCTTCAGCCTGCACCAGAAAAAAGAAGGAATCTCCCTTGGGATGAAGGAGCCACTCCCCAGCATCCGCAGGCATCAAGTACAATGACGACCGGCTGCGTTGATCCCCTCTCCTGCTGAGCTGCTTGGAACCTGCAACACGGGCTGTAGACTGAAGTGGTCCCGATGGTCCTCTCTTCCAGCTGTCCAACTTGGGTGGAGGTAAGCCCTTATCTGCCCACGCAGGGCAATACCACTGTGCATCTGCCAGGGCTTGTTGGCCTTTTTATCAAGGGATCTTCAAGCATCTTGAAGCTCCAGCCCCTAGGACTCCTTCCTGTGACAGATAGTTCCCTGAGTGTTTCTCCGGTGGCGTGGATCACTCGTACTGCTGCGTGGGCTCCTTCTTCGACTTTCGTGTCCCCGTCCTGTGGGTGCTGCCTGTGCTTCTGTGGGCTCTCTGTGTTGCTGAGGGCCCCTCTGACTCTCCCTCCTGTGTAGAGCCCACCTGCTCCTTCCTGGTCCCTGGCAACTCCACTTTCCAGAGTTTCCGGAAAAACCTTAAGTTTTGCATGTGCCAAGAGTTGTTGGTGGAATTTGACATCGCAAACCTGACTGTAGTCCTCCTTCTGGCATGGGACATCACTTGCATCCTCCAGGAACTCAACTTCGTTTTCTTGGGTGCAGTACTGACTCTCTATCACCATAGACTCATCTCTTGCACCTTCAGTCTGGTGGGTAGGGGCTCCTGCTCTTCCTGGACTCTGCTGTGTTTGTTGGACTTGGTCCTCTTCTTCCACAGGTCCTCTTATCCAGGAATCCACTGTTGGTGTCTTGCAGTCTCTTCTGGGCTTTGACATAATTCTTCTTTCTTTCCAAGTGGGTGTTCTGGGGAATTTACAGTGATTTACTCCTGATTTCCTGGTCACTGGGGGTGTTGTGGTACTTACCTTTGGGCTTTCCTAGTACTCCGAGCTCCCCTCTACACACTCCACTTACTTAGGTGGGGGACTTACTCTTGCATTCCACTTTTTTAGTATATGGTTTGTGCTCCCCCTAAGGCTATTTCTCTCTATTGTGATTTTCATTAATTGCACTGTTTTATGCCTATTTCTGCATACTAGTGTATTTATTTAATTTGTGTATTACTTACCTCCTAAGGGAATATAGCCTCTATGGTATTTTTGGTATTTGTGTCACCAAAATAAAGTACCTTTATGTTTGTAACACTGGGTGTTTTCTTTCATGTGTGTAAGTACTGTGTGACTACAGTGGTATTGCATGAGCTTTGCAAGTCTCCCAGATAGGCCTTGGCTGCCCATCCACAGCTACCTCTAGAGAGCCTGGCTTCTAGACACTGATTACACTACTCTAATAAGGGATACCTGGTCCTGGTATAAGGTGCAAGTACCTAGGGTACCCACCACATATCAGGCCAGCCTCCTACACCTTCCCCAGCTCTAGAGGAGAAAGTGAACCTAGGTCTACCATGTATTGATCTAGCTTCTCATTGCAACAATTACTCAACAGGTACTCTTTAATGAACATGTTAGAGAGCCTATCATAATGTTGTACCTTGTTACCAGCTAACCAACCACCCAGCATTTTTACTGAATAGTCCACAAGCCCTTCCCAAGTTTGCCTCTGGGTTTTTCAAGCCTCCCTGAACTTTATGCAGTATTCTTCAGTTGTAAATCCAAAGCCCTCGGTCAGGGTACCCTTCTATTAGGTAAAAGGGCTTAGAATTGGCCTATCCCTGCACTTTCCTGAAAACAACTCCCAAAACAGTATGCCCCAGTTTGTTTTCTCAATTCCCCACCCTATACAGGCCCTTTCAAAGACAATTTTTTTTTCACTATACCATCCCCTTCTGAGAAGAGAGGGACAACTCCTTTTGGAATGCTAAATAATCAAAGTAAAAATGCATCACCATGAGGGGTAAATTTGTCATCCTAGCCAGCACCAAAACCAGGGCACCCTCTGACAGCCAAGGCATTAGACCACACATGGCATGGCAAAATTCTCCCGGGCAGCGCATCCACTCCATAGGTGAGTTCCTGTCTTAGCTCCAAGTCCCCCCGTCTTTTATAGCTTACACAAGCTAGGAGAGCATTCTAGAACACACTCCCCTCCATTACGAAATCAAAGCTGGTTGTACTTGGTCTGTGTCGAAAACATGCAAAAGAACCAGCCTTGCTTCAATGTGCATTCCACAGACAGAGCTGTGCCTTTCTCTGATGAAAACATTCCCAGCCTGGTACCCTCTTATTGTGTTTCCATCTCCCCCAATATGTTCCAACACGGTGTGACCCTGCTCTAGTGAAAAAGCAAAAACACGTTCTGTGTAAAAAACAAGCTCTGTGTGGCAAAACCCTGTGCTGTCGTGGCAGCATCTAAAGCAGTGCACAAAATGCAGTCAATGGTCAAGATGAAGTCGGTAGTTAAATACACATAGCATTACACTCCCCCTTTGACCATTGATTCTCAGAACATTCTGGTCTGACAGTAACCCTTTTTGGTCTAAACAGTCTTACGATGAAGTATGCATTGTATACAGCAACATAGCATTATTATAAAAGAGATTACTATTAGTATTCCACCTGAAATGGAACAAAGCTGACCAAAATCTGGAAGCCACTTAAAGAGCCAGTCCCACCATCCTTTGTCTACATCTAGCTTCACGCCCCTCACCAATTCCTGCCAGGCCTCAATGTGAGACTGGGTAGATTTAGAATGATCTGGCAGGTTAAAAGAACACATTCCATCAAATTCTGAGCAGCCATGATCGTGCTTCAGAAGCAAGTAGTCAATAGCTGCCCTATTTTGCAAAGCAGCTTTTCTAGTGCCTTGTATGTCTAATAATAGTTCTGCCAAAGCAACAGATGTATTATTAATATTCTTAACCATCAAACATGCTAGTTTGTTAATAATTTGAGTATTATGAAGTGCTAGTCCTGGAACTCCTACCATAGAAAGACCTCAGCTTACATATTCTGCTCTAGATAATAATTGAACTTCAGAGTCACAGTCTTCACTTAGTTAAACTGTTTCTCTTGTGTTTCAAGAATGTAATACAACGTGTAATGGAAACATCATAGGTTCTAGAGACGTGAAAGAACACTGTCCTCCAGTTATATTTGCAGGAATGTAAGTATATGTGATATTTCCAAAAGAAAATATCCATCCAACAGGTAACTTGACATGCTTGATATGACTAGCACCAAACACTATATTTTTACAAGACATGATATTATTTACATTGTTACACATGTTATCACTTCATTGGAATAGTACTTGTTGTTCCCATGGGATCTCTTGGGGAGACCCCGCTGTTGCTTCAAGGCGCATTTGAGCGCATTTTCTGATTTTCTAAGGCCCTCATTACAATCCTGGCGGTCGGCAGAGAAGCGGCGGTCTTACCGCCAACAGGCTGGCGGTAAAATTTTGGAATTATGACCATGGCTGTCATCCGCCACTTCTCCGATCCGACCGCCAGGGCGGTGAAACCAAGGCGGAGACGACCGCTGGGCTGGAGACCTGGGTCTCTAGCCCGGCGGTCGTCACAATACCGCCGGCGGTATCATGACCCGGCTGACCGCCATGGATTTCATGGGGTTTGGAACCGCCATGAAATCCATGGCGGTGAGCACTATCAGTGCCAGGGAATTCCTTCCCTGGCACTGATAGGGGTCTCCCCCACCCCCCACCCCCACCGAGTCTTTCCCCTACACCCCCCACTACCCCTGCCACCCCCAAAGGTGGCAGGACCCCCTGCCCCACCCCTACCCCCAACATTACATTACACATTCACACCTGACACGCACGCAGGCACCACCAACACACATACCCGCACACACCCCAACATACATGCCAACTGCCACACCCACAGTCATACGCACACACCCACATTCAGACATACATCCACACATCCATACAGACATACATACAGACAGACACACACTCATTTCCAAACACACAACACCCCTGCATGCATACACGCACTCACACTCCCCCTCTACATACACACATGCACACCCCCATGCACGCACACAACACACAACACCCCCCACCCCCCTCCCCTAACGGACGATCAACTTACCTGGTCCGTTGATCCTCCGGGAGGGGACGGGATCCATGGGGGCTGTTCCGCCGCCACCACACCATCATCAGATCACCGCCACGCCGAATGACAGAACGTGATTCGGTGGGCGGTGTTCTGTTGACGTGGCGGTGGAGGTGGAGCAACCTCCACTTCCCCGCCGACCGCCTGTTTCGCTGCTGGTGGCTCTCCGTCCGGAAAAGGACGGAGGGCTGCCAGCAGTCATAATACGCCGAGCGGAAAACCGCCATCACTGGCGGTCTTCAGCACGGCAGTCCCTCGGCGGTCTTGTCAAAAGACCGCCGAGGTCGAAATGACCCCCTTAGTGTTGCATGTTAGGTTGTAGCAGACATCACGAGATCACCTGTGTTAGGTTGTCCCATTTCTCTTCAATGGTTTCTTGGCAAAACCAACAATACTCATATGGTAAGAAATGATTGTTAATGTCACTTTCTACCACAGCCTCATCCTTATGGGTGGCTTTAAATATTTGCAGCAGAACACTGGTGGGGGTTGAGATGGCCACTAAGCAAGTGGAGATTACATGAATGGTGCTTTTCATATTCATCATTCAGAAATTTGATTTGCAAAGCACAGTTTTCACTAAGTAGATCCAGACATTTTCCAGCTGCTGTGGTAGAGTTCTTGATTGGTGCTGTTGGTCAGTCATGTTGGAGCTGGGAGCTTTCGGTCCCGCCTGACCCCACTCGGATCTATCCAAACACACTCCACTCAGAACAGCTAGCACACAGACACCTCTTATTCTGGCCTGTAAAAGAGACAGGAATGATTATTCTCACAAATAACATTCATCAGCTTGTACATATCCCCATTTTTTTGTCCTGGTTTCATGACTAAATAAATATCGTCCTTGCCCTTTGCTTTGATTTCTGCTGGTTCAGGGGGACGATTTGGTGATTCTACCCCTACCTTAGCACTGGGATTTCTGTCAGCTGAGCCAAATCCTCCCTCCCCTCGCACTGTAAGAAGGGCTAGGGCAGTCCTCTTTTTAACTATTCCTCCATACCCTGGAATGATTACAATTTGAGCAATTTTGTCTCCAGATTATATTATCAAATCCATTTCTCCACTGTTCAATAAAATGACTTTTATTTCTCCTTGATAGTCCGCATCGATCACTCTCCCCAAGAACTGAATATCCTTGAGTGCCAGCTCAGATCAAGGAGCAATCAATCCAAAAGGCTCTGGGAGAATTTGGATTCCAACACCTGTTTCTATGAGCATCATGTCTCTTGGTTTCAGCCTGTACATGGTCAAAGCATGTAAATCAAGATCTGCAGATTCTGGTGGTGCTCAGTACAGAGCTAAAGCACCTGTCTTTGTCAACCAATACATAATGGTATTGGTTGCTACATGGGGTTGTATCTGTAAAGCCGGGTCACCGGTTGCATTAAAAAGAGCCTCTGCCTCCTTCACAGGTCTATTATTCAGAATCAGAAGGGATTCATTTAAATGATATCTTCAATTTCTCAACGCATTATTGGCTAGTTTGCATAACTTCAGCAAGCCCTTCATTCTCTCAATCAATCTTGCAGCTTGTGGATAGTTTGGAATAAGACCAATCTACTCTATATTGTGTGTTATGAACAGTAGTCTTGCACCAACTTACCTTAAAAATGAGACCCATTGTCACTCTGTACGTGGAATGGAACTCCGTAGTATAATATCAAAGGTTTTAGTGTCTTGATTGTATTGAAATGAGTAGCACGTGTACATGGAAACGCGATCAGATAGCCAAAATAAGTATCCACCACCGTGCAGGTGCATTGACACCCCTGACAATTCGGTAGTGACCCGATGTAGTCAATCTGCATATCTGTCCTGCCACCTTTCCTGTCCCCAACTGACCTCTAACAGTCTGCGGAATAGATCTCTGTTGTGTTGACAAATAGGACATTGCATGATAACGGTTTTGATCATATCTATGGAAATGTGCATCCCTCTAATCTCTGCCCACCTGTTAGTGTCCTTGTCTCCCAGTTGTCCACATTTTTGGTGAGTCCACTTAGCTATCTCCACCAAGTCAGAATCCTGTGTCGCCACTTCTGCATCTGAGATTATGACTTTGTCATCTCCAAGGGAATTAAAAGTTTATTCTAGTGAGTCAGTGGGACAGTGGGCATCAACATGCTATACAGTGACAGCACTTTGCTATAGCATTTCCCAAATTTACTGCCACAACTCTTTGCCCCCACACCTCCTTGGAATGTATTTGCCAGTTGTGTGCATGCCACTTGGGGAGCCAGGTGGCCAACCCATTGTCAGTAGACACAGAATCATTATACATGTGACATTTCCCAGGTGATTCCTGTTTTAGACCTTGACATACAGCGTACAATTCTGCGTATTGCCTACTATTCCCTTCTCCTGTAGTGGAAAGCAGCTTCTTTGTTACAGGATTATATGACACTACCTTCCAATGTCTCTTGGCCCCCACATACTTTGCTGAATCATCAGTGAACCATACATGCTTCTTATACTCAGGGTACAAGGACTCAAATGGCTCACCCCAGCTCACTGAGCTTCTTTTTCCTCTGGCACCTCCTGTGACACCTATTCATCCTGCACGGGGACCTATGCCACCTTTTCATGCAAAGCCGCGGTTTCTGCTGGTCCCACCCAGGCCCTGTCCTGTATGTAACATTTCAACTTAATGACACTTGCTTCCTGCGCATGTCCTATTCGGTGAGTTTTGCGTGAACTCATCACCCACTGCAATATCGGGATCTCGAGTCTCAGAAACACATTATGCCCTATTGCCATTTACTCAGTATCTCCTAGAGCCCAATAACACACCAGTAACTGCTTCTCAAATGGAGTATATCGCTCCCCAGTGTCTGGTAACTTTTTGGTCCAGATATCTAGGGGCACCTTCTTCCTTCCCTGTTTGTGCCACACAGTCCAATTTGCATATTGCCCTTGAACGGTCGCATGTAACTCAATGTCTCCCTCCTGTACTGTATTTATTTTGAAAAAATGGGGCAAACCAGTACCCTGCGGCCTGAGTAAGTGAATAATATATCAAAAAATGTTTTGGTCCCTCTGGTGGAGGGATATGAATTAACCTCCACGACAGTGGTTGTACCAGAAAGAACTTTCTGTACCAATGAGGTTTGTGAGTAATATATCACATTTATTGGAAACTTAAATTCAACAATTTAAAGTAAAGTAATCCAGGTGCTCCTATATAACGGCGCAGTGTGAGTGAATTATGTGTTAGTATAAGTGTTCAAGTGCTATTTACATGAAAACTAAAACCAAACTGTGGTTAAAAGTATCAGGTCTCAAATAAGCACCTCTAACATAGGTACTGTGAGCCTGCTGATTTTTTCAAAGTCAATCCACAATTTCTAATACAACGTTGACGTTCTACCCCAATCAAAGAAATTAATTCATACGGGTCATCATCAGGACAGAATATTGAAATAGGAAGCACCCCTATTTAATTGTACTCAGAAACATATTAGTTGTGTTATAATGAAACTATACCAATTTGCCTTCCATCTCACGTACCCCTGGTGTGTTGTTAATAATACCACTTTTTTACTTTGCCATCTAATGGCTTCAGGAAGGTCGTAGATTGTTCCATGAAAATGAGCCAAGTGTTTCAAGTCCTTTTTAAAACTTGTTGGTATGGTCCTATGTTAAAGTTAAGGATCTGCAGCCCTGGTTTAGTCAGGTTAAATGCTTTGGTGGTAGTTCAGCAGCACGGTGAATCCATTGCCATAAGTCTAAAGAATGTTGAATCACTGCTTTTGCCTATATCAAGTGCACACTGCTGCTGCTCTCCCCATTCAAACTCATGTTTATTTCGAGTCACCTTGTACAAAGGGACCAAAATCTGACTCAAGAGAGGGATGTGCATTCTCCAAAAGCCAAACAATCTAAAGAATTGCTGAGTTTCCTACCTATTACGAAGTGTGGCAAATTCTAGTATCTTTTGTCTTACCTGCGGCAACACCTCCCTTTGTCCCTGATTCCAATGAATTCCTAGAAACTCCACATTCTGAGAGGGTCTTTGCATCTTGTCTGGATTTATCATTCACCCTTTGCTTTGCAAATGTTTCGCAACCATTTCCAACTGAGTCTGCACCTGTTCTTGTGTTTCTCCCTGAATCATCACATCATTAATATAATGAGACAGCTGCACTCCTGAAATGACAGATACTTCATGAAGGTGTTCTGCCACCAGCTGGTGACAGATGGTGGGGCTGTGTGTACATACCCCATAGACAATATTAATGACTTTAATTGTGTTCCGAGCCACGATTCTCAGGGGTCAATGGTATAGAAATGAAAGCATTGACACTATTGATGGTTGCATACCAGGTCCCTTTATGTTTTTGTATCCTTTCAATCAAAGGGATGGTATCAGGGACCGCTGCAGTCAACAGGGGTGTATGTTTGTTCAATTCGCAATAATCAATGTTCAGTCTATAGCTACCTTCTGATTTGAGTACAGACCACATAGGATTGTTCCATGCAGTGGTGACCGGGGCCACCATCCCTGTCTCTACCAAATACTGTGTAGTTTTACTTATCTCCTCATGCCCTCCCGGGATTTAATACTGTTTCAAGTAAACCACCTTGGTCGCTCGGGGCACCTTCACTGGGGGTTTATTCAAATGACCCACCCTCACTGCTGCCGCTGAAATGTATCTCTTCAATCCAAATTGATAACACCCATCTTCCAAATATAAAGTAATTCCTTTCAGTATATCAATCCCAAGAATATATTCTAAGAGGGGCACTATCAAGACAATGTATTCTCTTTTTGGCGTTCTCCCTAGTTTAATTTGAACGTTAGTCTGCACAGTGGGGGTTTGCTTTCCAACTAACCCTGTGATAGTGTAGTGCTAGCCTGTCAACTTTTTCATATTTCCATATATTAAAGAGGCCTCCGCTCCGGTGTCCATCAAGGCCTGGACCTTTTGAATACTTCTATTTTTCCAGAGAATTTCTAAATCAACATGGGGTCTTTTATCCTTGTGAGCCCATCCCTGTACCGAAGTTTGGCCTATTTCCTAATCTGATTTAAACCTGTCGTCTTTTGCCCAAGTCAAGTCTGGATATATGCTCTCATATCTGTGGGGAGATCCCTCTTCTTACCTGTTCTCCTCAGTCAACCAATCAGTGTTCAAATCTTCCTCCTCCTTGAACCTTGAGGAAACATTTTTGTCCCTCTCCTTTCCTTCCTCCGGCATTTCTGACCTGCCCTGACTCATCTGTTTGTTATCCTGCTTATTTACTTTCCTGCTCCCCTCCTTTCTGTCCAGCCCTCACTTGCTATACATCTCCCACAGACTCTTGGTGTCTATCCCATCTATCTGTTCTTTGTTGACACCATCCTTCATCAATGCCATAAATATATCTTTCCTAGATACTCTATTATTATCTGTGTGCCCTTCAGACTGAGAGGCTCTCTCAGGTTTTATCCCTTCTCCTGGCTCTCCCAACTCACAGATATCTGTCTGGTTGATTAACAGGGTCATTATCACATGGTTGTAGGCTGGGGTAGCCAAATGAATTATTTGTTTCGCACTGACACTGTCTGCGGTCCATCCAACAAACATTGAATATCACACAGAAAAATTGCAGTTATCATATCCTCTTCCTTGATTCTCTGCATAGCATCTCTCAATGTATACCAAGGTGTATCATTATGTGGCTAGTCTGACTCTGTAGGATACTTATGATCACACCCTATGACTTCTAACTGCAAAAGGGTGATCTGTTGGTGGCCCTGATAACCCCTAAACTGCTCCAGTTCAGTGGGATCAGTGCTAAGTATACAAAACTTCAGTGTGTCTCCTACATCTAACATCACTCTAGAAGCTCTTGTTTCAAATAATCAAACCATCCATATAAGCAAGGATTCCCCAGGTCTCTGCTGAAATATGTCTATAATATCATTAACATCCTATTTAGTGTAATCTTCAAGGGGGTCCATTGCGGTCTCCTCGAGGGTACTGTGGGCCAGTTTAATCTGTCTATGGGCTGCGCAGAAAGCACTTTCTGCTCTTCTGGCTCACCCTGACCACCACTATTTACCAGAGTCAGCAAAGTCAGAGGAATCTCAAATATTAGCATCCCATTTGTCTGGATTCCAGTCTGGCCCTGTTTTAGCAATGGCTAAATGAACCTTCTTTTTGTATACCCTTTCACGACGCTTCTTGTAATTATATTGAGGTACGTACCCTGCAGCCCGCTCTGCTACGGTCTGGTAAGTATCAACTTTATCTTGTATAATTTATTCTGACATGATAAAATTGTCAAAGTATTTTTGGCTTCCACTAGCTGCCCTTCGAATTGTTCACATTCCTGTTCTAACTGAACACATTTCTCATGCATTTTCCGATAAAAGGATGACCTTCTGCCTAAGATGGATAATGCTCTTCCTTTTTCTACTGGTACTTTTTGCAAACAAGCCTGTAACACCTGTTTCCAAAGGAATTAGGTGTAACACCCCTCTCCCAAAGAACATCCTTTGTTCTGCCTTCCTGGGCTTTAGCAACTCAAGAAACAGGAGGGCAGAAACCTGTCTGAGAGGTGGCAGCAGCTGAGGCTGCCTGGGAAACCTCAGAAGGCTGGAATAGCAATGCTGGGGGGGCTTTTAGGAGCCCCCAGAGTGCATGGAATCATACAACCAATGCTTGCAAATGCCTTGGGGTATGATTCCAACATGTTTGATACCAAACATGCCTATGTTCGGAGTTACCATTATGTAGCTGGACATAGGTAGTGACCTATGTCCAGTACATGCGTAAAATGGCGTCCCCACACTCATGAAGTCCGGGAAAATGGTCCTGGAGGGCACCTCTGCTAATGCAGTGTAAATGGCAGTGAAAGGGTACATACACCTTTTCACAAAGGCTGCAATGGCAATCCTGTAGAAGCCTTTGCATGGGCTCCCCATGGGTAGCAAAAGAAATGCTACAGCCCATAGGGATCCTCTGTAACCCCAATGCCCTTGGTACCTAGGTACTATATACTAGGGACTTATGAGGGGGCACTAGTATGCCAATTTTGGGTGAAAATCTGGGTTACCAGTATGCAGTAAAAAAAATTAGAGGAGAGAGAGCGTAATTATTGGGGTCTTGTTTAGCAGGATCTCAGTGAACACAGGCAAGCACACTGACATCAGGCAGAAAATGGGGGTAACCATGGTAAAATGAGGGTACTTTCTTACACTCACCTCTACTGGGACACGCTTAGCCCCTTGCATGTCTTCTTTGACAGGGGGTGTCCTCACCTCTACTGGGGCCCTTAGGAGGCCCGGATTGTCTCTTCAGCGGGGGACCACTCTTCCTTAGTTCCCTCGCAAAACGGCACACTCAATCCGCAGCTGCCCGTGTCTTTGAGGCGGATGCAGGTACAAGCAGTTTCCTGGCAAGCAGCGGTCCTGGCTACTTTGCCTCGGGCCTCACAGCATCTCCTGCGTTGTCCGGGCTGGCTCGCTCATTTCTCCTCCTCTCCTCAGATGACACACTCTGAGTGCGGCCCAGGCCGCAGCAGTGATCACACCTAAGCAGGTGCCTGCCGGTGCACCAGGGGCACTCCACACCACGCTCCTCACCCTCGGAGCACCACATGGAGCACAATCGCTCCAGATTCTGTTCCCCTGTGCCCCGGGGGCACTCCACAAAGTGGGCTCGGACATGCTAGCTCCCCGGCTTCCCGTGGGGGGAGGCACAGTGATCATGTCCTGGAGTGCATTGTCCAGCGCTCGAAGGCAGATGACCATTAAGTACTTCTCCTGCGCTTGGCTCAGAAGACCTACCAAAAAAATGCACCTCAGGACATAAAGTGCTTTTCCAGCGCTTTAAGAGATAAAATTGCAGATGAACAGCGGACACAGCTCCTAGTCCCTGGGGATTTCAAGAGGGGGCACAGGGCAGTAGGGCCCAAACAAACAGGCCAGTACAAAGGGTTGTAGTCAGTGGCAGTTCTTCCTAGTGATCCAGCAGGTCCTAGGTCAGCACAACAGCAGCAGTCCCAAGACAGTTCCTCGCAAGTCCATCCAGCAGCATCCTGTGTCCAATTCAGTAGTCCAGTAGTGTCTCCCTTACATGGGGAAAAACCCCTGTACTTGTACTCAGTTTTGCACAACTTTTACAAAAGGGGGAAAAGAGGTTCCAACCAGTCCTAACTGGTTCTAGGAGTGTTCCCTCTCTCCTCCAGCACAGCCTCCATACATCAGTGGGGGGTAAACAAGCCCTTTGTGTGTGGCCATGGCATAGCCTTTACAAATACAGGTACGCCCGCCTCGCCTTCTCTCAGCCCAGGAAGACTATTCAATATGTAGATGTACCTCTGTGACACCTCTAAATTGTTTGCACAAAGCCCAGCTGTCACTCTGCCCCAGACATGGATTAGAGTCAAGCTGCAAAACACCAGAGTCATAAGCACAGAGAAATGCCTACTTTCTAAAAGTGCAATTTCTATGATGGTAATACAAATTCCACCTACACCAGTAAGCATTACAACCATACCAAACATGCCTACTCTACCCCTCATGGTCAGACAACACCACCCAGACATAAGGTAGGGCATTTCCAGTACAATCCTAAGAGCAAGGCAGCACTCACAGCAGTGAGAAACCAGATAGGCTGTTTGTCACAACCAGGACAGGCCACACAATCAGGCACATGTCCTGCCTTTTACATACATAGCACCCTACCCATAGGGCTAGCTAGGGCCACCCATAGGGATGACATATATGTAGTAAAAAGGGAGTTCCAGACCTGGCAAGTAAATGTAGATGCCAGGTCCCTGTGGCAGTAAACTGCGCACACAGCCCTGCACTAGCAGGCCTGAGACAGGTTTGAAAGGGAACTTTTGTGGGTGGTGCAAGCTGTGCAGCAGGCCCACTAATAGCATTTAATTTAGAGTCCCTGGGTATAGGTATACCACTGTACAAGGGACTTACAGGTAAATTAAATGTGCCAATTAGGTGCAAGCCAATCATACCAAATTTAGAAGAGAGAGTACATGCACTTTAGTACTGATCAACAGTGATAAAGGGCTTAGAGTCCTAGAGCCAACAAAAAGAGGTCAGAAAAAATAGGAGGAGGAAGGCAAAAGGTGTGGGGATGACCCTGTGGAAAGGGGCAGGTCTAACACCTACCTTTCAAATACACTGCACCCTGCCCATGAAGCTACTTAGGGCCTACCTTAAGGGTGACTTACATGTAATAGAAGGGAAGGTTTGGGCCTAGCAAGTGGGTACACTTGCCAGGTCAAATTGGCAGTGCAAGACGATTGTACGACGAAACAACGACTTCAAAAACAACTACTGCCTTAACAACGAGGTCGGAACACCGACCTCGTTGCTACTACTAATGATTTTACCACGAATGCCTTAACAACAATATTTCATTGTAAAGGAATTCCTGATAAAAGCATTAGTAATAGGCACCATTCACCCTACATCCCTCACCCCACCCCCCCAACCCCAACCCCACCACAAAACCTAAAACCCCCAGACCCCCACCCCCTCCCCAAAACCCCCTGACCCCCCACACCCTCCCCAAAATGACAAACGTCCCACCCCTCCAACCCCACCCCAAACCAAAAACCCCCTGACCCCCTCCCCAAAACCAAAAACGCCCCACCCCCCCAACCCCACCCCAAAACCTAAAACAACCCCCCACCCACTCCCCATAACCAAAAACGCCCCACCCCCCCAACCCCACCCCAAAACCTAAAACCCCCTGACCCCCACCCCCTCCCCAAAACCAAAAACGCCCCACCCCAAAACCAAAAACCCCCTGACCCCCACCCCCTCCCCAAAACCAAAAACACCCCACCCCCCAACCCCACCCCAAAACCTAAAACCCCCTAACCCTCACCCCCTCCCCAAAACCTAAAACCGTCCACCCCCCACCCCCTTCCCAAAACGTAAACCCACCACTTACCTTCGCCAACTCCCTTCTTTGTACCTTAACCATGCATGTTCGTTGTTCAGAATATACGTAGTTAAGGCACAAAAAAACGGAGTCGTGGTTAAAAAAAGGATTGTTGCGCTTTCGTTAACCACGACTTTCGGAAACAAAAAGTCGGAAAAAAGGATGTTTCCCATGCAAGACTGCACACAAAGACACTGCAGCTGCAGGTCTGAGACATGTTTAGAGGGCTACTCATGTGGGTGGCACAATCAGTGCTGCAGGTCCATTAGTAGTATTTGATTTACAGGTCCTAGCCGCCTCTAGTGCACTTTACTAGGGACTTACTAGTAAATCAAATCAGCCAACCAGGGATAATCAATCCTAATCACAATCAATAGAGGGAGCGCTTGCACTTTAGCACTGGTCAGCAGAAAATCATTAAAAGCCCAGAGTACCAAAAACCAGCAAAAACAAAGTCCTGCAGACAGTAAAAAAAAAGGAAGCAGAGGCAAAAACACAGGGGAAACCACACTAAGGATGCCAGGTCTAAAAATGTGTATGCTGCCACCAGAGATGGGTCCTATGCCCAGCTCTTCTCTCTTTGTTTCCATTTCCTAATGGTGACTCTCCTAGGCCAGACTTTTGGTCAACCTGGCTAAGGCCAAGTCTTCTTCTGTGGGTGCACTAATACTAGGGGTAGTGGAGCAGCCCTCATCCACATTGTCCACAGCAGTTTCCTCTCCACCTGAGGCTTCACCATCTAGGTCTCTTGTGGAGTGGGCTTCTCATACTGGGCAACCAGCTGGTCTAATTTGGCATGTTTTCAAGTAGAGTTTATGTACAGCTTGTAGAGCTTCCTTAAATGGGCATAGTTATACACCATGTAAGGGGCTAGGTCGAGCTACCGGCTCTGGTTGTCTGCATCTGACATGTTTCTGCTACCAAAGTTGGGACCTTTTTATATATTTGGAACACTTTTTTGGATAAGGCCAACTATAGTAAGGACTTTTTAACTCTGACTATTCTTGTAGGGACCAAACCCAGGCCCTAAAGCTAGTTTAAAATTTTGCAAAAAATCTAGCCAATTGAAAAAAATGCAATTAAGCTAAAGACAATTTGGAGAGTTATTCATGTGCTATCAGCAAATGCAAAGTCTTTATCCCACCACGGGGACCCCAAGTGTAGGAGGCTGGCTATCTATGTAGTATGCAAAGCTAGACACTCTGTAAAGAGTCCAGACAACCACACGTTGGTTTATAGAGGTAAAAACTAGACCTCTAACACTGTAATTTCTATGGTAGGTTGGACGAGCATTTAGGCCAAATCTCAGAGAAGTGCAAAGCATTTGTTGTACTCACAGTATCAATAAAGCAAGACACAGACTCAAAGGAATAACTCAAGACCAATTTACAAAAATACTTCAGATCTTTATAAAAATTTTAAGACCAAGATCATCAGAATCGGGTAAGTACTTTTTAAGTTATGATTTTTCAAATTTTAGCAATAATAGTCTTTTTGTGTGGAATTACGCAGTATATTTATCGAAGGAAGAAAACTTAAAAAACACATATAGAATCAGACAATTGTTTATAGCTCGAGGTCATCAAGAAGTCCTATGGACCAGCCAGAGGAGTTCTGGATGTTCCGGTTTTAGCGGGAAGAGCTGCTGAAAAGTCCCTGGATCTGGTGCAGGACCACTGCGGGGGACCACTTGGAAAAGCAATGCACAGGTGGACTTCAAGGTTAGTCCGGTGGCCCCGTCGGAGTGTAGAGGTCACAAGGTGCGGGGATCCTTAAAGCACAGCTGTTTCTCCGCTGTAGGGTTCAGGGAGGCTGAGCACACAGCAGATAGATGAGTAAAGTGCTGAGTGCAAATGTGCCCTTGGAAGGAGGAGGCAGGTCACTTTGAGTGTCAGTTGCAGTTCACCAGGGCCACTCTGGTGGGTGGTTCTGGTGGTTTCTAAAGTCCCTCAACTGGAGCTTCCTCCTGGTCCTTTTGGAGTCCAGAGTAGACTTTCTTTCTTTCTTGTATCCGACGTTGAGTGACCAGTACCTGAGGCTATTGCACAGTTTAGACACTGGAGGACACAGTACCAACAAAATTGTCACACTTGCAGGTTTTGTCCTCTGGGGCTGTTGGTTGAAATTTGGTCTGTGCTGCAGTGTCCAGTTCTTTGGCCAGAAGCCAGTCAGTGAACTAGACTTCACTGGTCTTTTGGTCTTTGTTGCAGGAGAGTGATGCCTTCACTCTGGATGGAGATCCCCAGTGATTTTTTGAAGAGTGGAGGTCCTCTGGGGAATTTTAGAGTCTGTCTGATGTCCAAGCAACCCCTCAGTGGCACTTGTCGGGTCCTGGGAGCAGCAGGCAGGATTTGGCACATTTTTCTTTGTGCTGCAGGAATACAGTTCTCATGCACTGGGTCTTCTTTGTTGCTGGTCTTCTTGGGTCCTTGGATTCTGATCGGCAGGTCCAGGGGTGCCCACCAAATACAACATTTTGTGGGAGTTTAGAGGAGTACCATGTTGTGACCAATGGGTCATCTACATTATGGTGGCACACCCACTATGCGACCACTTCCCTATCCCTGACAGGCTATATTCCTACCATGCAAGATGAAGGGAAATGAAATAGAGGGGTCTCCTCGCATGCAACACCTTCGGGGTTGTGCAAGCTGATGGTGGGCGCTCCTCCTGTTCTTTGCGTATTTTCCCGCCGTTGCCCCAGCCAAAAGTGGGGTTTCAATGGGGCCGGCCATCTGCTGCTAGCAGCAGGGCTGTGGGTCAACTTTCAAAGGTGTTAAGCCCTTTGAAGCTCACTGGCACAGCAGTGCACATTCCTGGGGGAGGAAGTGTAACACCTCTGCCTAGGCAGGGCTTTCTTCTCTTGACCCGGAGAAGACAGGCTCTCACCAGAGGGTTGCAGAATCCTGTCTGGTGGTGGCAGGGTGGTTGAGACTGGCCAGCAACCATGCCAGGGTAGTAAACTCCATTACCCGTTTATTCTTGTGAGTATATTTAGATATTTAAACTCACGTTACAGAGGCTTGATGTTTCTTATATATTTTTGAGGGTGCTTTGAACATCAGTGCAGCGTTCAATGCGTGAGTGCTTTTTGAATAATATTACATCGCCAAGGTCAGTTTTCCTTTGGTGCTGTGCATGAGCACATGGGTTCTGCATTTTCTTTTAATATCTGCTTCAATAACACGTTTAATATATAATTTTAGTTGAGTTTCCCTGGCTATGGTCTCTTTTTCGATGTACAAATGTAAAAATGTTAATTTGTGAGTGGACTTGATACAACTACACTGTTGAAGCTAAATAATTTTTATTCTGACACGAGGGTGTGGTGTAAGGTGAACAGGAGTCACTGTTCACCCCTGGTGGCTTATGTTGATAAAATTATTATGTGTATAGTGATTATTATTATTTTTTCACATATTGCATTTATAGGCACTGTTCATCTCGTCCTGAGGAGGCCAGATTTATAAAGGCCGAAACGTGACAACATTAATGATGGAGGAATGCGCATTGCAATTTTTGAATAATTGGATGTAAAAAATATTGGACTATATAGAAGACGATTTACCAGCAATAGTTTTTTGCTGATGGACGATATGTCTTTTCAATTAGCTGCATTACCTCATCAGTACACTGCTTACCACTGCATGGTTTAGCAGTTATAGGTTAAGAAATAACGGTGCTCAAAGCAATTCTTGATTTTATTCTCTTTTGATATTGTTATGTTTTTCTGTTTCCTGTATAGTTTGTTGACGGTGGCGGTGCTGGCAGTGGTGGTGGTAGCCTCCAGGCCTTCACCTGCAGCCTCGGACGGCTGAAGTGCCATGGCTGGTGTTGTGTGCCCCTTTCTGCCCCTGGCAGATGGTAGTGCCTCCTTGCCTCTGCCAGCTGGTGTCTTTTTCTTGCTGGATGGTGGTGCCTCCTTCCCCTTGCTGGCTGGTGTCCCTCTCTTGCCCCTGCTAGGTGGCAGACCCTTCTTGGCCTTGGCAGGTGGTGCTGGCACACTGGCTGGGCTGACAGGTGACTCCTTGGAGCCTCTCACACCTACAGTTGCTGCAGAAACCAAAGTGGCCGTGGACTGGGTGGCTGAGGTGCTGGGCTGGGTTCTGGCCACCCTGGCCTGAGGTGAAGGACAGAGGGGGGAGGGATAGAGAATAGGTCAAGGGTGGTGAGGAAAAGCTTCTTAGGGACACTAGGGTGGTAAAGAGGGTGAAGGTTTGGGTGTGGAGGAAGAGGGAGTGGTTGTAGGAGGTGTCAGTCTGCTGTGTTTGGGTGCAGGTGCATGGACTGGATGCTGTTGTGAGGTGGATGGCTGTTGGGTGTCTGAGTGCTTGTGTTTGTGTACTTTGGGAGGAGCGGTCACAGAAACTGTGGGAGAGGACACAGGGGGTGTGTGCATGGATGTGAGGGTGGTGACTGACAGTGAGGGGCGTGTAGTGATAGGTATGCTGGTGATGGAGGTAGTGGATGAGGATGTAGTGCATGCAGGTGTGAGTGGAGACGCTACTGGGAGGGAGTTGGACGAGGAGGAGGAGGGGGACACAGTGGAGGCAGTGTATGTTGGTGTGTCTGCATGTGAATGGTGCTTGTGAGATGAAGTGTGGTGCCTGCGTTTGCCTGAGCCACTTCTGTGTGTTGATTTGGGTGATTGCTGGTCTGAAGGTGTGCTTGGGATAGGCTGGGGTTGAGGGAATTGGGACTGGGTAGAGGAAGTTGGATGGGGAGGCTGAAGACAGGGACAATGGCTGTCATCAGTGCGTTGGCCAGAGCCTGGAATGCTCTCTGTTCGGCCACCACACCAGAGTGAATGCCCTTCAGGTATGCATTTGTTTGTTGCAAATGCCCTGCTACACCCTGGATGGCTTTCAGTATGGTTGACTGCCCAACAGAGAGGGATCTTAGGAGGTCAATAGCCTCCTCACTGAGGGCAGCAGGGCTGACTGGGGCAGGGCCTCAGGTGCCTGAGGCCAAAGAGATACTTACCCTCCTCAGTGAGCGGGCACGGGAATCTCGCTGAGGGGCTGCTGGTAGGGCAGTGCTGGTACGGGGGTGGCAAATGCACCTGTAGTTGGGGTGGCGACAGAAGTGTCCGCCACCGCCAGGGAGCTGCCATCCAAGGAGGTGTCGCTGTCAGTAGTGTCCCTTCCTGTCTCCGTCGTGGTGCTCCCCTCACCCTCCATCCCACTGGTGCCCTCACCGTCAGTGGATTCGGCCTCCTGGCCTATGTGGGATGCAGCTCCCTCGTCACCGGTGCTTCTGCTCCTCCGCCAGATGATGCTAATGCACACAAGGACAGGGTGACAAAACAAAAAAGGGGGGGAGAGACAGAGGATATACTTGGTCAATGCCTGCAACAACACTGCCGTTGGCGTACACAACTCACAAGGAACAGCCCTATGCACTAGGCCATGCACTACCTGTTACAATGCTAGTCACCAGCCCATGGGGTACAATGCCTAACGCCATTAGCTGCACACCTGAAACCCACAGGACCCTGCCCAGTAGTAGATGCCCACTAACATTATTGGAGTAGGAGTGCATCTGAGCTTGCCCATCATTGAACATACCCTGCCATGTTCCCCCTGGCCTAGGGGCACCCACAGCCCACATCCCCCACCCAGGTAACACCTTAACGCGTGCAAAGTTATGATTATGAATCTGTACTCACCCCCTTGTGGCTGCTGTGATGCCTTCAAGCACCCATCCAACTCCGGATAGGCCACCACCAGGATGCGGAACATCAGGGGGGTAAGGGTACGACGGGCACCCCTTCCTCATTGGGAGGCCAGCCCCAGCAGGGCTTCTGCCGTCTTCCTTGCCCAGTAGCGCAGGTCCTCCCACCGTTTACGGCAGTGGGTGCTCCGCCTGTCAAAGACCCCCATGGTCTACACCTCCTTGGTGATGGCACGCCAAATACCCTTTTTCTGATGGGCGCTGACCTACAGAAAAAAAACAACAGAAAAGGTATTAGTCATACGGTCTGGATTGTTATACTCATGGCCCAACATATCCCCCCTCCCCTTACGCACATACATTGCCCACCATACATGCAGCACTCTGCCCAGGACCCCTTAGACCCTCCCCTACACGAGGCTTACACACACAGCAATCCATACATTCATGGCCCACGCATCATGCTTACAGTGTACTCACCTGTTTGTCTGGAGGACCATAGAGTAAAGTGTACTGGGGTAGAACCCTATCCACCTGTCTCTCCAACTCCTCGGAAGTGAAGGCAGGGGCCCGCTTCCCCAGACACTCAAGCCATTGTCGCTTCAAGACACAGGTCACAGCAGCACTTGCAGTGTAGGTCCTCTCCTGTTGAAGGTCAGGTAGCAAGTGAGTGAACAGATAGAAAATGGTGGTCACGTCCACGGCGGTGCCTACCCTCACTGCCGGCGTATATTGCTATTGGCTCCTGAAACCCATAGGGCCTAATGATCACCAATGCGGTGTTGCGCGGCGGTCATCGACCGCCGACAACAACGGCACACAACACCAGCGGAATTACCTCATTTCCATTTGTCCCTCCTCACAGGTCAGGCAGACGCCATTTCAGTAGGGCACAGGCCATGGCACCTAACTGCGTCACAGTAGACATTGGCACATCAACTGACTTACAACTTCACATACTGTTTCTGTAAAGAAAAAATGGCATATTAATGTTGGAATATGTGTGTTTATGACCTTCTGCTCACCGTTTTTCATCCTAGAGTTCAACCACCCAGGATGAATAGGAGATGGAGACATCCCCCCGTGTACAGACCCCTGGTGGACCTGGTGACAATGGAGGACAGGCACATTTTCCTGACCTATAGACTTGATAGGGCCACAATCCAAGAACTGTATGCCCAATTGGAGCCAGACCTGATCTCTGCTATCCGCCACCCCACAGGTATCACCCCTCTAGTGCAGGACCTGTCAGTGCTCCATTTCCTGGCAAGTGGTTCCTTCCAAGCGACAGTGGCCATGGCATCAGTGATGTCAAGCCCTATGTTCTCAAATGTGCTGACCAGAGTGTGGTCTGCCTTGCTGAAACACATGCGCAGCTACATTGTATTCCCCCAGGTGGAGGATTTGGTCACAGTGAAGGCTGACTTCTATGTACTGGGACATATCCCCAACATCATTAGTGCCAATGATGGTACACATATTGCGTTTGCCCCCCCCCCCCGGAGAAATTAACAAGTGTTCAGAAATAGAAAAAGCTTTCACTCTCTGAATGTGCAGATGGTGTGTTTGGCAGACTAGTACATCTCCCATGTCATTGCAAAGTATCCTGGCTCTGTGCATGATGCCTTTATCCTGAGGAATAGCAGCATCCCATATGTGATGTCTCAACTCCAGAGGCACCAGGTGTGGCTAATAGGTGAGCCCATGGTCCCCACCCAGTTGATGTAGGTATGTGGGTGTGGGTTTGGCCCTAAGGGTGAGTGTGTGGCTAACAGGTATTCCTCGATATTTGCAGGTGACTCTGGTTACCCCAACCTCTCATGGCTAATGACCCCAGTGAGGAATGCCAGGACAAGGGCAGAGGAATGTTACAATGAGGCACATGGGCGAACAAGGAGGATCATTGAGCGAACCTTTGGCCTCCTGAAGGCCAGATTCCGGTGCATCCATCTGACAGGTGGATCCTTGTACTACTCACCCAAGAAGGTGTGCCAGATCACCGTTGCATGTTGCATGTTGCACAACCTGGCCTTGAGACGCCAGGTGCCTTTTCTGCAGGAGGATGAGCCTGGGGATGGTCGTGTGGCAGTGGTGGACCCTGTGGACAGTGACGAAGAGGAGGCAGAGGAAGAAGATGTGGACAACAGAAATACACTAATTCAACAGTACTTCCAGTGACACACAGGTAGGACACTGTAACTTCACCTTCCATTCCAGTTTGTGTATGACATTGAACATGGCATCCTGAATTCCCTATTTCTATGGCCACTTACTGTACCCTTTGGCATCTATATTTTCAGATCTCTGTGCCCCACTCTGGCTCCTGGTGTGTTTACTGCTGCCCTCTACAGGTCATACCTATGTAAATATTACAGTGCATTTGAATTGCAATGTTTACATTTCACACACTCCATATTTGATTTTGTTCCAAGGGTGTTTATTTTGGTGCTAATAATGGGCTGGGTTGCTGATGGAGGAAAGCCCAGGGTAGAGTCCAGTCTATTTGCATCACAGGTGCATTGTCCAAGGGGGCATAGGAAGTAGAGCAATGGCAGTTGAAGGTGGACAGGGTGACAGAGTGGGACAGAAGAGTGACAATCAGGAGGGTCTAATTTCCTGGCGGGGGTCTTGGCAATGTTCTCTGGCTTCTGCCTGGATCGCAGGGACCATTTGTGGGGTGGTTCTCCTTCTGTAGGGGGTGGGGTGCTGGTGGCCTGTTGTTCCTGTGGCGGGCCTCCTGTCCACTAGCATCGGCGGAGGGCTGTTCTTCGGTGTGACTAGTTTCAGGGGCCTGTTGGTGTGCCACTGCCTCCCTCGTGGTGTTGGTCATGTCTGTCAGCACCTCTGCAATGGCGACCAGGGTGGTGTGGATGTCCCTCAAGTCCACCCTGATCCCCAGGTACTGTCCCTCCTGCAGCTACTGGGTCTCCTGCAACTTGGCCAGTATATGGCCCATGGTCTCCCAGGATGTTGGTGAGTGCCTCGTGGAAAGTCGGTTCCCTGGGCCTGTCCTCTCCCTGTTGCACAGCAGTCCTCCCAGCTTCCCTGTTGCCCTGTGCCTCTGTCCCCTGAACTGTGTGCCCACTGCTGCTGACCCTAGGTCTCTGATCATCTGTTTGTTGGGTTGCCTGGGGTCCCTGTATTGGGGAACACACTGCAGATTTATGTGCTCTGGGGACAGAGGGATGGGCCGCTGGGTGGGTGCTGTGGTGGTGTTTCCTGAGGGAGGAAGCTCTGTGGTGGGTTGGAACTGTGCATGGGTCGCCGACTGTCTAGAGGTCCTTGATGGGCCAGGTTGGTCGTCGTGATTCAGGTGTGCAGAGCTGCTTTCATCACTGTGGGCCTCTTCTGGGGGGGGCTGGATGTGGCTGGCACCTCCTCTCCAGTGACATTGAGTGGGGGCCCTGTGGGGATGTAAATGCAGTGTTATTGTATCTGCATGTGACATCTTGTGCATGGATAGGTTTCCCTATATGGTTGTTATTAGCAAGGCAGCTTTGGCTTTTGTGAGTTGTGATTGGTTTAGCTAAGTGATTGTCACTAGTGTGCATGCGAGGATGATGGGTGTCCATGCAGGTCTGTGGTGGGGGTCCATGCATTGGTGTAGCATGCAGGGCTTGGTATTGGATGGGTGGGTTGTAATGGTGGGGTGTATGTGAGGTGGTGGAGTGATGGGGTGAGGTTAGGGGTAGGAGCTTGTGATGGCATGCAGGTAGGGGGGGATAAAGTAGTAAAGATTTGACTTACCAGAGTCCATTCCCCCTGCTACTCCTGCCAGGCCCTCAGGATACATGATCGCCAAGACTTGCTCCTCCCATGTTGTTAGATGTGGGGGAGGAGGTGGGGGTCCACCACCAGTCCTCTGTAGAGCTATCTGGTGTCTTGCAACCACGGAATGCACCTTCTCCCGTAGGTCCACCTCTTCCTGATGTCATTCCTTGTTCTGGGGTGCTGTTCCACGGCGTTGACCCTGTCCACGACTCTCTGCCATAACTCCATCTTCCTAGCAATGGGCGTTGGCTGCACCTGTGATCCGAATAGCTGTAGCTCTACCCGGATGATTTTCTCCACCATGACCCTTAGCTCCTCCTCTGAGAACCTGGGGTGTCTTTGTGGTGCCACGAGTGTAGTGTGAGTGGTATGTGTGAGGGTGTGTGGGGTGATGTGTTGAGGTGTGTGCTGTGAGGTGTGTGGATGGTGTATGGATGATGGTGTTTTGTGGCTCAGATTCAGTGGGTGCTCCTGGCTTGTCTCTCTCTCACTTGCCAAAATCTTTGGGTCTTAAAGGGTAGTGGGTATTGTGGATATGTTTTTTATAGTGTGTTGGGTGTGTGGTTGTGTTGTGTGTATGTGTATCAGGTGTGTGTATTTTGAATTGTCCAAAGTTATGTTGTTTTGTTAGTTTGTGTGTATTTTGAGCACGACGGTGTGTACCGCCAATGGATTACTGCACTTGAATGACCGCCGCGGTGATTCGCGGGTCATGATGGTGTGGGCGTATTTGTGTTGGCGTAACAGGGTGGGTTTTGGTACCGCCAGTTTATCACTGACATTTGGGCTGGCTGACTTGTGTGTGTGTCTGTATAGTGGCGGATTTCTATGTGTGGGTCATAATACGGGTAGCAGTATACCGCCGCGGTCGCGGTACGTTGGCGGCAGTCAGCTTGGCGGTAATCAGCATTTACCACCAACGTTGTAATGAGGGCCTTAGTCTAACTATATACTTCTATACCTAGAAACACAAGGATTCTAGCTACACACTATTTCTTGACTTTAAGGTCTGCCACACTACTAGAACACACTACTTTGCTGATTGAGATAATTGCATTGATACTGGACAATAACTTCTTTCTCCACAAAGGCTGCTGGGTTTGTCAGCATCCAAGCATAGCCATGGGTTCAAAATTTTCCCCCTTATTTGCTAGCTTATACATGGAGTGGTCAGAGAAACGTTACATCTGGTCTGATTGCCCCTCTAGACTCATAAATCATGTGGTATTTTGGGGCAGATACATTGACTGATGATCTCGGCAGGCAATGCACAATCATTAGCCAAATTGTAATTTTTTTTAAACAACAATAGCTACAATATCTCTTTTACACATCACTTCAGTCAGACACAGAATGCTTATTTGGACCTTACCCTCTACACTAGGAACTTCAAGATTCTTTCCATATTTTCTAGAAAACCGACTGCATGCAACCCTATTCTCCATGCCCCAAGCTCATACCCTAGGTCCCAGATACACTCCATCCATTATGGGTAAATGGCTAGACTAAAATGGAATTGCAGTGAGGACTTCACTTTTAATAGAGAACTTGCCAATTTGGAGAGACGACTTTTGGCCAGAGGTTACCCCGCTTCAGTCTCATCACATGCCAAGAACAGAATTTCTAAGCCACCACACCAAAATCTGTTTAGAAATAGGTCGAAATCCTCAAACAAAAAAAACACCAAATAAGCCCTTACAGGCCTTTAAACAGATATAGCCATCATCTGTATAAAAGTCTTCTCCGACATTGGCACATTTTGCATTTAGACACAGCACTTAAAGATATCCCCCCCCCCCACTCAACTCTCAATTACCTACATTAGGGGCAGAACACTTCAAAATATTCTATGCCCCAGTTTCTCAAACCAGAGGAATAAACAACATAGAGTGGGTCAGTTCCTCTCACAACCAAAAGATTTCTTTAAGTGTGGATCTTGGAACGTGTCCTTATGCTCTAGATAAAATGAAAGCCTTCCAATACAACACTTCTACCAGATATACAATCAACTCTTTTATCAACTGCAATACCAAATTTGTAGTTTATTGTATTGTGGGAATTTGTTGATGCATATATGTTGGTATTACTATCAGACTTCTCTAAATAAGGACACAGGAACACATCTGTGCCATCAGGAACAACAATGGCAATTACCCACTCTACTCACTTCAATACAATACAGAACATGCCAGCTATCCAAACTAAGGTTCCATGCCATTGGAGTGGCCTCTGAACATCCAAAAAGAGGAGACAGAGTCGGATCATTAAGGAAACTGGAGATTCATTGGATCATAAAACTTAGAGCTGTCGACAGAGGACTCGATCTGGATTGAGAACTACATGTTTTTTAAGATGATTCATGAAAATCTAAACTGTTTGTGACCCATGTGTTATCATTCATATGCATCACTGTATCACAATGTCTATGCATGTACTGTTACAATTCTGAAGAATGTTGGTTCTGGTTTTTCCCAATATTAAACTGATCTTAGACCGGAGCTTAACTGTCCAGTACTTCTGCGTTTTTACATATATCATCTCTTTCTTCCTAGCACAGATGTACACCACTTAGTGATCAGCTGGGTGGCCCTCATACTCTTTCTGCCACTCTTTCTTTATGTTGGTTCTGTCTCACAAGTGCACCATTTCTTTTTTCATACCTCTCAAAGTATAGGGCACTGAGGTGCTCATTATGACTTTGGCGGTATTTCCCCAAAAAACGCTGTCTAAGCGGTCTCCGAAAGACCGCCCGTGATGGCAGTCTGAATATCGCCGTATTCCGAGTCACCAACAGAACACCGCCCAAAAACAGCCAAAAATATGAAATCATCGGCCTGACTGATGGCGGGAGAGAGACGGTTCCATCAGCAGCACACCGCCACGCCGACAACATCCCCCTCCAAATTACGTCTCACAAATCAGCACTGCGGTCTTTGTATGGTGGTAATCCATTGGCGATCCGAACCGCCGCACTCAAAAACACTCCTCTATCAGAACACAACACCACATTGGAAAATACAGATATCCCACACCTGATACACATACACACATCACACACACCTGATCACAGCACTATATAATACACCCCTACACACGCCCACAATCCTTTTCATCCAGAAATTTTGACAGAGAGAAGGAGGACTTCACTAACTGAAGACACTGCACCTGGACATCATAGGCACCATAACACTGAACACTCATCACACAACAGCATCAGCAACACAACACGCACATCACCACTGCACACAAATACCACAAACCACGCACACACCCTAGCACTCAACCTCCCCCAACAAACAGCACACTCAGCATCCCTTCACATCACACACCCCACCACCCACAACACAACCACCATAGCACCACAAAAACACCCACGATTCATAGAAAAGGAGTTGAGCGTCATGGTCAATGAAATAATCAGAATGGAGCCACAACTGTGTGGAGCACAGGTGCAGCAGACATCTATAGCCCGGAAAACAGTTATGCACAGGATCATCGATAGGGTGAACGTAGTGGGAAACCATCCACGCACAAGGGACCACATCAGGAACAGATGGAACTACCTACGTGGGAAGGTACGGTCCATGGCATCACAACACCAAATCGCCATAATAAAGAGTGGTAGTGGGCCCCCACCTCCTCCCCCTGAGTTCACATCATGGGAGAATAAGGTCTTGGCCACCTTACACTCAGAGGGCCTGACAGGAATACCAGGAGGACTGGACTCTGGTAAGTCAACAACACTCCCCGGCACTATGTACTCCTGCACCAAATGTACCCCAACCACCCTGTCACCCCCTCACACCCCCCTTATGTGCACCAATACACCCTGAACCTAATACACTCCTTTGCATGTCACACCTCCCCACTAAAACCATTCCCACACAGGCCCACCTAGTGCATGGATTTCTCACACTGCAGCAAGTACTGCAACTACCACAATGCAACACTGTCAACCATTGTAGAAGTGCTAATTCCACTCCACATTTGGACACCTGCACGTTTAACCATGTCACCCCCTTCACCATCAAAACATCAGTGCATGGTAACGACAGCAGTCAAGACCACCATAAACTCTATAGCAAAAAATACAATAGCAACTTCCAACAGACCAAAAAACTAGCAATTGGCAAGAAACTGTTAATGTCATTACTGGTCAGCAATTGCAGGCAATGATAGCAAAACATCATTTGTACCACAACTACTATACCATGAGGTAACACACTTCCTCTCACTCCACATGTATCCCTAGTACTGCCACACAGCAGAGGATGCCAGAGACTGAAAGATAGCCCCTGGAAGTAGGTCCAATAGAGGAAAAATACCCTAGATGTCTGGAAAGGGACAACTCACCTGGCCCATCAGGCATGACTGGTCAGTCCACCACCACCAGCCTCACCCTACCCACAACTGAATATCCCCCCCTTGTGGCACCTGCAGCACAGCTGGGTCTACCTTTCCAAACCTGTGTCCCAAGGACAGATCAATCATCAGTGTGCCCCACAGTACAGGGACCAGAGTTGACACCCCAAACCCAGTACAATGAAAGTCCTGGTGTAAGTTGGAGGGGTCACAGTGTGCCAGGGACATAAACACAGGGGGCAAGGGCCAGTGGGAGGGCAACTGTGGGCCAAGGGATGAGGCAGCAACTCGACACAACTGACCAAGAGGCCATCTCCAGAGTCCTGGGAGCCTACCAGCAATCCCAGGACACGATGGGCCAGATACTCACCACCTTGCAGGGGAACCAGAGGCTGCAGAGGGAATACCATCAGGAGGCATGCAGCAGTGGCAGGCACACATGATGGTGCCTGCACACCGGCATGGTCTCCACTGTAGGATTGCTTACTGAACTCACAAGAATCCAGCATACCTCCTCCACCTAACAGCAGGCCCCGTCCAGTAGTCTTCCAACACATGTGCCCTCAACATCTTCCCCAGCTACTGGAATGGAGGCCCGGCAAGAGGACCTACAGGCCAATAACACCCTGGCCCCTGCAGCTGAGAACCCCCCCTCCCCCCCTCCCAGCAAAAGATGGCGTCCATCCCAGCATCCTGCAGGACCTGATGCCAAGACCAAACACACCGCCAGGAGGTGATCCCTCTATTGAACATTCTCACTTCTGTTCCACTGATACATCCTATGGCCTGCCCAATGCCAAACCCCATTATCCCCAGGCTCATGGATACAGGACCTGTGGAACCAACAGATGGACAACCCACTCGAATGATTTCAGAAACTGTGACCCCACTCCTCAGAACTGTGATGTGAAACACAAAATAAACACTAATGATCACAAGTAATGGGGTATGTGTCTTCATTGTTTAAAGTGACATCTTTGGTAACAAACCGTAATCAAACACACACATCTGTACAACAAGTTTATCAGAGTGACAAATGTTGCAGGAATTTCCAGCAGGTGTGTCAGTACATCCATATGGTAGTAACATCCAATGGCAAGGGTGCCAACAGTCGTGTCAGGAAGCAGATTGTAAACACACAAGTGCCCTGATTAGAAATCAAAATAGGGAAAAGGTTAACTGAAGTAACCCATGTAGGCCATTATAATACACATACAGCAGTATTTCACACACACAGGATAAATGCTGCAGCGGGTAGGACACCACATATCTACAGGCTAGGACTGTTAGTCATGTACATGCAAAGTAATGGTATAATTCCATATAGGTGACATCCCTAACAGTACACCACCTTGCATTGTCAATAACAGGTAGGTGCCAGACAGCAGCTCAGAGTACAAAATTATAGGGCTGCTGAACAGGACAATTCAAAGACGTGTACATTCCATTGTCTCTTTAATTAAGACTTAGGACCATACAACTTGAGTACATCAAAACAGATGAGATGTAATGGCACCAGCATTTATCATATGTAAATGGCAGCATTGCATTTACACTTCCCCTCAAGTCAGCATCCCTTCAGGTGTGAAAACAAAGATGGAAGGCAGTATTCTCCTCATACACCTTGATGCATACAACTTTGAAGGACAAAATTCACATCTCCCATACAGGGTTCAACTGTTCATTAAACTTTAGGCCACACATACCTGAGAATCATAGAAAGTATTGGCGAATTAGGTCAGTTTTTTTGTCAGCTGGCTCCTCCTTTTCTGCCTCCTCGTCAGTATCAGGGTCACCGGCCTAAGCCACAGCTCCTGCAGCAATGTCCCCCTCCTCCAACATTGGGATGTGCCTTCTGAGGGCCACATTATGTAGCATGCAGCATGCAGCATGCAGCATGCAACAACAATCTTGCAGACTTTCCCTGGTCGGTACTGTAGGGCACCACCAGACACATGAAGGCAACAAAATATTGCTTTCTATAGGTAAAAAAAGTCCTCTATTACATGCCTCATCCGGCTGTGTGCCTCATTGTACCGGTCTTCCACACCTGTAGTTCAATATCTAACTGGAGTCAGGAGCCAGGGCAGGTTGAGGTATCTGGAGACACCTATGTAGACATAGGAACAGTACATTACGGAACTGTGATAGGCAGAGAGCTGACTGTGTGGAGATGTAGTTTCGACGGCTGAGATGGAGAGTAGTACACTTGCCAATGAGCCAGGCACTTTCTCGCTGTAGATGTAACTTCAATGCAGGGACACTGCTGTTCCTCAGGACGTAGGAATCATGTACCGAATGAGGGAATTTCACAGTCACATGTGACTTATACTGGTCTGCTAGAAACACCATCTGAACATTAATCGAATATGCACTCTTTCGGTTTCTGTAAACCTATTCTTTGGCCCTTAGAGGTACCAAGGATATGTGAGTACCATCAATGGACCCAATTACATGTGGCACATGAGCAATGTTGTAAAAGGCAGCTTTAACAGTGTTCAGTTCTGGACATTGTGGGAACCTTAGGTACCTGTCCATGTGCTTTAGTAGGGCATCCAGCAAATCCTGTAACACTACACTGAACATCGGCTGTGACATCCCTGTAGCCAGTCCCACAGTCACCTGAAATGAGCCACTAGCCAAAAAATTCAGGACAGACAACACCTGTACTGTTGGAGGGTCATTAGGGGGTCAGGAGGTCTGGTTGCAACTGGGCACCCAGTTCCCTGATGGTCAGGTGGTTCAGTCGATAGGTCATCATAAGTGTCTCTCTTCCATGGTTTCCAGGTCTACTAGGGGCCAGTAGACTGGTTCATTCCTCATCACTCCGATTTGGTGGCATCTAGGCAGGGGGACAAACAGTACTCACTACATTTCTTACAGTGTCATGACCGATACATATCACAGGACAATCAGAAAGGATCGGTCCTGTAAGTTTTTATGCATCTTGCAGATGGAAACATTTATCCACACACCATTCCTACCCAGACATTAAGGCAGTACCTCATATTGCCATACTTGTGGAAGGCAGTCGGTGGAAGGTAGTCGGAACCCCCGTGCAACTCCTTTTTGGTTAACATTGATGTCTATGGGAAACTGGGGCCAATGATGATCATCGTCGGTGGTGATTGTCATGACTGCAGCAGCTGTGACTGCCATTTTGTATAGCCCAGGTCACTTGACTCCTGACACTCGAGCAAGCAAGAACTCTACTGCATGAGCTGCTGTGTTCTGTATCTAGGAGCCAAAATGGCACATACTGCAGGGGAATTGTCCCAGGCTTCACTCCAGACGAACTGGAAAAATGGGTGGAAAGGGGCCTACCCCCTTATGGACAGTTGTATGGGGCTCCAGATAAACAGGTCAGTAGAACGGTTGATTGCTCACAACTCGGGTGGTATTTGACGGCAAAAGTGTGTGCACATTGAAATGTGATGTCTGAAAGGTGGAATAGTTTGCTAATCATGTATGTGGTGTACAGTGTACTGGGTAAGTCCATGTGCTGTGTATGCTGTATGTCGGAAAATGCTGATGATGTTTTATATCATCTACATGAGGTTCTCCTTTTTTCTATGTCTCCCATGCAGGTCAGCACCCATTAGAAGAAAGGGTTATGGATAAACATCCCCAAACAAGTGCTGATACTGGAGGTCCATAGCCAGCAGAGCACCCACTGCAGGAAGCGGTGTGAGTACCTGGGACGCTGGGCCTGGAAGACCGCAGAGGTCCAGTTGGGGATGGCCTCCCAACGAGGAAGGGGTGCCGTTGGACCCTGACTCCCTTATGACCCGCATACTGGCGATGGCCTACCCAAGTTGGATGGGCGCTTGAGGGCAGCACAGCAGCCACAAGGGGGTAAGTGCAGACTGTTACATGACATCTGTATGGTTTTCTACTGTGTCCCTTACTGGACTTAGGTATTGACGAGGTCTAATGAAATTAGAGGAGTAAACAGTCATGGTTGTCACTCCAATTGTGTTGCAGTGATGTTCATTAGCTTTGTAAAGCCATGCAAGCACTGATGTGATGGTGCTGTACCAAATTGTCAACTGTAATTAAGACAAACTTCAATGTTGAGGAATTCTACAACCTTCATTCTATATCCCTGATTCTACTTTACTCAGCCAAATTTATCTTGTTAGCTCTGTATTTGAGTTATGACAAGTGTGTGTAGTGAACATTGAAAGAGGATTCATTGCAATATAAAAGGACTTCTGTGCAAAATGTATTCCACAAACGCCTGTTATATTGTCTGTGTATACAGTAACTCTGAAGTTTATTTTTGTTTCATTGTGTTATGATTGACATGTAGGTAAGTATATTCATGGAGTGAATTTATATACGTGAGTACGACAGATAACAAGCATGTAGGATGTTCAATATTGTTTCTTGGTTGAAAAGGTGAGGTAATAAGTGATATAGTTGGCTGTGGCTGCCTGAACTATGTTCATAATAATTGTATCATAGCCATATCATTTTGTCACTGCTGGGATAAGTAGAGATCTCGTTGGTATGTCTACAAGATGGGTAGGCATTGACCCTTTCCTCCCTTTCTTTCTCTCCCAACCTCCTTCTCTCTCCACATCTGTCCATGTGTACATTAACATCATCTGGCGTAGGAGAAGGGGCACCGGTGAGTGGAGAAGCTGCATCACACAGCACCCCAGGAGACAGAGTCCACTGATGCCAAAGGGACCAGTGGGACAGAGTGCAAGAGGAGCACCACGGGAGAGACTGTAACAGCTTCAACATCATCTTTGGATTCCTCCTTCGATGCGTCTCCCTGGTGGTGGTGGACTCATCTGGGACCAGCCCAGCTTCATCCTTGTCTGCCACCCCCATTACCAGCAGCTGCCCTCCCTATAGTTCCCCAACCAGTTGCCCGTGCCCGCTCACCCAGGAGGGTGGGCGTCTCCTTCACCGCAGGTATCTCTGACCCAGTTAGCCCTGCTGCCCACAATGAGTAGGCTATTGACCTCCTGAGGTGAATAGCAACCAGGGACTGGCATTCCAGATGCATCAGAGCAATGCCTACCTGGATGACTTTCATCGTGCCTTGGATGGCCTACAGAGATTGTTTCAGGCTCTGGCCTCCTCTTTGACGGCAGACAGTGTCCCTTCATCTTCCATCCCCCCTCTAGCCACCTGTTCCTAATCCAAGACCCCTCTCCTTTCACCCATCCAGAACATGCCTACAGACCAGCATTCACGCACTCCAACAGATAAGGGTCGCAAAGACAGACACAGGCACAACAAGCGACACCACAAGCATGCACACACACACAACACACATCAGCAAACATGACAACCAACACTTCCTACACTGCATCCCAACCACCTCCTCCCTTACAGTCACATCACCATTCACACCTGCTGTTACTGCAGCATCACTCTCTGATCCTGCCACCAATCCTGTCATACCCTCAGACACTGCAAGAGTAGACATGCACACACCCACCACGCACATCGCTTCCACACTCACCACGACTTCCTTCACTACCACATGCAGCACATCCACCCCACTTGCAGCCACCATCCCAACATACACTCACAAGTCTTCCATTCCCTCTCCCTGCATCTCTTCCCCCTACTCTCAAGAAACACAAACTCCCTCACTCACCCACCCAACATACACCCAACACACACAAGCACACATTGCACACACCTGCATCGACGTCCAGCACACGAACACGTCATGCAACCACTCCCTGTACCTCCACTCCTAAACCTTTTTCATATGTCCGCCCCTGTGTCCCTAAGAAAGTCTTCCTTGCCTCCCTTGACCTGTTCCCTACTCCTATCCCACCCCATTTTGCCCATAAATGCCATGTCTCCCTGTCCCTACCCAGCCCTTCCAACTCCCAGTCCTCCCATGGCCCCCCTACTAGTGCCCATGCCCTTCCCCCTACAAAACACACGCCCCACCAAATTCTAAGATCCCTACTCCTACCTCAAAGTCCAAACACCCTCCCCCACCATCCAGACAGAAGCCTAAAGCCCCACCCCTCCCAAACCCAAGGACCCCCCCCTTCCAAACACAAGCTCCCCCCACCCCTGAAGTGCCTGCCTGCACCAGAGATGCCCCTTTCAAGTAGATGCCTATTTGCGGTCAGGAGTCAAGATGGGCCTATGGAATATGAACTATGTGCCTAGGGCACATTTGGACAGTGGACTGGCCAGTAGGCCCATTTTGTAAATAGTTATTTATTTTTGTTAAAGTTGAATACATGTGCCCACAGAAATGTGGATGTCAAGGTGAAGTACTTGTCCTGGTTTCCTTCTACATGGTGGTGTGATATCTGTGTGCTATGGTGTGTGTTGTTTGTGTATGGGATGTGTCTGTGTTGTTGCACATGCTGGGTAGATGACTTATGCCATGTGCATGTTGAGATGTGTTTGTATGCTGGCTTGTGACATTGTATGGTAGTGGTGTGTGAGTCCGTGTGTACGGTGCTGCACCTGTGAATTCCTTTGTATGTTGGTTGTACGTGACGTCTCACCTTTGTCATTGTGTGTTCTTGCTACGTACAGCTTTTTGTTTGTGTAGTTGTGTGCTGTTTCTCGACTTGCCTGTCTATGACTGCATTTGTGTGTTTGTGATGTTGCTGTCATTGTGTGATTGTGAGGTGTTGTGTATGGATGTGTATGACTGTGTTGGTGCTGCCTGTTTGGCATGGTGTGTATTTTGTGTTTGCGTTTGTGTATTTTGTGTGTGGGTGTGTGTGTAGATGTGTGTGCTGGTACAGTTTGTTTGCGTGTGTGTGGCCTTAGCTGTCTGTGCTGGGTGAGTGTGTTCTGTGTGGGTGTATATAGCTGCCTTTCCATCAAGTGTATGCTAGGCTGGGTTACTTACGGTTGCCGTTTTCATCATCGTCACTGGTCCTGAATGTGTATGGTGAGATAAAACGCTGGGAAGACTTGCAGTTCATTTGCCATGGCGGCCGCGGATGTGTCTGTGTACCTGAAGGTGACTGTTTCCTTTTATACTGCCAGTTTCTGCCAGACTTTTTGTGGCAGTGGCACCAACCTGGAAATCCTGCGGGTCTGCTGACTTGTAATATGGTGGGCGGTAAATTGGTCTCGGACAGCCTGGAGATGGCTACCGCCATTGGAGGCGGTCGGACCGCACTGGCTGTACTGGTGGTGTCTTGGCTATGTTGCGGTTGGATCACCGCAGTGGTCGTAATATGGTGGTCTGCACCACCAGCCTGGCGGCAGTGCCACTACCACCACCAACGTGGCAATGCAGTAACTGCCAAACTCGTAATGAGGGCCTTAATGTTCAACAATTGGAATGGGCACAGTTATTATCTTTCTACCAGTAGAATTCACTCTTACCTTTGATTCCTTCTTTTAATATGAGAAGCCCTTGCCATTCTTGTAGCCGGGGTTTACAAGCTTTGTATTAGGCCAATACGTCTGCCTGTTCCAGACTCACAACTCAGTCAATTCATTTGTTCACCTTTTCCTCTACTTCCTTTTCCCATCTTCTAAATTCCTTGCTGGGTCTGTTTGTCTTAATTTTTCTCGGTTGAGGTTTGTACGTCTGGGTGCACTATGTTTTTTTTCCAATAAGTAAGTTACACTATCCCTTCTCCAAGATGGCAGTCTTTTTGTATCTCTTCTTATGCCTTCTTTCTTTGTGCCAGTCCTCTTTCCATAGCCTATGTTGCACCTGACAGCCTTAGGATGGTCACCCCACAACGTTTTGCCTGCCTTCCTCCACTTTTTTCTGACACTGTTTTTGATGGTTTTAAGACTCTGTGCACTTTACCACCGCTAACCTGTGCTAAAGTGCATATGCGCTCTCCTTTAAACATGGTAACATTGGTTCATACCCAATTGGCATATTTGATTTACTTGTAAGCCTCTAGTAACGTGTACTACATGTGTCCAGGGCCTGTAGATTGAATGCTACTAGTGGGCCTGCAGCACGGGTTGTGCCACACACATAAGTAGCCTCTTAACCATGTCTCAGGCCTGCCATTGCAAGGCCTGTGTTTGCAGTTTCACTACCACTTCGAATTGGCATTTAAAAGTCCTTGCCAAGCTCCAACTCCCCTTTTTCTACAGATGTCTCCCCTAAGGTAGGCCCTAGGTAACCCTTAGGGCAGAGTGCTATGTAGTTAAAAGGCAGGACACGTACATGTGTAGTTTATATGTTCTGGTAGTGGAAAACTCCTAAATTGTTTTCCCACTACCGTGAGGCCTGCTCCTTTGATAGGATAACATTAGGGCTACGCTCATATACTGTTTGAGTGGTAGATTCTGATCAGAAAGGGGTAACCAGGTCATATTTAGTATAGCCAGAATGGTAATACAAAATCCTACTTATTGGTGAGGTTGGATTTTATATTACTATTTAGAAATGCCACTTTTAGAAAGTGAGCATTTCTCTGCACTTAAAATCCATCTGTGCCTTACAGCCTGTCTCCAGTCCACGTCTTGGCTGGGCTGGTTGACAGCTCCTTTTTGCATTTCACCCAGACAACCACAAACATGGGATATTCAGTTATACCTGCACTCATCTGCATACTGAATGGGTCTTCCTGGGCTGGGAGGGTGGAGAGTCTGACACTTACATTTCAAAAGCTAGTGGCCTGCCCTCACACAATGGACTGCCTAACCCCCTACTGGGACCCTGGAAGACAGACCTGTACTGAATAGGGACCTTGTGCACTTCAAACCCACTCTTTGAAGTCTCCCCAACTTCAAAGGCATTTTGGGGTACATAAAGTGGCCCTCTGATCCCACCAAATGAGACACTTCTGGACCTGAACCTGCAACCTGTCAAAGGGAACTGCCTGGCTGCCTAAAGGACTCATCTGGACTGCTTTGCTGAGAAGGACCGCTGCCCTGCTGTTGCCCTGCTGCCCAGCTGTCCTCTGTCTTTGATGAGAAGTGCTCTCCAAGGGCTTGGATTGAGCTTGCCTCCTGTTTTCTGAAGCCTCAGGGCCAAAAGGACCTCATCTCTTCAAGGAACTCTTGTGCGCCGAAAATCAATGCACAGCCTGCCCTGTGACGAGAAAATCACCGCACATCCAAACCAGAATGACGCAGACCATTTTCCGAGTGAAGAATCGATACAGCACCTGCCTTGAGGCCGGAACTTCGACGCACAGCCCTACCAGAATGACGCACAGCCGAACCGGAACAACGCAGCCCAACTTTCAGAGTAAAGAATCAACGAAGCACCTGCTGTGCGACAGAAAATTAGACGCATCACCTACTTGATCAACGCAATGCCTGTGACTTTGATCCGGACACCCAGAATTTCCACGCATCGTCCCTGGGCGTCAAAAGGAAACCCGCTTAGCATTGAGTAACCAAGACTGCATGCCAGAAATCATCACAAGGCCCCTTGTAGTGTGGAAAGAAACTATGCATGGTCTGTGCCGGACCAGAAATTCTGACACACACCCTAGTTTTCCACACATCTCCTCCTCTGTGGTCTCCATGCGTGTAATTTTTTATGCAAACCAGGTACTTTGTGAAACCAAGAAACAACTGTTGATTTCTAAGATTTAAGACTCTTTTTGATCTTGCAAATGTGATATCTCAACTTGTGCTTAATGAATCTTTATCGTTTTGACCTTAATTTAATCAGATAATATTTTATATTATTCTAAACTTGTTTGGTGTTTTTTGGTGGCGTTTTCACTGTGTTACTGTATGATTTATTGCACAAATACTTTACACATTGCCTTCTAAGTTAAGCCTGACTGCTAAGAGCCAAGCTACCAGAGGGTGGGCACAAGATAATTTGGATTGTGTGTGACTTACCCTGACTAGGATTGGGTCCCTATTTGGACAAAGGTGTATGCCTCTGCCAACTACAGACCCTATTTCTAACAGCCTAGTAGCCAGGTACTTAAAGCGTTCACAACATCTGCACGGATTTGCAAACACTGCCTATGATGCACTGAACACAAACTCTACTGATAAGTCTCTGCTAATAGAATTCTGGTATTGATCAGACACCATCCGGCGTATTGTTATGACTAGTTTTAATTTGTTTTGTTCCCTTGCATTGTTACCTAGATATGCTCATGGGACTTATTAAGGCTTTCCCGAACAATGCTTAGGTGGCTGTACCTTTAACGATGGACTTCACCATCAAACTTGATGTTTGCCGGATCTTCTCCCCTTATTTACTGCTTTGGGGAGATTACTGATACATTTTTTCAAATAACAAAGCTTACCATGTACTGCAGGTATTCATTGCCCATTTCCTGAATATTTTTCTTCCTTGCACCTTTTAAGTAGGGTAGAATGTAACATTTACTGTATCTCTTTTTCTTCCTAAGGCACATGTTTCTTTTACCTACGTTCAAACCGGAGTCCATTATTTCTTTTCATATAAACTCCTAAAATACTATGTATAATTCTGATTCTCCTTTCTTTAGCGGTTTTATATGACCACCCTCAGGTAATAATTCATTCTTTGCACATTTGCCGTCACCTAATGGCACTACACAATGCCAAACTAGCCCAAACACAGACACAGCACTGTTACCAATCCTTAAGGCCGCTAAAACCCTGAAATGGACTAATCCTGGCCTTGAAAGTAAGAAGGTATACTCCATGCACAACAGGCACTGACAGACCAAACAACCTTACACACACACACACCCCGCCCCACCCATTTAGAAACCATGCAGCAATGTACAGCCATTCCCACTCACAAATGCCAAGCCAGAATGCCCACCAGATAATAGGACAAACCTGTCATGTGAACCATCACACAGGAACAGAACCCACTCACCAAGCTAAAGTGACCAAGTCTGATTCACAATAACCCCAAGGAGTATGGTACACATGTCACTATCCACCATCCACAAACAGTGTTAGCTGTGCTGCACCCGTCAAAGCCATAGCTGGAAATCAAGCCAAGCCACGGTATGCATCTGACTAACAGATAACCATACATACCTCCAACATTTAACTCTCTCTCCCTCCATCCACAGGTACCCCTGCCACAGCCACCACAGAGAGGTTACCAGAGACTGCCATCCCTCAGGATGAAGGCCCCAGTGAGGACAATACCGCTGGGAGTCTGGACACTGACAACCTACCTGGCCCATCTGGGACCCCACGTCAGTCTATCACTCCCTGTCACATTCTGCCCACATCAACCCCCCCTCCCCCAGCCTGTGGCAACAACATCTCAGCCAAACCTTTGTCTCCAAACCTGTGTCCCAAGGACTGTTCAATCAATTGTGTGTCCCAAAGTACAACAACCTGAGTCGACCCCTGTAGGAAAGTACCATCTTGCCTGGCATGTTCCTCATACCCAAGACAATGAAAGTTCTGGTGAAACTGGGAGAGTGCACACCATGCCAGGGGCATAGGCCCATGGGGCAGGGGGTATGGGAGGGAACCTGGGGGACAGAGGACAGGGCAGCAATGGAGACCTCTGACCAGGAAGCCATCTCCCAAGCCCTGGGAGCATATCAACTATCTCAGGACAGGATGAGCCAGAAAACCAGAGGCTGCAGAGGGAATACCACCAGGAAGTCATGCAGCAGTGGCATGCCAACAATGCCACCATGATCTCCATTGCAGGGGTACTCAAGGACCTCACCACCGTCATGAGTGCTTCCTCCACCCACCAACAGGCCCCTTCCACTAGCCACATCACACCTGAGCTTTCTACATCTGCGGCTGCTAGTGGAATGGAGGCCCTGCCAGGAGAACCACAGGCTGCAGGCACCCCTCATTCTGTAGCTGAGGAACCCCCCCCACAAATGTGAACATCTATCAGACATCTGGCTGCAGCAGATGCCAAGACAAAACCATCTTCCATCTTTCATGACCCCACTTCTCACCTGTTTTTCCACTGTACTCATAATAATCACCATAGATCACAGCTACTGCTTTTGTGTCTTTATTTGTACACATACAAATATTTGGACTGCAAAATGTCATGTGGGTATGGCCCATAATCCAACAGGCAGTGTAATGGATTGCAGAGGGAGGCATCCTCTGCAAGAGACACAGTACAACAGATATGTCCCAGGGTAGATGTAAGGAAGTCACTAGTACAACCACACACCAGAGTACATCCAAATATACAACCTGCAAAAAGAACATGACAGAGACTACCATCAGGATTGATGGCGTGGCACCACACAGAGCACATATGCAATTCATAGTTGCTGTGTGCAGTGTTGATAACCATCTAAACTGGCCACAACAGATGTGACATGAGAACAGGAGAATGCAGAACATAGCACAATACAGTTCTGTCCCTAGGAGATGTGAATCTTGCTACCTGCAGAGAGTACACATGGTAGAGATGATACATTTACAGACAGGACCTTACATACTTGCAGTCACCCCCCACAACACACACATAGGGATAGGGACACAGTACACCACCACTGATAAACTAAATCAGGAGGACCACTGGCAGCAAGCTATGGTAAAATGGTACACATGCAAATAGACACACAGCATACCTGTATGTTACTGGAAGTACTGATTGATGAGCTCTGCCCTGGGGTCAGCTGCACCTTCCTCATCTACTTCCTCATCCCTTTCCACTTCTTCATCACCAGCAACTGGTCCAGCTGTCTCCTCCTAATCACCTAGTAAGGTATCTGACATCTCATGGCCAGATTGTGGAGCATGCTGCAGGCAACTATGATCTGGCATACCTCAGGGGACTGTAGAGGAAGACGCCTCCAGAGACGTGCAGGCACCTGAATCTGGCCTTTAGGAGGCCAAATAGCCCTTCAATTACATGTCTCGTCCTGCCGTGGGCATCATTGAAACAGTTTCCCTTGAGTGGCAGGGTACCTCACTGGTGTCAACAGCAAGGGAAGGTTAGGATAGCCAGAGTCTCCTGTTTGCACAGAGGTAGGACCTGTTACAATACAGGTACAGGCACAGGGACGAATGTGATGACAGGTGTCACAACACAGACACACATCCAAAAGCATACATACCAATGAGCCAAGCTCTCTCTGTCTGTAGTCGTGCCATCTTCTGGGAGATGTGTAAAACATCATTGAAGTCTGCCTACACATAGGCCAAATCCCCTCATTGGGGAACCTGATGTAGCTGTCCAAGTGTTTCAAAAAAGCACACTTTACATCCTTCAAAACAAGACTGAACATGGGCTGTGACATCCCTGATGCCAAGCCCACTGTAATCTGAAAGGAACCCTAGCCCAGAAAGAATAGCACTGACAGGACCTGAACTGTGGGAGGGGTGGCATAGGGATTACAAATGGCAGACAATAGATCTGGCTCCAACTGGGTACATAGATCCATAATGGTCTAACGATTCAGACGATAGGTTAGAATTATATGTCTCTCCAGAGTTGCGAAGTTCACTAGCAGACAGTACACTGGTGCATGTCTCAAATATCCTCATGACAGGGTATCTAGGATAGAGAGGAAAGAATGTACAATGTGATATGTACACCACACATGTTAGCAGAACATATCAAAATAGCACACACCTAACACTGTAGGCATGTCACGCACTGCGGACGCATACTATATTAGGCATGCTGAAGCAGCATGGACTCCACCCTTGATGCACATAGCTGCCCCTGATCCATAGTTTCTTACATACATCACATGTGTCATGTTCCATATCTGGTACACGGGCCTGTCCTGCACTGAGCATGTATGTAGCCATGCCATTTACCAATATGGTGACAGGGTGAATCAGCCGACTTGTAACTGGACATGCTGGTCACATGTGCATGCCAAACTATGATGGCACAACCGAGGCCTACTCCGCATACCGCCGAAAGTGGTGTATAGCGCACTTTTTTTGCTGAACAGGACAGGTAGAAGTTACCTAAGTCCGCCGACATATGTCATCATGGCGGTAGACAGTGGCAACGGCCATGCAACTCCTCATTGACTAACATTGCTGCCTATGGGGGACAGTGGCCAATGGCGACCACCACAGGTGGTGATGGTGCTGTACATGGTGGCTGTGACCGCCATTTTCTGTCTCTGTGCTCACTTGACTCTCGAGCAAGCAAGACCTCCACTATGTGACGTGCTGTGTACTGTCTCTGGGAGCGATCATGCCAAGACCTCAGGTGATAGGGCCCCTGCCTTCACCCAAGGAGAGCTGGAGAAGCTGGTAGAAGGGGTACTACCCCTGTATGGACAGCTGTATGGAGTGACAGAGGAGCAGGTCAGCCCAATGCCATAGTCATTTGTGAAAGGGGTGTGTGTGAGGGTGAATGGCGTACGTTTACCAGTAAGGGAGTACATGCATGCAGGGGGCATGGAGTTCAGGTGTGTGAACCATGAGGTGGATATGTGTGGGCATGTGTAGGAAAGTACCAACTTGCCTGGCATGTTACCCCCATTTTTACTTGTATGTATGTTTGTTTTTGCCTGTGTCACTGGGATCCTTCTAGCCATTACCCCAGTGCTCATAAAGTGTGCCCTGTATGTGTTCCCTGTTTGGTGCCTAGCTGTATGTGTTGTCAGTAATGCTTGACTATGTCACTGAGGGTCTGCTAACCAGAACCTCAGTGTTTATGCTCTCTCTGCTTTTAAAATTGTCACTGCAGGCTAGTGACTAATTTTACCAATTCTGATTGGCACACTGGAACACCCTTATAATTCCCTAGTATATGGTACCTAGGTACCCAGGGTATTGGGGTTCCAGGAGATGCCTATGGGCTGCAGCATTTCCTTTGCCACCCATAGGGAGCTCAGGCAATTCTTACACAGGACTGCCACTGCAGCATGAGTGAAATAACGTCCACGTTATTTCACAGCCATTTTACACTGCACTTAAGTAACTTAGTGAAGGTTAGGTGCAAAGCGACTTAGTGTGAGGGCACCCTGGCACTAGCCAAGGTGCCCCCACATTGTTCAGGGCAAATTCCCCGAACTTTGTGAGTGCGGGGACACCATTAGACGCGTGCACTACATATAGGTCAATACCTCTATGTAGCATCACAATGGTAACTCCGAACATGGCCATGTAACATATCTAGGATCATGGAATTGTCACCATTCTGGTATTGGGGGGACAATTCCATGCATCCCCGGGGCACGAGCATAGAGCCCGGGTACTGCCAAACTAACTCTCTGGGGTTTTCTCTGCGGCTACCGCTGCTGCCAACCCTCAGACAGGTTTCTGCCCCCCTGGGCAGCCCTGTTCCAGGAAGGCAGAGCAAAGGATTTCCTCTGAGAGAGGGTGTTACACCCTCACCCACACTACACTAGGCGTGGGGTCCATTCGTGGTTCGCATACCACTTTTGAAGTATAAGTTTGTGTTGCCCCTAGGCCTATTGTCTCCTATTGCATTCTATTGTGTTCTACAGTGTTTGCACTACTTTTCTAAGTGTTTTTCTTACCTGATTTTGGTTTGTGTGTACATTTTGTGTATATTACTTACCTCCTAAGGGAGTATATCCTCTGAGATACTTTTGGCATATTGTCACTAAAATAAAGTACCTTTATTTTTAGTAACTCTGAGTATTGTGTTTTTTTATGATATAGTGCTATATGATATAAGTGGTATAGGAGGAGTTTTGCATGTCTCCTAGTTCAGCCTAAGCTGCTCTGCTATAGCTACCTCTATCGGCCTAAGCTGCTAGAAAACTACTAATCTACTAATAAGGGATAACTGGACCTGGCACAAGGTGTAAGTACCACAAGGTACCCAGGCTAGCCTCCTACATAGGTTTGGCCAGCTACCTTGCTACGGCCAAACCGACATGCGCAATTCAAACCTCTCCAAACCGGCAGGTATACAATGCCTTTTGGAGCATGGAATCGGCCCACTCCAGTTAATCAACACTTTTTTTATGCTGCTTAACAGCATGAAAACAGCGCCTTGATTGGATGAGGGAGTTGGCTGTGGGCTTCGCTCTCGGAGGATGTTCTGCAGAAGAACGGGGACGTGCTGCAGAACATTGAGTAAGGTAACTGTTTTTTGTTAATACTTATATTGGTGTTTATGTTATATGTGTAGTTTTTTGTGTGTGTGTTTTGCGCCCCTCCAATTTAAATTTGCTACCAACCGCCAGTGGACAGGGAGTGCCTGTAAATGGATTGAAGAGACCTGAGATGGCTTTAGGATTACGTTGCCTCAGTATTCTGTCCTCGCGCATTTTATATGCAGCAGCCGTCTGTTTCAGAGGAGAGTTTTGGGCACAGGTATGCTTTTATTCACAAATTAACCACTGGTGTACGCTATGCTTATTCTACTCCCTCAAATATTACTTTGCATTCAGTAATACCCAATGCACATTCAATTCAACAAATGCACCTTCAGTTCAACAAGTGTGCAACATTGCTTTTGCTATTCATTTGAGGAGATGCACTGCAAACCATTGTCTCTAATCCATCAATGTGCACCTATTTCAAGTTGATGGACTTGAACAACAACTCGCAAAATGTCACTGCTGCATCCAGCTAATATCTTGACTACTTAATACATAGAAGTACAAAGAGCCCAGCTCTTTTATCCCCATTAGGTCCCTGGATCAATGAGCCACAATAGGAGAGAGTGAGTGGTCCTAGGCCCGTCTGCATGAACAAAGCTGTCCTCCGGCCCTGTGTAGGTTTCTTGTCATTTGGTGACTGTATATTTTGGTCTTTTCTACTGCTGGTGTGTCCTCTTCTGAGGACGATATGTCCTCTTCAGTGCTCGCTATAGCAGGTACTACCTTGTGTTCAGTGCTTAATTTGCAAATAAAAACATGCCGGTACCAAAAGCCCTCCTCTTAAACACGCGACTGCTGCAATTAAATGTGCAAACATGAAATACTAAGGCAGCGTAATCCTGAAGCCATCTCGGGCCACTTCAATCCATTTAAAGCCACTCCCTGCCCCTTCAGCTCATTCTTGCAGCTTTCTCCTTTCTCCCTGTGTAATGCATTTTCGTTTTTCTCTTTCTCTGACTTTCCCATATGTGTCTTTTGCTCGTAGTAAATGCTTGAGGCAGAAAAATACGTGCCACACCAGAAACAATAAGCACAAATTAAGCACTGCTTGTGTTATTTTTCAGTCTGGGGCATCTGTTGGCTATTAGTTTAGACTATTACCATAGACCACTAGGTGTTTTATGCAAGAGATTTGCAGTTGGCATGTGGAGATGCGACTTGGGCCCCCGCACAATCTTGTGCAACTAGACCATTGCAAATCAAATTCTAAAAAACAGTGTAATTAAGAAGATATGGTGAACAACACAATCATAGCCACTACCCCCTAAAGACTACTCATGATCCAAACTAATAAACTATTTCTGGAGCATATTGACACCTAAGGCTTCCTGACACTAGATCAAAACTGGCAAGCAAAGCCTAAAACAGACTTAACAAAACAGAAAGCATTTTGAGGTGTCAGATGAAGAGCATAAATGCAAGAGAATAGCACTCCTGTGTGTGAATGGAGTTTGGTGAGCTTAAACAGTTTGGGCACTAAAAGGACAATGAAAACCATGCCAAAAAAGGTAGCTGGGTTCATCGCAAATCGGTATCTCCTGAAGAAAGTGAGGGCATGTACTAGCAACAACCTATTAAATATTACATTGGTTGCATTGGAGAGAATCAGCTGAGGAACTGAGAGTCCATGCTTGAGTCTTCTTAAAATGGAAGCGAATAAAGTGAATTTTAACAGTTTGGCACGCATGGATATATGCTTTCATGAGAGGCATTTGAAGAATCAAAGCAAATTGAGAAAGAACGTCTTTAATCTGTGACGACAGGAGACTACCAAAACAGCCTGATTAATTTCACTAGTCATTGCTAGAACCTTATCAATACAAAAGCTTAAGTTATTTCTTTGGTCACTGGTGTAGAGGTGAACTCCTGGATGCTGGCCAAAAGGGAGAGATCCCATCCAGTTAACTATGTTCCAAAAAAAGAATGTCTTTTTTTCACAAATCATTTTAAGAAAGTTCTTGCTCACCAGTGCAGATGCATTTTTCATCCTTCACCGGAATCAAATGCACAATGAGGTTGACAGACCTTTGGACCTAGAAAGATGGGTGGTGAACCATCAGCAAATTACTTCAATACCACCCCAATAATTTAGACACCATGACCCGTGTGGCCACAGAATGAAAACTCCAATCAGGAATACTGTTCAAAGCTTTATTACAAACACAAGCTCAAAGTCATGAAGACAATGGGTAAAACCAAGTTATAACCATACATAATCATCAAAGGTTGCCCAAGGCGACAAGATAAGTTCATGCAAACTAACATCAGTAAAAATAAGCATTCACAAACAATGACACAGAAAGTCAATAGGAATATCTGAGACACAGAAATCATAAGGTGCTCAGATTTCCCAACCAGTTAGTCAATTTAACTTCAGTTAAGTCAATAATCTTTGGCTGGGCATAGGTCAACCCTACGGCTAATCAAATTAGGAAAATCATGTGGGGAGAGACACTTATGGGCAAAAAACAAAAGTGCAAAAGGGACAAATACATGTGCAAAAAGATGAACTCGGGCTAAAGGACACTAACTAAAAAGAAAAGTAAAATAAGAAGCGTCAGCATGGTGGAGAGTCTAACCTAAAAGAGCATTTCAAGGGGCAAGGGCAAATGGCAGAGAGGAAGATACATTTCCAAGGGATACAGCATTCAGGGAATCTTCATCAGCAAAGCACTTGGTCAGCAAGGCACCTGCAAGCATCAGTAATGCGTCTGTCTCTGACTAAGACAGGAATGCTCTGTTCTCTAAATTTGAGCAAAGTTCGATCAACCAACGGTATATTCATCCACATGAAATGTCCTAATTGGTTATCAGTGTCAGTTCATGTCATGCTAAAGAGGCATCATCCAATTATAAATTATTACCAGACTTCAGGCTGCAACAGTTCAACATTTTCCCAAGTCTGTCATGGGAACATCCTCTTTTCTGTGTGGCTTAAATGGGTTGTAACTGTATACGATTTCAGTCCACATGTCTGCATTACAGGACTCTCAAGGCCAAATGGTTACAGTTCTTCTATAGTTAAACAATAGACATTTTACAAATGGGACTTTGCTTCTCATGGGAAAGAAATCTGAAAGCAGACTTCATGTTATGAAAAATAATTCAGCACTTTCACATGACTAGAAAATGCAAGCTTTGCAGGCCTCAGACTCATCAGTATAAGTAAAACATTTCATTTAAATTGAAAAAGCTTTGTTATTGCGTTACACTAAGTATAACCAAGAAGTAAATTTTTCTCATTTGCACATATTTGTAAAGTCATTAATCTTTCATTAAACACAAGAAATCTAAATTTATTTCCATACAAGCTATTAGTTTAGAGCCTATATTACATTTTAAATCAACGTTGACCTTCTAGCATGTGATTTAACTGAAAAGGCACCTATGTCAAACAGTGAAATGTAAGCAAATTGCCCATTTAAAATGTGTCAGTGAAGTTTTCTACGTTACTTTTTATCTCATGTACGTTTAGAAGCTTAAACTTGTCACAGTCTGATGACTTCAGTGACACAAGGGACAGAGCTAACATTTGGCATGTGAATCCTACATCATGCAGTCTCCTGTAAAGTGCTCTAACACCATACACTAGTGTGAGAGGTGCTAGAAAACAGCAGTTTCCAACCTGTGGTTCGCCACACCCTCCCCCCAGGGGTCCGTGACACATTCCCAGGCATTCTGCAGGCCTGGACCGGCAGGAATGCCGGCAAAGAGGGGTTTCGTTCCCCTTCCATTTTCATTTTAGCTTGATGGGTATTTGAGAGACATCTAGTACGGTACTGGTGCACCGTACCTCTTTTCTAATCCACTGTGAAAATACAGTGAGCCTTTTTGGCACCCATTGTTGCCTATTGCGCGATTATAGTAAGTAAGATATTTATTAGTGTTTGAATGCAGTGTTCTTTCCTTGGACACTTCTTTTAGAGGCATGGTTTGGTATTGGAAGGTTCTCACGCTTTCTTGTAAGTGGTTATTCAGCATGAGATGTCACAGCTTGGCCATGTTGTACTCCACTCACAGTGGGGACTATAGATTTTTCATAGACATCCCTGATTCACCTCCTTTTTCTTTTTTTCTTTAATGAATTCTTCTTCAGACTTCTTGGTCTTCTTCTGTTATGTTTGGTCTCCATATCTGTTTGTATTGGGATTTGGTGCCCTTTTTGAGCTAGCAGAGTAATGTTTTTCTTTTTCCATTGAAGGAGCATGTTATTGTGACTGTGTCCGGATTGGTGAGAAATTACCTTATAGATTCATTTAGTATGATTGGTATATTTCCTTAGTGGACTTTAACTGACCATTTTGGCCTTCTCTCTCTCTTTGTTTTGTGTCTTTTCTTATCATATTGTTTGTCTATGCTTCATATAGGTGTTTACCTTTGTCTGTCTTGATGATGACCCCGTTGAATTCATCCTCAATTGGGGGTTGAAACATCGACTTATTCTTTCACACTTCCTCGGACTGCATTTATATGATACTGGATCAGCACATCACAAATTCTTCAGTTCCGAATGTGGAATCCAGTAATTTATTGAGGAATAGGTGTTTGGTGTATTGAATTATATTGTACATATATTATATGTTTGTTCACCTTTGATCACTTATACACTGCACCGTCACTTGGAGCACCTATTTGCTTGATTCTGAAATATAAAATGTTTTGCAAACGATTGGATCATATTGCTTTGCTCTGAAGGATTATTGTTGCCTTTTTATGATTGGTCATTGCATTTCTCTTGTTCTGCTCTATATCATTTATTCATTTCTTCTTTCACGGTTGAACACTTTTATTGAATATCTAAGAAACATTTGTTCTATGGAATATAGGGTGCCCTATTGTTTGGTTGGATGGGCTGGCAGGGAGGCACTTCTCCAGCTGAGGCCTCTCAAAACGTGTGTGTTATTATATTTATGCATACTGCAAAAAACATGTATCATGCAAAGAACAGTATTTTATGTGCATAGCACAGCGGGTTACTACTTTTGTCATTGAGATTCTTTTGTTACTGTGCAATTCACAAGTCACAGTAAAAATCTAGCACAGTAAGCTATGAACTGCCATCAAAGAGCTGCATGCAAACTGCATGACACAAATTAGAAAGTTATGTTTTCCTCAGTCTTTCATTTTCCTTATGCTACTAAAAAAGGTTTGCTTGTGTAGAAATACATTCTTATTATTAAGGTCAACGCTAACCACTGTGTTATGGTCTGAATCTTGAGTTTGTGCTCCTCCAGACCAAGCACTCTTAGAAAATGCCTACCAGTGGGGATGACCTGTGAAGCCTACACCTTGTAGTCCTCGGCAAAGTGCACCGACACCCTACACTGGTATGAGAGGTGCTATAAACAAATGAATTACATGCGACAGAGAGGCTATGGAGAGATGAGAGGCCCTTATGGTTTTATTTGCTTTCCCTAACACATATTTCTGTAAAAAAGCTTTCTCAGATCATATGTACCTAAGAAATAAAAACAGAAATTGATTGGGAAATGTAGAATCTAATCTGAGGATCCAGCTTTCCTAAATAAATCATATATTGAAAAGTTATTCTCCGAGCTGCAGCATCAATCTTCCCAATAAAATGTTTCAATTTTCGCATATTTTTTCAATATAAAATAATTATGTCTTTAGTAATTTGAGTATTTGTTTGGTGTGTACTTGTTTGTGTATGTTTTGTGAATTACTGGCTCAATATTTGAAATTTAAATCATACAAATTGCTTGGGGGTTCAGTAATGATTCAGTGGGGGTCCTCAGGAGTCAAAAGGTTGGAAGCCAATGCACTAGATCATAGTTTGAATAGAAGTATTGATAATACTCCTGATCATACATCTGTGTTAGTAACAGACTACAAAAGATTCCATGTTAGTGGCAAGCTGTGATAAGTGATTCCTTCCTGTACTGATGACGGAATTTTCATGCAAACACAGCAGTTTTGCACCACGGTGGTTTCTATGCACTCATAATAATTTATAATATACATTTGGTGTCAAATCTACCTTACAACTACCTGTGTGTAAAAGCTTCTCATCCTCATATAGGGAACCTTGATTTGTGAATGAACCTTCCAAATTCGGGGCAATTGTGACTAAAGTTTTCTCACTCACATCCTTAACTTGCATACTCAATCCAATAATCATCAAAATTATCACAGTCACACATGCTACTACTAAACCTACACACACACATACTTACATTTACTCTTCTTACTTCAAACAGAATTCATGGCTTGTCTAGATTCAGACCACAACATATGTCAAATCCAAAACAAAAATAAAAAAATGCAAAAGCGGTTTACAATTATTTCACTCTTTCTTTCAGTCTTTAGATGAGCAAAGCAAATTAAAAAAACAGTCTTTTCAAAACAAAAATCCCAAAATTCAAACGTTCATCAAGAGTCTCTCCTATTTACGAAATTCAAAAGTTCTAACTAAAAGTTCAAATGTCTCTAATAATAAACCATCTGATACTCACTCATTAGCACTTCCAGTAAATATTGCCTCTGTTCATCAAGTAGCAATGAGATTTCAAATGTCAGTTCCAAAGCAATTTCAAGTTCCAAAATGTTCAGCTGGATTTGAATTGTTAACACAAAAGGCAACAAACTCCTTCTCCCAGTCATCCATTGTAAAATGAGTATATTCGGGAGCAGAGTATCTGCAACTTGGCACTGTTTTTCTTTTCGGCCTCCTTGTCACACAACCTTCAGTTTCACCGTCACTTTCCTCTGATTTTTCAGTACTTCAACAATAGGAGGAGGCACTTTTATCACTGACTCTGGGCTTTTCGTGGGCCACTGATCTCCAATAACAACTCTTTCCTCTTGCATGACTGGGGTTTCAATGTTATCTGAGCTACCAGGAGTCGCCTGACTCTGTCTCGACCCCTCTGTACCTTCAGCTGCAGTTGATACACTCAGATTTTCACCAGACGGTGCATGCTTTGCGTTAGCTACATGAGTCCCCATAGCTTGGCTAACCTGGATCCTTTCTCTCACTGTAACTGACCCTTCGGGAACAGACACAGTTTCATCAAGAGGACTTGGAACTTTGAGTGTGTGGCTCACATGGATCCAGTTCAGAAGACCAGCACTAATTTGCACTAGAGCATTTGCAGGCACTGCTGGAAAACTTATAAGTTGCCCCATGATGATCTCATGGGGTGACGAGCCTGTCTTTCTGTTGGGTGTAGTGCCCATTACTCATCAGGACAAGAGGCAATGCATCTGACACTTTCAGTGTTCTAGATGCACATACTTTCGTCAGTCAAGGCTTCAGTGTCCCATGTATCTGTTCTACCAGAACTTAAGCTTCTGGTCTGTAACTGCAATGTAATTATTGCTTAACGTGTAATTCCACACACAATTATTTAAGGATCTCACTATTGAAAGGAACTCCTTGGCATGGTTCCAGAGAAGTCAGAAAACTAAATCATTGTATTAACTCCCTGAATAACAGTTTTTCAACTGTGAGGCTATCATTTCTTTGAGCTGGATAAGCCTCAATGGGAGAACACACACACCACCACAAACATATGTCTCTGCCCATTGCACAGTGGCAATTCAATGAAATCAAGTTGCATTCAGTTAAATGGTCCTCCTGATCTGTCTAATTGACTCAACAACTGTGCATTTCCCTACATTCATCTGCTGACAAGGTACACACCTGTGACACACTGCTTCTATAACCAATCTGAATCTAGGGTTGTGCCATGTTTGTCTGAATGTTGTCTGAATGTTCTAATCATTATGCCCCTCATTATGAACACAGTGGTCAAAACCGCTGTGTTCATGCTGGCAGTCTTCCCAGTGACCGCCAGCGCCCCCGGAACCCTGCTGGCCGTATAATGTACATTCCTCTGGGCCGGCGGACGGAACCATTGTTTCTGCCCGCCGGCCCAGAGGAATGCCTGGCCGGGACATGTGGAGCCGCCACCAACGCCTCTGTGCAGCGGATGCAGCTGCACCTGTCGGCCAGATCACTGCCTGTAAATCGGGCAGTGACCTGCGCGATGGGGCACTGCACAGGGACCCCTGCACTGCCCATGCTAAGTGCATGGCAGTTTAGGGGCACCCAGGGGTGCCCCGGTGCACCCCTTCCGCCACCCTTTCCCTGGCAGGGAAACACGCCAGGGAAAGGCTAGAGGCTAAGGGATCATTATCCGAGGGGCAGCACCGCTGCCCTGTCGGATAATGATTCCGTCCACCGCCAGGCTGCCTGACGGAGGCAGCCTGGCGGTGAGTGAGGGCCACCTGTGACGGCCCTCCCTAGCTTCATTATGTGGCGGTGTGGACCGCCATGCCTGCTGGTGGGATTTCCCGTCACCGCCGGCATGGCGGCCCACACCGTCATGTTCATAATGAGGGCCTATGTCTCTACCAATGTGCGCCTGTCCATGACAGTATCTTGCAATCGGGGACAAGAAGCTAATTGGCAACACTGATTTACCCTCCCTCGACAACCAAACATCATTCTCATTCCTTTGCACACATCCTGCTCTAATCCAATCCTGCTTCTCTTCTTCTGTCACTTCATCCTGCAATCTTTTAACTTTTTCCCAAGTATTAATGACTGTCATGAAGACATTTTGACTTGTCTCATCGTCACTTCCATAACTCAGTTCCTCACTAAAGGAAGTGCAATGCAAAGCACAATACCTTGCAACTTGACCTGCAAAGGTATTTCCCAAGGATATGTAATCATTTGATTTCTGGTGAGCTGCACATTTTACAACTGCAATTTTCACAGGTAACTGTAATGCTTTCAGCAACTGATGAACTTTGTCACCGTTTCGGATAGGTGATCCAGAAGAGGTCATGAAGCCTCTCTAGGACCACAACTTTCCAAAGCCATGAACGACACCAAACCCATATTGACTGTCAGTGAATATGGTCAATTTGAGCTGTTCAAAAATACAACATGATCTAGTAAGAGCAATCAATATAGCTACTTGGGCAGAAAAGACTCCTCAAAGCCAAGAAGCCTCTATCACACCTGAGACTGTGGAGACTGCATACCCAGCTCTCCAGGCACTTTCAGAATCTTTTACACAGAAGACCTCAACAAAAAGGACATAGTCATTGTCGTCCAAGGACATCTTGAATATCAGGTCTTAGAATGGTGCACAATTCAGTCACATCAAGACAGTCATGGTCAACCTCATTCTTGTGGTTTCCATTATTTTCAACAGGATATGGCAAAAGAGTTGCAACATTCAAAATATTATATTGCCTAATGTTTGCATTAGAAGAAACAAGGATTACTTGTTTGTAGTGGGTCAAATGTGCACTTGTGAGAAACTAGGTTGTGGTACGGGTAAACAAGATTTCTTCTGAATAGGGAATAAAAATGTTCAGTGTGTATCCCATAACAATGCCTTCGTATTGCTCGATGCTGACACTCAATGTGGCCACCACTCTTAAACAGCCAGGCAATGCTGCAGCTACAGGATCAAGTGTGCCTGAAAAATATGCCACAGGCTTGTTGGCATTTCCATGTAACTGTGTCAAAACATAGAGAGCACATCCATCCCTCTCACAGCAAAACAAAGAAAAACATTTGTTGTAATCAGATATTCCCAGAGCAGGCTCGACACAAGCTTTCTCTCAGCTCAGTGAAGGCTTTCATGTATTTGTCATCAAGTGGTGCTGGATCAGACACATCCTTGTGTGCCAATCTCTGTAAGGGTTTTGTCAATAGGGAAAGGTTCGATATCCATTGGCGGCAGTAGCCAACCATTCCCAGGAACATTCTGACTTTCCTCTGAGCAGTTGGGGTATTTAACTACATGATTGCTACAGGATTGCTGGAATTCTCTCTTGGGACACCTTTCTTGCACCTTTCTCTTTGTTGTAAATATCAGACTCCCTTTTTACGATACTGCAACTTTGCTGGGAAACCTTTATGTCCATTTTCTTCTAAGTGATTTAAGAGAGCTATGATATCTCTTCTGCATGCTTCTTGAGTACTTGATGAAACCAAAAGGTTGTCAATATACTGTACAAAGACTGAATGATAGGGCATTTTAAGGAACTCCAAGTTCTTCCTTAAAATCGGATTAAAGATTAATCACAATTCTGCATCCCCCTAAGAAGCATGACACCATGTTAAAATGCGACTGCCAATTTTACATGCAAAAAGGAACTGGCTGTCTTCATGAGGGGAGTGGAAGAGAAGTCCTGACACAAGTCAATAAGTGTAAACCATTCCACTTCACAAGGAATCCGAAATGAAATCACCGGTGGATTAGGTACCACAGGAAAACATGGAACGACAATCTTGTTCCCCTTTCTTGAATCCTGAACTATACAGTATTTTCCATTGGGCATCGGCAATCCTAAAACAGGGAAATTTCAAGGGCTTCCCAAAATTTCTTTCAGAACACCTTGCTCAATCAGACCGTGAATCAAGAGTGTTATTCCTGGGCCTATCTAGGGTGTTGTATTGTAGTAGGGTATTCTCTGAACCACTGCATTTGGCTTAACTGTGATTTGAACTGGCTCAACTCCTTCTATGAGACCTATATTTTTTCCTGAAAAAAATTCCAAACCTCAGGAAGGACTGTTTCTCGCAGTTCTGGCAAAACATTGTATGCCATCAATTGATACAGCGAGACAAGTTGGTATTGCTCTACAATTTCACAAGAGATATCTTCTTCCTCATTAGTTTGCATTTCTATTCCTTTGGGTGTGCAGCCAATGGAACAGTTTAGCTTACACTACAGGTCAAGTCCTAACAGATTAACTGAACTTGAATCGCAAACCACAAATTGGTGTTTGGCTTCAAATGAACCTAGTTTTTATTGGAACTTGTTCTGTAACAGGATTTGTCAATTGCTTATTTGCTACTCTATAACCTGAATTATTCTACCTGATAGCAGCAAATCTGGAACCTTTTCAGTTCTGACAGTGGAACATGTAGCTTCAGTGTTGACCAAGAATGACATATCTTGTCCTATAATGTTTGCATTTATATAAGGACCAAGTTGATCTACTTCTAAGGATGCAGCTTATCTTACCTTATCTTCAGAACTATCATTGTGGCGTTTTTCTAAGAATTCTTCATTACATAAATCAATTAAGGGAAATTGGGAAGATATATTATTCACGTTAACATTGACCAGTTATTTTGTGTTTATTTTTGCCATTTGATTCATGTTTTGCTGAAGAACAATCACCTGCTGCTGTGTCATCCAGACTTGCGGAACCTGCATTTGCTGTACTGGGGACATTTGTTCATTTGGAATTTAGGGTCTTTGGATTCCCTGCATTTGAACCTGATTATTATCTTGAATCTGAGCAACTCCAGCATTCCTCACCAAATAATTCATTTTACTATAGGGACATTTCCTCTGCCAATGACCTAAATGTCCTCAAGAACTACATAGACTACTGTTCTTCGATGACTTAACACAAACCACATTTCTACTCTGATCTACATGAACATCACCTCCTCTGCCTCTAGAATGAACCACATTGTTAACCTGCTGTTGCATCCCTTGCATTCAACTTGTATTCACCATCATCGGGGGAGTCTGACTTACTTTAATCACAGCATTCAAATTCATCACCATCAATTTTTCCCTCAACTTCTTCTGCTTCAATTCCATTTCAACGCTACAGTACCTTGCATACTGCAGGATCTCATCAATGGGCTAGTTCTGCCTACAAATTAAATGTTGCTGAATCGTTGCACTAATGTCTGGCTTTAATCCTTGCACCAACTAAACACAAAATGACCCCTATCTTTTGGCTCCATGTTTTCAGTACCACTACACTATTTGAAAGCTTGCAACAATCTCTCATAATATGTATGAATCAACTCTTTAGTTTCTTGTGCTGTCCTATCAATTTTCTGCCAATCAATGTATTTCGGATAAACTTTGTTCATCATGAATTCAATCCCCTTGTAATATTTTTTCATCACCTCTTCAGATGGCGCACCTGTTACTAGATCTCTTGGAGGCTCACGCTCTGGCCAATCAACACTTCTTTTGCACTCAGTCCACAAATCAACTTGAACTGCAATGTCAAACAACATATTCAATTCTTCCCATAGGCATTTTGAAAGTTTCAAATCTCTTTGTCTGCTTGTACCACTCCACTGTCTTTTCTCTCAATCTCAGGTAATCATTTGTGAATAACAGTATATCACTCCTACTCCAAAGTACATGTGCATAACCTCCATCTGGTATTTCTCTCATAGGCATAATTCTCACATTGTTCTCAGCCTGATTTGCTCCTGCAGGAGACAAATTCTGTTTTGTTTTCTTCTGATCTCTTTTCTTTGCCCATCTGCCTTCCCATTTATTTAATGTTCCCCATATATGAATTATGTAATTAATTCTTTAATGTGCATTTTCATTCCAGGCAATCTCATATTATGAATATCTTTATTACAGAACTCTAATCTGTAACTTCTCTTTAAGGGCTTGGAGTTCTCCAAATCTACTTCATATTTCTCAGCCAATACTGCTGACTTCTTGTCAGTCCTGCATGTTGCGTAACATCTTAACACATGAATCGCAATTTATCTTCTGTGTATGTTTATAATTGCTCCATCTCTAACATTCCCATTATGAATTCATTTCATTCTAATTTCCATCTGGGCGTATTCACTGTCCTATCCCTCTCTGGTGTCTCTTCTGATGTAACATTACCATTTGTTGCTACTGTTGCTCCATGTGGACTCAGATTGTTTAACTAATCAGTAAAATGTTGTGATGAAAGACCTTGCGAATTAATGTTATTTGCCTGGGGCACATTTTGGAGGTTCTGCAATGGACATTTATACTCTGATCTGGTGTGGGCATGTAAGGGAGTACGGTTCCCTGAGGAAATCTTGCATCAAGAACTATTCCCACTTGGTTTAACATCTGGTTAGGTTCTGCAGTTCTTGTAGGGGTCGAAGTTGGGATAAAAGAAGCTATTCTCTACATTTCCGAATTGTTTGAATATACTGATCTCTGCATGCCAATTGGCAATATCCCAGCAGATGCTGCTGGTGTTTCAGGAACTGCTGAAACAGTAATCGATTGGGCATTACTTCAAGGGTTACATGAACCATACAATGGAACAACTGGACCTATAGTCACAGGAACTGTTAGTGCATTAGGACCCATCAGATTTGTCTGACTCTGTGGAATTGTCATTCCAGTACTTTGACCTGTTAAAACAGTACTGAACGTTTGTCCTGCTTGATTCAGGGTGACATTTGACATTGTCTGCACTGGTGTATACATAGACATAGGTTGATTCTGATTACAGTTCTGCACAGGTACAGTCACATCAGGTGTCTGCACCATCTGATTTGCATTAGGACTTGGCATTACCTGATTCACAACTGGACTTGTATTGGACTGTGTTGTCTTAACTGGTGGATCAACCACAGGCACTTGAGTCACTGAATTTGTAGGTGTACTTGAAAATGTGTGAATCAGGGTCTGTGCAACCAGAGCAGTTGGCACATTCAAAGGTACATTATGTACTGCTTTCTCAACTGAATGATATGCTGGGGGCAATTCATCAGAACCTCATTTATGAACGTATTTTCTGAATCAGTTTAATATGTTGCTATCTTTTCACCCTCATCTTCAGCTGTCTGTTCTGCCTTTGCTGTCGATTTCTTCCTTGACTTAGGTTTGGTACTCCCATTGCCTTCCTCTGTAATGGCTGGAAACATTCCCACTCCATCTAATAGCTCTGCTCTCCAGCCTTTTTGTTCTTCATCTCATCTAGCTTCTGCTAATGTCTTAACTGCGTTCTGCATTCTATTCTCAAATTTGGTAATTTTTTTCTGTCTTAAAACAAGTTGCCAAAAAGCAAGGGCTTCAAATTGTGCAGGTCTTGGAGGAGGCTTTAATTTGCACATTATTCTCCCCAATTTTTCTAAAATTCTCAGAATAAATAATCAATCACAAGGACATGCTAATGAGCCCTCATTTTAGGTTATTTTACACAATTGTTTAACCCATGCATGCTGAAAGACCTTTTGTTTCTGACCCTTCATAAGCTGGTGTTCCCTTGGGTGCAACGTTTTCACCCTCTCTAACTAGGATAAACACATCTCCCCTTAGCGAACTTCTTAATACTTTGAAAAATTTCATTTTTGCTCAACTTCAAGTCACCACAATGATTTTTGATCAAATCAAGAAGTAAATTCAATCCCACAATTCTTTTCGGAAGCTGTTCGCAACCAATAGAAACATGGTACTGTCCACCAATTCCAGTGCAGCTTCACACTAACCGACTTTTACCAGCGTGGCACAGAATTACATCACACTCACTTCTCTCAGAGGCTAAAATCGCTTTGCAATTGTCTCTCACACTATCACTCAATAATGCAAAATATTGTGAGCCAAAACCAACAACCTTTCTGCACACTACGGGTAGGAACTCAAGCACTCTGAAAGCTGTCGGGCTACATTCCGACTATGGCTTTCACAATTAGACAACGAGTGAAACTTGACCAGCAGTTTTCACTCTGGTTGATATAGATCCTACATGTGTACTTACTGTCAATGATGCCTCATGACAAGTACCTCACTGCAGACAATAAATTAATCAAGTGTCTTCTACACTTGTGTGTTATCCCAGGAGCTTTGACTTCGACTGACCCGTCAACAACAACAATCGCGGACATTTTTTAGCAAAAATCACCACAATCACTTCAAATACGACAACTCCACAAAACACTTCACAACACCACACTTCACTGCAATCTTCAAGCCCAAAGCATCACAAGCGCAAAACCCTAATACTCACACAACACATCAATTATAGTCACAACACTGGAACTTCATCAATCTCTGGGACAGACCACAGGTTAAATTATAGGGGGGGGGCAATTCTTGGACAGGGCAATGACATGAATTCAATCTTATCTCCCTAACACTAAACAAAAATATGGTTCACCCACTTATGGGACGAAACTATGACTCCGCTACCAGAACTATGGACATATTTTTCATCCTTTGCAGGAATCAAATGCACAAGGGGGTCACAGGACACTAAATACAAAAAAAAGTAAAATAAGAAGCATCAGCATGTTGGAAAGTCTAACCTAACGGGGCATTTTAAGGGGCAAGGGCAAATCGCAGACAGGAAGCTACCTCTCCAAGGGATACAGCATTCAGGGAATCTTCATCTGCAAAGCATCTGGTCAGCAAGGCATCTGCAGGTGTGAGAAAAATGCCTGTCTCTTACTAAGACAGGAATGCTCTCTTCTCTGCATCTGAGCAAAGTTTGATCATAAAACGGTATATTAATTCACATGAAATGTTCCAATTGGTCATCAGTGCCAGTTCATGTCACGCTAAAGAGGCATCATCCAATCATAAATTATTTACCAGACTTCAGGTTGCAACAGTTCAACATTTTCCCAAGTCTGTCATGTGAACATATCCTTTTCCATGTGACTCCAATGGGTTGTAACAATTGTATACGATTTCAGTCTATGTTCCGGCATTACAGGACTCTCAAGGTCAAATGGGTACAGTTCTTCTACAGATAAACAATGGACATTTTACAACTTGGACTTTGCTTCTCATGGGAACGAAATCTGAAAGAAGATGTTATGAAAAAATAATTCAACACTTTCACATGACTACAAAATGCAAGCTCTGTAGGCTTCAGTTATGTTAACTATACGAAAATATAAAGTGCAGTTGATTAATACATTTATTAAAAAAAACATATATGATTCAATATTTTAAAGTCATCATTAATAATGTCGCATCAGTATAAGTAAAAAATGGGGCCGTGGCCAATATGGCGACCATGCAAGTCACATTGATAAGAGCTCTGTCTACCCGGGTCCATAATAGTACATTCTGACCCCATACCAAAACCTCCACGGCCATATGACTTGCTTTGATTGCCATGACTGTAGTGGAGGGCCTCCACATCGTCGTTAGTGCTGCAGAAGTGTAGATTGGAGAGCGCTATTGGATGGTGCAGCGGATTGCGGCCGCCACACAGGGTTGGTGAACAGTGCTAAAACCACTGCACTTGGGGGGGCAGGAAGCAAACCCCCACCACATTGCTGTGCCATCTGGACCTCTGCAGAAAGTACCCTGGTGAGAGCGACCTCCTGGGGGATCCAGTCCACTCCCACCTGCCACTACGTACACTTGAGGCGAGGTGCGGGCGGTGCGTCTGCGGTGCAGTAGGGTACAACACGGGACACAGCCCGGACAGCTGGATCTCCGTGGGATAGGGTGGACCCTCTGACTTCTGTCCCTGCGGTGCCTGGTTTGTCAATGGGCATCAGTGCGGGCCGCCTTTGCCATGTGAGGACCAGCCTCGAGTTTGCTGCTCTGGAGGGCACGCCGGTGGGAGGCATGTGTATAGGGCAGGGGGCAAGGTGGCTTGACATGCTGACACAAAGGCCACAAGAGACTTACATCAGATTCGTACCTGCTGCTGTAAATCGGGGTAGAAATATTTTTTAAGTCATCCCCTGCGCTGACGCCTCACACCCCCCCCTTACTCCCCCCCAGAGGGGCATGGACTGCATTGGGGTGGGGGAAACCTGGAACTGGTGCCCACCCCACTAATTAACTGACTATTGGAGGGGCTTCTGTGAAGGTGTCTGCTGGGACAGGTGAATCTACACCCCTCACCCCTACCGCAGACGCGGAAGGTGTACACCGCCTCTGGTGAGGGCTCTTTGGAACACAGGGGAGCAGCACACTTGGAGAATATCCCTGCAGCAGTGTCTCACACCCTCTTCTCCCCCGCAGATGGGCACAGTAGTCCATGTGTAGCTGGGGGAAAACTGGTGGCAACTGCCCTTGCAATGATTATCCCACTGCTGGAAGTACTGTGGTGGAGGGGATGACTAGGGCACGTGGAACCAACCCCTTCCACACTGTTACAAAATGTGTGTACAGCCCCTTGTGAGGTCTTCTCGGAACACAGGGGTGTGCCGCACTCGAGGAATACCGCCACACTGATACATCACACCCTTCCCCGCTGTGGTGGTTTACAACATGCTGCATGAGGCAGAGGAATCCTGGAATCAATGACCCCTGCTAATTAACTCAGTATTGTCACTACTACAGTGAAGGGTACTGTCAGGGTAGGTGGATCCACCCCTTGCTATGAAATTACGAGGTGTGTACTGCCTCCTGGGAGGGAGCTTTTTTGCACCATACTTGGCCCTCTGCTGGTGAGGGGGAGCTCACCCCGTGCCACCTGTCCCTCCCCAAAACACATGGAAACCCCTCGCTATCCTTGTCCCCTGAAGAGCAACCACTGACAACACAGGGGATTAGTCAAGAGACAGCAACAGCTACGCACCATCTAATATGACATTGGTAGCAGCAGAGCTCCCTCTCCCCATAACTGCGACGCATTGTTGTGCCTCCGCCTTCCAGTAATATGCTGGATTGCCCTGCGTGACTGGTCTACCTCCTGCTGTTGTCCAATTATTATTGTGATGGGTCGCACTAAACAGGATAGACCACTGACGGTGTTGTGTAGCCATTTTAGTTATAGCTCCATGCACGTTATTTTAACATACTACGCCTGCCGCTGTGCACTTCAACCTAGATATATTATTATTCAGCTTTGCTTTATTATTATTACAATAGCCACTTTTACGGTCTTGTTTTATTTTCTCTCTATCTAACTGTTTTTGTCTAGGCCAGCACTCTGTTCTCAAACAAAACATTCTTGCTCACTCTGTGCTTTTCCAAGGCGGCCGTAAGATAGGTTGCCGGTGAACGTGATGTAGAGTTTTGTCTCTGATATTCATAGAAAACACACATCCTTATGTAGGGACATTTACTCAGAACATCAGCTGTTGTGTTATAAAAACACTTCTCAGTCCCTTACAAGTTAGAGGGAGATTCCAGCCAGAGAACCACAACTGTATGCTGATTGCCAAATGCTTCGCTACAGCTGCTTATGCAGACTTCAGGCCTTTGCTTAGGTATGGGAGATGATGTCTTCCCAGGGGAACCTGAAGAGCAGAATTAGAGCTTAACACAATGTGCTCTGTTATAGCCCAGGTAGGAATTAGTCCATTGACTCTAGTGACAACATGGTAGCATTATTTCTATGCTTTACTCTCCTTGTCACAATTTTAATCTTGTCATGCTGTATCGTCCTGGTTATTGCAGCCCATGCTTTGCTATCTAGGATGCAGTCACCTTATTAAAACATTATTGAATCATATACTGCCTCTGTTTGTCATTGTGTATGTGAGACCAATGTAATTGAGAGATACAGATGAGACCTGAGTGACTACGATTTTCCTGAGAAATCAAGTATGTCATGCACTCGGCTGCCCAATCATCCCTGCCCTTGGGTAGAGATGAGGCACTGCTAGTTAGCCAGATCAAAACCTGGATTAGAGCAACAGGAGTCACCTGTAGTGGGTCAGACTCAGTCTCCCACACCGCAGGCGATCCTGCAGCTCAAAATCCTGTAGTCTCATTAGAATAAGGAGAGCCTACACGACAACGGGAGCACCTGGGGGACACAGAAGCAACACGGAGGCAGAACGCCGCACACCCAAGTTGAGCCCATGTCTACCACATTGGCAGTGCACTCACACATTTGTCGAGATCCTAGCCACAGGGCTGGACATCAAAACCACAGTAGAACCCAAGATTGATGCACTGCAGATAGATATGGTCCACATGTGGGAAGACCATAAGAAACTGAAAGAATGCCACAGACTCTATGTTGGCATCCCTCCGGCCGTTGGTGTCAGACGACACCACACACATTAGGGCCCTATAGAAAAAGGTGGCATACCTCCGTCAACAAGCAGACAGCCAAGAGGGCAGATCCCAACACCATAATGTGCACATAGTGGGAAATTGAAGGCTGCAGCATGGAATTATACCTCAAAGAATGGCTCTCAGAAACAGTCCTCCAGGGTAAGCACTCAACTTTCTTTTCAATTAAACCTGCACACAGGGTGCCAGCAGATGACCACCCTCACCCCCCAGAACTCCCTCCCAGTCAGTGGTGGCCCATTGTATTCAATAATCAAGACAGGGACTACATCCTACATGTCTCTCACACAAAGGGCCCATGGGCAGTAGAGGACTCCCAGGTAAACATTTACCCTGACTGTACTTCAGAGGTGCAACAAAAACAGTCCTCCTTCTTGCCGGTGAAACAGAGCCTCAGTGATAACAACATTAAATATGCATTGGAGTTCCCCCCTATGCTCTGAATTATGCAGGGAGACAGTGCCACCTTTTGCACTATCCCAGAGGAGGCATAGACATGGCTGGAGCAGCAACGGAGACTCCGGAGCGATAAATCTGGTGGATGAAGCAGAGACGCCGGGAAGCTCACCACCATCACTCGCAGGTTGGCCTATCGAAAGCACAGGCAGCCAGGGAGAGGGCCCTGGTGGTTGGGGAACTGAAACACAGAGTAGCAGCCACATCCCTGCCTCTCTCGGATCAGGTGTGACAACAGCTCAGGGGCTGACCGGGTGCTAGCAGACAAGCTGCTGGGTGGTGGCTCCCAAGTGACTCAACAAATGCTGGCTGAGGTGGTATAGCTGCTCCCTTCACAAGGTATTCTACTAAGTCTTGCAGGTGGTTGGAGGTGGAGGTCATATTAATACTGCAAGGGCTGGGTTTCATAAGTCATTGATCATTAGGTGCTTTACAGCCTCCCAGCCACTCCTCCCTAACACGGTGGGTGGAATCGAAGTTGAGCCGTTCATAACCTTGTTATTTAAGTGCATCATAGTGCCATTGGCTTGATGCCCATTGGCGCACCAGCCTGAGAAGGGGAGTTTGTTGTTGAAATGGAGGTTGTTTATATAATAAATAGTATTTTCAATTTTATATATTTGCTTAGGTGCGTGGTTGTTAGGGAACCGGGAGGCTGTAGGCGAGGAACAGATGGACAAAGGGTTGAAGCACTGAACAAACACAACATGATGCTCCAAGCTAATCACAAATCTACCGTAAGTGACACAATACTAATTTTTTTACCTGGAATGTTGGGGGGCTGGTGGGGGTTGTTAAATGGTACCAGGTGCACCAATTTTTATGTAGATGTAAAATACATGTTGCACTGCTCCAGGAAACCCACATTACAGCGCCATATCTTGAAAGTGTACACAGATGCTGACAGGGCACTTTAGTAGGGAATTCATACTCCTGATATGCCAGGGGGTACTCATATGGGTGTCCCCAGGAGCGCCACTGAAAGTGCTGCACTCCAAGAGTGATCCCAAAAGGAGATATGTAGTGCTAGAAGGAAACCTGGATGGCTCGCCCATCTCAATAGTCTCCCTATATGCCCCCAACTCTAACCAGGGCACATTTTTGCAATCACTTACACCTCCACTCCTACAAAGTGTACTAGCACAATGCTACTGGGGAGGGGATTTTAATTGTGTCCTGGATTGAGACCAAGATCGCTCACTCTGGGGCCCAATCCACAGTCCTCAGGCAACACCGGAGGCAATGGGCAACCTATGTTCAGCCCTCAGACATTTGACGTAGCCTGCATCCCAATACTTGGGAATACTCTTTCAACTCCGGACTACATGACTTACACACTAGAATAGACCTCTTCTACTATAACTCAGAAGCCCTAACAAAGGTCAGTGGCGCAGAATACCTTGGACGCACACTATCTACTCATTGCCCCTTGCAAACATGCAGCCGTGGGTACCAGAGTATACCCACGTGGAGACTTTCTGTACCAGCCCTACAAGATCAGGTATTCTGAGATACTATACTTGGCCATAGCAACACATCCTTTCAGTCCAATGCGGTTACGGCTTCTGACACAGAGGTAGAATGGGATGCATTCAAAATAGTCCTCAGGGGCCACGCGATTAAGACAGCTTACAGCACCAGTCTATCACTAGGCCTAGAGCTGCAGACATTGGAGATCGACATGCGACGATGTGAACAGCTTTTACCAAACAATAGGACAGCGGCCTAGGTACGTGCTGATTATAAAGTGATATTGGACAGGCTAGGAAAATTAGACTACTGGGTCTACAGAGAGGGCGATAAAGCCGGTAAGCTTTTAGCATGGCTCCTGCATTCTGACCCTTCACGAGTTCCAATCATCGCTATCTGTGAAAAGACAGGGCAACTACTCAACACACAGGAGTCTATCAACTCTGCCTTTCAGTTGTATTAATTCAAGTGGTAATCTGCCCCGGGACATACTAAAGGGGATCATATGAGGCATTCTTGGACTACGCCTCCCTGCCACATTTACAACCAGCTATGTGCACCAACTTGGAGGCAACTCTCCTGGCCTCAGAATTAGTAGAGCCAATTAAACATTTGGCATGGGGTAAAACACCTGGGAAGGACGGCTGGCTGATCTAATTCTATGCCACGTACCAAACACAACTTGTCCCTTAACTGTTGAAGGTATACAACTCCGCTTCCGCTGGGAGATCTTCTCTGCCTCTGTGTAGGAGGTGACGCTGATGGTGCGACCCAAACCAGATAGAGACCTCTTACTGATGGGGTCCTACAGCCCCCTCTCCCTGCTAAACGCAGACTATCAGATACCCGGTAGGGTACTGGCAAACAGACTGATCCCCGCAGTCCAAAGTATAGTTCTTCCCAACCAAACGGGTTCATCCCGGGCAAGAACACCTTTATGAATTTCAGATGCCTATTAATGCTCATGAATTGGGCAAGAACCACAGAGGACACCCCTTGGGTTGCTTCGCTAGGCATAGAAAAGGCATTCGACAACCTAGGCTGGTACTACCTGCTAAAGGCACTAAAAAAAATAGGCCCTACTTTACAACACTCCCTTAGCACAAGTAAAAACTGCTAATTTGATGTCACACCCCTTTGACATCGAACGGGGCACCCGACAGGGATGTCCCTTGTTACCATTGATATTCGCGCTGGCGAAGGAACCCTTAGAGTGTGCTCTTTGTGCACACACACCAGAGTGAGGTATTTGGGCTGGGGACAGATGGCATCTAATATCTTTATATGCCAATGACACCCTAATATACTTGCGTGATGAGGCAGAGGCACTGAGCCAATTGATGGCTGTCCAGCAACAATTTGGATAGGTATCTGGGATGAGGGCAAATTGAGAGAAATTCTGCCTCTTTTCTCTCACACCCCTGTCAAAGGAACAACAAGAGGGTCTCCTCATCACCCCTCTGACATGGGCACTTGACTCCATTAAGTACTTGGGCATAAGAATTCATCACTCTGAGAAGGACCTAATAGATAGGAACAGTAGCAGGGCACTCACAGGAATGCATTTATCCCTCCAGTTTTGGACTTCCTTGTCCCTCTCGCCGATGGGAGAAATCACCATCTCCAAAATATTGGTACTTCCTAGGTTGTTATGGTTCTTCTCAGCCAGCCCTGCTGCCGTGCAAGTTGTTTGCTGACATGCGATCTCTGCTGACAGCATTGATATGGGTAAAGGGCAGACAATGAATGGTGAATGGCCCTGAACAAATTATATGCCCCACTGGAGAGGGGGGCGGGCTGGGCGCTCCAAACTACAAATACTATTATGCAGCCCCCCAGCTCCAATGGCCTATGCACTGGTTGGCTTCGCATAACTGGAACGAACTAGTGGTGGACCCGGAGGACATCCATCAACCTAAGTGTTGCAAAGGCTGCTAAGGACAGGCCCAGAGTTGCTGGGGGAGGACACTAAGGCCCTCATTACAACTCTGGCGGTAAATGCCACCTACCGTCGTGCTGACGGTCGCCAACATACCGTGAGCGCGGTGGTAATCTGCCACGGGACCACACAGAGAATACTGCCTCAATACAGACACCCACACAAGTCCGCCACACCAAAGATCAGTGACAAACTGACAATAGCAAAACCCACACCGTCACACCAACAGGAATACGCCCACAGTATCACGACCCATGAATCAATGCGGCAGTCATGGTGGAGGAAATCATCACGGTGGACCCACAGCTATTCGGATCACAGGTGCAGCAGACATCCATTGCAAGGAAGATGTAGCTATGGCGGAGAGTCTGAGGCAGGGTGAACGCCGTGGGACAGCATCCAGGAACCAGGGATGACATCAGGAAGAGATGGAACGACCTACGGGGGAAGATGCGTTTCCTGGTATCAAGACACCAGATAGCAGTACTGAGGACTGGCGGTGGACCCCTACCTCTTCCCCCACAACTAACAACATGGTAGGAGAAAGTCTTGGCGATCATGCATCCAGAGGGCCTTGCAGGAGTAGCAGGAGAACTGGACTCTGGTAAGACATATCATTACTACTATATCCCCCACCCTACCTGCATGCCATTACTAACTCCTACCACTACCCTCACCCCTTCACTCCACCACCTCACATATACCCCACTATCACAACCCACACATCCCAAAACCAAGCCCTGCATGCTACACCAATGCATGGACCCCATCACAGACTTGCATGGACACCCATCATCACAGCATGCCCAGTAGAGAGACCCACCCAGCCCACACAATCAGCAATCACACAAGGCCAAACCGACAGGTAAAGCACAATTCTATAAGGGAAACACCCCCATTGCACAAGATGGCACACACAGATACAATAACAATGCATTTGCATCCCAACAGGACCCCTACCCAGTGTCACCGGACAGGAGGTGCCAGCTACATCCAGTTCCCCCCCAGAAGAGGCCCTTAGTGATGACAGCAGCTCTGCACGCCTAGAACACGATGACCAACCTGGCCCATCAGGGACCTCTGGACAGTCTGTTACCCTGCCACAGTCCCAACCCACTACAGAGCCTCCCCCCTCAGGAAACACCAGCACAGCACCACCCATGCCACTGTCCCCAGGGCACGTCAATCAGAAGTGTGTCCACCACTACAGGGACCCCAGGCGACCTCACTAACCCAGGACAATCAGGGACCTGCGGTCAGTGGCAGTGGGCACACGGTTCAGGGGACAGAGGCACAGGACAACAGGGAAGCTGGGAGGACTGCTGTGCGACAGGGGGAGGACAGGCCCAGGGAACCGACCCTCCACGAGGCACTCTCCAACATCATGGGAGCATACCACCATTCTCAGGAGACCATGAGACGGTACTGGTCAAGTTTAAGGAGACCCAGAGGCTGCAGGAGGGACAGTACATAGGGATCGGGGATGACCTCACAAAAATCTACAGCATCCTGGTCACCATAGCAGGTGTGCTGGCTGATATGGGCAAGACCATGAGGGAGGCACTAGGCAAACCGAGGAACAGCCTCCCACCTCTGCCGGCGCTAGTGGACAGGAGGCACCGCCACACGAACATCAAGCCACCAGCATCCCACCCCCTGCAGAAGGATAACCACCCAGCAAACGGTCCCTGTGATCCAGGCAGAAGACAGAGAACATTGCCAAGACCCCCGCCAGGAAATAGGACTCTCCTTATTGTCACCCTTCTATCCCACTCTATTACCCTGTCCACCTTGTACTGTCATTGCCCCACTTCCTATGCCCCCTTGGACAATGCACCTGTGATGCCATGGACCTTCCTCCACCATCACCCCAGCCCCTTGCACATGCCTCTATACATATTGGGCCTGATTACAACTTTGGAGGACGGTGTTAAACCGTCCCAAAAGTGACGGATATACCACCTACCGTATTACGAGTTCCATAGGATATAATGGACTCGTAATACGGTAGGTGGTATATCCGCCACTTTTGGGACGGTTTAACACCGTCCTCCAAAGTTGTAATCAGGCCCATTATCACTGAAAGAAACACCCTTGAAACAAATAACAATCTGGAGTCAGTCTGATGAATCACAAATGTATTACTAGAACATTAGCAGGCATTGCAAGGTATATGTTCATTTACCCATGCCAATGTATGACAGTGGTTGGGCAGCAGTACACATAGCAGAAGCCAGAATGGAGTACACAGATCTGAAAAAAGGAAACCCAAAGGGAACAGTCAGTGTCCATAGACAGAGGGTAAGAGGCTGCCATGTACAATGTCCAAAAGTATACTGAAATGTGAGGAGGAGTTACAGTCTCTGACCTGTGTGTCACTAGAAGTACTGCAGGATAATGTTTGTTCTGTTGGCAACATCTTCTTCCTCTGCCCCTTCTCCTCACTGTCCACAGGCTCCACCACTGCCACAAGACCATCACCAGGCTCATCCTCCAGCAGGAAAGGCACCTGGCGTCTCAATGCCAGGTTGTGCAACATACAGCATGCCACAATGATCAGGCACACCTTCTTGGGTGAGTAGTACAGGGAGCCACCTGTCAGAGGGAGGCACCGGAATCTGGCTTTCAGGAGGACGAATGTCCTCTCACTAATCTGCTTAGTTTGCCCATGTGCCTCATTGTAACGTTCCTCTGCCCTTGTCCTGGGATTCCTCACTGGGGTCAGTAGCCATGACAGGTTGGGGGTAACCAGAGTCACCTGCAAATATTGAGGGATAAATGTGAGACACACACTAACCCTTAGGGACAACCCCATACCCAGACATCTACTCATACTGTGTGGGGACCTTGGGCTCACCTATTAGCCACACCTGGTGCCTCTGGAGTTGGCCCATCACATAAGGGATGCTGCTATTGCGCAAGATATAGGCGTGATGTACAGAGCCAGGATACTTGGCATTCACATGGGAGATGTACTGGTCTGCCAAACACACCATTTGCACATTCATCGAATGGTAGCTTTTCCTATTCCTGTAAACCTGTTCATTTCTGTGGTGGGGGGACAAATGCCACATGCGTACCATCAATGGCACCAATGATGTTCGGGATATGTCCCAGGGCATATAAGTCAGCTTTCACTGTGGCCAAATCCTCCACCTGGGGGAACACGATGTAGCTGCATATGTTTCAGCAGGGCAGACAGCACCCTGCTCAACACGTTTGAGAACATTAGCTGAGACATCCCTGATGCCATGGCAACTGTAGTTTGGAAGGAGCCACTTGCCAGGAAATGGAGCACTGACAGGACCTGCACTAGAGGGGGGATACCTGTGGGCTGATGGATAGCTGACATCAGGTCTGCCTCCAATTGGGCACACAATTCTTGGATTGTGGCACGATCAAGTCTGTATGTGATTAGAATGTATCTGTCCTCTATTGTCAAAAGGTCCACCAGGGTTCTGTACACCAGAGGATGCCACCATTTCATCATCTGCCTCAGCGGTTGTAGCCTAAGGTGGAGAACGGTGAGCAGAAGGTCCAGTTCCACATAGATGGCACAACTGTGTCAGAATTAATGAAACAGAATCAGTGTGTGAAATCGTGAGTCTGTATATGTGCCAATATGTGCTGTGACGCAGTTAGGTGCCATGCCATGTGCCCCCCTGAAATGGCGGCTGCCTGACTTGTGAGGAGGGACAAGGGGAAATGAGGTTACTGCGCTGGCATTGTGGGTACCAGGAGCCAATGGCGATGTACGCCGGCGGTGACGGTACGCACCGTCACCGACGTCATCGTCATTTTCTACTCATTCACTCACTTGATATCTGACCATCAACAGGAGAGGACCTACACTGCAAGTGCTGCTGTGACCTGAGTCTGAAAGCGACAATGGCTAGAGTGTCTGGGGAAAGGGCCCCTGCCTTAAATGCAGAGGAGTTGGAGATACTGGTGGATGGGGTCCTCCCCCAGTACACGCTACTCTACGGTCCTCCAGCCAAACAGGTGAGTACACTATGAGCATGACGCGTGGGCAATGCCTGATTGGAGTGGTGTGGATGTACGGCACATGTTGGGGGGTGCTAAGGCGTCCTGTCCTGAGTGCCGCATAGGAGGTGGTGAGTGTATGCGTGTCAGGGCATGGGTGGGATCTGGTGGGCAATGAGTATGATGGTCCGGACGGGTGAGTAATTACATTTTCCTCTGTCTTTACCATCTAGGTCAGCACCCACTAGAAGAAGGGTATTTGGCATGCCATCGCCAAGGAGGTGCGGACCCTGGGGGTCTATCACAGGCAGAGCACCCACTGCCGCAAGAGATGGGAGGACCTGCCCCACTGGACCAAGAAGACGATCCTGGCGGTGGCCTATCTGGAGTTGGATGGGTGCTTGAGGGCATCACAGGAGCCACAAGGGGGTGAGTACAGTTTCAGAAAGCTGACTTTGCGTGCTTTAGGAACTAGATGGCTGGGGGATGTGGGCTGTGGGTGCCCCTAGGCCAGGGTGATCATTCCAGGGCAGGTCCCTTGTTAGCAGGCTCTGAAGCACCCCTACCCCAATGGTACAAGTGGGCAACTACTACAGGACAGGGTCCTGTGGGTGTCAGGTGTGCAGGTGCTGGTGTTAGACATTGTACCCCATGGGCTGGTGACTACCTTAGTGAGTGGTTGGCCAAGGCCTAGTGCATAGGACAGCTCAGTGTGTGTTGTGTCCGCCAGCAGTAGTGGTGTTGCTGGCATTGACCATGTGTGTCCTCTGTCTTCCCCCCCCTTCTTGTTTTGTCACCCTGTCCTTGTGTGCATTAGCATCATCTGGCGGAGGAGCAGAGGCATCAGCGACGGAGGGAGCTGCATCCCACATGGCCCAGGAGGGTGAAACCACGGAGGCTGAAGCCACCATTGGGACGGAGGACGAGGGGAGCTCCACGACGGGGACAGGAGGGGATGCCAGTGACAGCGACTCCTCCTCGTATGGAAGCTCCTTGGCGGTGGCGGACACCTCTGTGCCCACCCCAATAACAGGTACAGCCGCCACCCCCCTACCAGCACCACCCTCCCAGCAGCCCCTCAGTGTGTTTCCTGTGCCCGCTCACCCAGGAGGGTGGGCATCTCCTTTGCCCCAGGCACCTCAGGCCCTGTCCCAGTCAGCCCTGCTGCCCTCAGTGAGGAGGCTATTGACATCCTGAGATCCCTCACTGTTGGGCAGTCAACCATTCTGAATGCCATCCAGGGTGTCGAGAGGTATTTGCAACAAGCAAATTCATACCTGGAGGGCATTCATTCTGGCATGGCGGCCCAACAGAGTGCATTTCAGGCTCTGGCTTCAGCATTGATGACAGCCATTGTCCCTGTGTCCACCCTCCCCCCTCCAAATTCCACTACACAGACCCAATCCCCTCTACTTCAGTCTATCCCAGGCATACCTTCAGACCAGCATGCACACACATCAACACACAAAAGTGGCTCAGGAAAACATAAGCACTAAACAGCATCACACAGGCACTCACACAAGCACCATCCCCATGCACACATACTAACATCCCCTGCCTCCACTGTGTCCCCCTACTCCTCGTCCTCCAACTCCCTCCCAGTATCGTCTCCACTCACACCTGCATGCACTACATCATCAGCCACTGCCTCCATCATCAGCACGCCCATCACAACACACCGCTCACGAGCAATCACCACCCCCACAACCATTCACATGCCCCCTGTGTCCTCTCCCAGTGTGTCTCTGAGCCCTCCTCCCAAAGTACACAAAAGCAGGCACACACCCACTCAACAGCCATCCACCTCACAACAGCCTCCAGCCCATGCACCTTCACCCAAACTCAGCAGACGTACACCTCCTACAACCACTACCTCTGTCTCCACTCCCACACCCCCTCCATCTTCGCGTCCCAGTGTGTCCAAAAAACTTCTCCTAGCTAACATTAACCTCTTCCCTATACCCCCCCATCCTTCCCATAGGGCCAGGATGTCTAGATCCCAAGCCAGCACCTCAGCCACCAAATTGGCGTCCGGTGTGGTCCCTGCAAGTCCGGTAGGCTCAAAGGGGACACCTGTCAGGGCTGCCAGTGTGCCACCACCAGATGGAAAGGACCACCCGATTCCGCCACCTGCCAAGGTTAAGAAGGGGCCGGCATGCAGCAGGGGAAAGTCGCACCACCCACCAAGCAAGGCCTCATCCAAACCCAAAGAGGACAGTGCCAGGGTCCCAGCAGCGACTACCAAGGTGGGGAAGGGACACAAGAGCAAGGGCAAGTCACCTCAGGGCACAAAGCCTCATGGTGAGGGGCTGGTGACCACAATTTCCCCAGACAGGACAGCAACCTGTACCACGATCAGCACCGCCGCAACGACCGCCACCTGCACCACCATCTACCCCGCCGCTGCCACCATCATCCTCCCCAGTGATCAGCCGTCCGAGGCTGCCGGAGAAGGTCTGGTGTCTCCCTCCACTGGTACAGACACCTGCACCACGGGCAGCACTGGCAGCATCTCCGCCGCAGACACCGCAGCAGCCACCGCCACCTGCACCGCCACATGCCCAGCCGGTGCCACCACATCGGACATCAACAGCATCCCCAGTGGGAAGCCGTCCGAGGCTCCAGGTGACGTCCTGTACCCTGCACACACCACATGAGGTACCAGCACTGGCACTACCAGCAGTTTGCAGCCTAAGTCACCGCAGGATGGAGTGTGGCTCTGCCTCCATGGAGTATCATGCTACCTGTTTCCTGCACATCTCGTGGCTCAAACACCCAGGTGAGAGAATAGGAACTGCCACAACCCAGGTGCAGCATCACTGGGCACAATGCCCCCACCAGAACTAGTGGAGAGATGCATCCTCTCCCCCAGTCCTTGGCAGGATGAAGCAGACTGGGCACAATGCCCCTCCAGAACCAGTGGAACAAAACATCCACTAGAGAGACTATGGCTTTACACTCCCCAGGACCAAGCAGTGGGCAAACCCCCCACTTGGGAGACTTGAGAGACTGTGGCTTTGAACTCCCCAGGACCAAGCAGTGGGCTAACCACCCACTGGAGAGACTTGAGAGACTGTAGCCTTGAACTCCCCAGGACCAAGATGTAGGCAAACCATCCACTGGAGAGACTTGAGAGACTGTGGCTTTGAACTCTCCAAGACCAAGCAGTGGGCATGGAGCCCCCTCGAGGAGCAGTGGCCTAGTACCATCTTCTGGCTGAGGTGCCCCCTCCTCTTCCCCCTGAGGTTCCTGTGTATTTTTGACCTGATGCCCCTGCAGTGTTTTCTCCATATTGAGGCAGGTGTCATGTGTGAGCTTCGCCCATGATTTTTGGGCCCACTGGTCCACGGACAATCGTGTATGGTGTTGTGGGTGAGGGTGTGGGTGTTGCGTGCCTCGTGTGTGTGTGTATCTGTCTTTTACCTCCCCTGTGTGCTAGGTGCAGTACTCACTGTCATCGTCGCTTCCGCCTTCTTTCTACTTCCTAGTGTATCAGCAGATACACCAACATGGGGAGGACCTGCAGTACGGGCTCCATGGCGTCCTGGTTCTTCGTGGAGTGTCAGAAAGTGAGTGGTTTCCTTCCAAAGACTGTTTTTGCCGTGCTCTTGAGGTCGTTGGTACCGCAGCGGAAAAGCTGGCCTATTGGTGCCTTGTAATACGGTGGGCAGTACATTGTCTTCCGCCGTCTGTTGGCGGTGACCGCTGCGGTGTTTGTTGCTACCGCCCTGACGGTCGGAGTGTTAAAGTGGCTGTCTATTTTGCCGGTTTCCGCTGTGGTTGGAATACCATTATTTTTACCGCCGGCCTGTTGGCGGTGTTACTGCCACTTCAACACCGACCGCCAGGGTTGTAATGAGGGTCTAATATCTTAATGTGTGTCACCAAGGAAGGCTGGCACACCTATACGCTCATGAAACACTCCCGTCCCCCACATGCACCAGGACTATCCCTGTGGTCAATGCTAGGTTGCTCAGAACTACACACCTGCCCGGATGCAGCTGCCAGGGAGAAGGCGGGCCTCACGGAATGGGGGGACCTCTTTACAGGCCAGTTACTAACCACATTTGATAGCCTGGTGGATGACTATGGCATACCACCAGGGAGCTTCCTGATTAATACCACACTTAAGCACTATCTGAAACAGTTTGGGGACAAAACACACAATGAACCAGAATCATAGGCATTTCTCCAAGTGCTCCTGACTTATGGAGGTGCATGTAGGGGCGTCACCAACATCTACAGCTCCTTATACATAGACAGGGAGCAACCCCTACATGGGCTTAGAGCTTATTGGCACTCTACCCTCAACACAACATTTACAGACAAACAATAGAGGCAGAACCTCTCTGTGCCGAAAGTCATCTCCACTAATTCCAGACTCAAATACGCACAATTCAGTTACCTACACCACATCTACCTAACTACTAAGTGACATATATCTGGGGGAATCAGGCACATGCCGAAGGGGCCATTCACACAAAGCCGTTTTCAGACACATGGTTTAGACGTGACCTCACACAATACCCTACTGGGAGACTATTAATGAGATCCGCTCCACAATAATTAGATATCAACTCCACAGAGAATGAATACATTATGTACTGTGGGTCACTTCCCATACTGCGCAGCGTAAGCCTACCAATGAAGTCATTGACCTGGCACTAACCTTAGCGAAGCGCCAACTGTCAATGTGCTGGAAATCCACTACAGCTCCACCCTCACTCTATGGATATCTGACTGGCGGGCAGGGATACTAGCTGAGCAACAGATGGCACTCACTGCCAGTGCTCGTGGCACACCTTCGGCCAGGCTGACAGATTGGCAGGAATTCCTGAAAAGGGAAGAAACACAATCCGCTATACGAGCACCCTGAGTAGGCCCGCCATGCCTCCCCTCATATGGGTTCACATTGGCCAGACACACCACGCACTCATGGCCCGCTAGCCCTTTCTCTCGATCACGACAGAACCATAAGGAGCAACGCAAGCCAGAATTACCGCCCCTCCCTTACAACTCTGATACTTAAAGTGGAGCTTGGTGATGGAACTGCGGGGTGCTGACTCCCCCTCACTATCCACACACCGCACCAAAGCTTATAATCTGCTAGCCACTACACATGGACCGGCATTCCCACACCACAGTTTAAATTTGTTTTATATGTTGGTTAACATGGGTACAAAGAGATCATATACAAAGACACAGGACATGACCACCTCTGCCTATGACACAACATTGAACGGACACTGCTAATGTCTCATGTATGTAATGCGTATCCTATTTCTGCTGTTCTGCATCATCTGGAATGTATATTAGACAGTAATGTTTGTTCAAATGCTAGATGTAATATGTATCTTGTACCGACTTGTTTATTTCTTTCAACTCAATAAAGATATATTTTTAATAAATCAGTACAAGTAAAACATTTCATTTGAATTGAAAAAGCTTTGTTATTGCATTACATTAAATATAACCAAGAAGAGCATTTTTCTAATTTGCACATATTTTCAGTCATTAATCTTTCATTAAACACAAGAAATCTAAATATCGTTTTGATATAAACTATTACTTTAGAGTTAAAGTTACATTTTAACATCAACTTTAACCTTCTAGCATTTGATTTAATTGAAAAGTCACCTATGTCGAACTGTGAAATACAAGCAAATTGCACATTTAAAATACGTCAGTACAGCTTCCTACCTTAGTTGTTCTCTCATTTATGTTTATAAGCTTAAGCATGTCATGGTCTGATGACTTCAGTGACACAAGGGACAGAGCTAAAATTTACGCTTAATCACCCATGCTTGGACATCACATGACAGGGAGAAGGATTGTTTTGATGGTGCTCAAAATTGAGAATGATTGGGGTGTCATTAAAAAGGAATCTGAAACTTAAATATCTGATAAGCAAGGCATGTCCCAATAGATATACACATTAAACAGAATTGGCAGCAATGCAGCACCAGAGGGGGCCCACTAGTACAAGGAAAAAACATGTTGTGAAAATGGAAGAGCAGAAAATCTGAAAACAATCTTCGAGGATGAAAATGAATGATTTTAAGAGCAGCTTGCCATCTTCTCATTTAATCAAAATGCAGTTTTCAAGCACAAACAGCACTGGAAAAATGCAGGTTGCTCGTATTGCCTCTACTTGGTCCTAGAGAGTTGGGAGGGCTGTTGCAGGCTAATAGCTTAGCAAGGTGTCTAGGGAAAAAAAATGACCAATACATTTAGGCTTGTGGAATAGGAGATGATTGCTAATCCTTTATTTCAGCCATTGTCACACTCAACTAATTCTAATCAAGTAAAAGAGAGGACAGTTTCTAAATGGAATAGAATGTCTAAAAATATTGAAGATAAATAATCCTCTGCCCATAAGTTAAAATCACCTAAGAGTATTGTGACTTCACACATAATAACACAGGTGACACCATTTCAGACCATGTTCAGGGGGGCACAGGGTAAGCAGGGGCTACTGGGCCTCAGTGGTTGAGGCTGGAATCGGTTCTCCATGATGTCCTGAGGTCCCTCCCACTATCGCTCTGTAAAACTCAGCCAAGTACAACCCCCTCAGCATTCAGTACTCGTCTCTCAGTGGTAGCAGTCATAGGTTTCTCAGGTAGGTAGTGTTGGCTCGAAAGTCAACCACCCAAAGGTGCAGTGATTGTTCAAACCAGCGTTTTACTTTAGCACTTTTAGTTCTTTAGTAAAACAAAGTACTCTAATGTACACTCAAAATATAATACCTTACAGAACAGGCTACAGCTACAATTACTGCATTGGCATTTGAACTACTCTGCCTTGGATCCCGGTACCCTTCTCCAACCTATCTCAGGTTTCCTTCCTTTAAGTTCTCCACCCTGTCTCAGATTTCCTACCTTTAAGTGATTGTAGGCAGGCCCCCATTTTTGGGCTCTAGCTCTTGTCAGTAGGTATCAAGGTTTAGGCGCAGATTACCTCATTTGGTTTGTAGCGCTCAGTTACTTCAACAGTTCCTGAATTTTCATAGTTGTCACCGTAAGTGTATTGTCCCAAGTCCTTTGTAGATAGCCAGGAGGGACCTGCAGCACACATCTTCCATCCACCCTTTTCCAGGAGGTGACACAAAAGCTAGAGGTACTACCCACAGTTGGGCACTGGCTGCAGCAGGCAGCAGATGGAGACCCATGCCAGAGTCTTTTCAGGTGTGAGGGGTCTCTAGTGAAGAAACAGGTCCCCAGATGACCCACTTCTAGGTCATAGGTGAGGTAGGGTGATTTGGCCACGGTGGTCAGAGGCCACAGTGGCACAAGGCAGCTACAGGTGGACAGACAACTGCACAGTGAGTCCTCTCAGCACACATCTTGAGTCCAGCTGCACCGTTCACCTCAGGCACAGTCGCCAGTGTAGCAATGTACATCACAGGTACAGTTTCTTTGATGCAGAAGTACAGTCCTGGTCAGCAACAACTTTCTCCATGCAGTGGCCCAGTCATCTTTGGGCACAATTTCTTTGAGGCAGCAGCATCCTCTGACATGGGCACAATTTTTTCATTGCAGACACACAGTCCACTTCAGGCCCCATTTGCTGTCATAGTCCCTGTCTTTAAAGGTTTGTAAGGAGGGACTATGTGCAGGCATATGAGGGCACGCAGTTCACATACCACAGTCTTCCTTTTCTAACAGACTCACACACCACCAAGAACCAAACTGCTTCTGGCTCTCTCTGGACAATCACACCTTCTGAATCATTAGTAGGCTCCTTTCCCTCTCTCAGTAGACAGACTGTATTCTAGGCACTTCAGGGCAAAGAAACAGCTTCTTCTATCCAGTCATGACTTGAGGTGATGTCCCTGCACCTCCGGAAAGCTGGCAGTCAGAAGGATACCAACTTTGGTTGTACAGCAGTAGTCTAGGTACTCTGAGGAGTAATGCCCTAAGTACTCTGCCGTGCCCTCCCTTTCTTGTTCAAGAAGAATTTGAACTGGGAAAACAGGTGGGTCTATGAATAACACTTTTATACAGTCAAAGGAAACAAGAGATGTGGATTTACTCACTGCACTTTCAGAACTGGTTAATAGTGATTCTTCTTTCAACTGTCTTTTCCAGGCTTTTTCTAAACTGAGGCTCCCGTCAGCATAGTAGTCTCTAGCATAGAGTTCCCACAACAGATGCCCAAAGAGGAATGAGTTTTCTACATCTGGCTCTCATCAGCCACACCTAACATTGAAAATAAAGTCAGACACAGGGCTCAACTCACCAAAAGGGTCTTTGTTACCTTAAACAACGGAGACTGCAGTGCCATCCTCCACACCACCGTCTACCAAATGGCAGTGCTAGAGGAAGACTATTCCACAGCAGGCCTCACAGCAAAGGGCTGAACTGAATTTCAAAAAGACCCTTGTGACCTCTCTCCTGTCTTTACTGCCTAGGTCTCTTACCTCCAGCTTCAGAAATGTCAGCAATATAATTCCACTGTCTCAGAAAATAACCTCAAATCCATCTTGTGAATGGGCCAGGGTCTTCCAAAATGGAACCCATAGGCCTTTATCACTCTGGTTTACTCACAAATACAATGCATGTAGCACATAGGTCATGCAAACAAACAAGCACAACATACGCTAAGGACATGAGCATGAGGATCTGGGCTAGCGCATAGAAGCAGAAGGCTTACACAAGTGGGCAAGTAGGCCTCAACTCCTATGACACAGATAAAACATTCCATTCACAGCTATTGATTAATAAAACATGACATACTGCCACCACCACTTTACAGAAGTTCTTTGTCATCAAAAGAGGGCATGCTTGATGAACCCCTCCAGGTCAATGGGCAGGTCCAAGACTCACTTATGTCAAGGCATAGGACTCTGTGCACACATTAATGTGAAACTAGGGCCAAAAATCAAAAACCAGGAAACTAGATACTCCAATCGGACACTCAGGGCAGGAGAACACAACTGTACCACATGCAGGTGATATTCACAAAGCATAAAAGACATGCTCAATCTCTTCATAGCTGATAACACATATCACTTTACCACTGACTTCATTAATGACACTTCTTAAGGCATTCAATGATGCTATGCCTAATTTCTCAGTGGGCAAATCTTTAGCCATGCCTAGCAAGTTCCGTGAACAGCTACTGATTTACAACACTCCCCGAAGTGAGTAAGAAAGATTGTTGAGCGCAAAGACCACTTCAGACTGCTCTCAGAGCCCTATGCCAAATACAGATGGTCTGGCTGATGTGGGCTCTGGGCTCTACAGCTCGAGATGATACTGAAACTAGGATAACAGTTGAAGTGAGAGTTAAGCTTTGGGTTATGGTTGGTGCCAGACTCGCTATTCGGCTTTTATTAGGCTTAGGAATATTCTACACTTGTCTTTGTTTTCATTAGATAAGTGTGTTCAGAGCAGATAAATGGGAGCCAAATAGGGCAAGGTTCATACTCAAAATGGAAGCTTAGAACATTAATCAACCCCTTCTCAGTGCCATTCAGTTTTATACAAACTGGTTTATAATGTGTATCCACCGGGTGATACTACAGTATTTGAGTTGGAGTTAGAATACTAAATAGGCACTCACCAAAAATCAAACACTGTCCCTAATTGGTTAGGGTTTGGATTTACCACAGTCCTGTACAAAACCATAAATTAAATAGTTAAGCTGTGGGTGGGTTTGGGAATTAGTAGTTTGCTTAATAGTAGTGCATATGATTTTTGATGTTTGAGTGTCATATTTGTAATACTAAGTATATTCTAATGTAATATAAGTATGCAAAAAATAGACTTAGGGCTTCATTTAGAGTATGGCGGATGGGTTGATCGGATATCCCGTCCGCCGAATTATGATTTTCATAGGATATTATGGAATCCTAATAAAACGGACAGGATATCCGTCACATTTGTGATGGAGTAACCCCATCCACCAAACTCTAAATCAGGCCCTAAGGGCCAGATGTAGGTAGACAGCAAATTGCGACTTGTAATTTGCGAGTGAGAGCAACTCGCAAATTGCAACTCGCAATTTGCTATGCAGAAAGGTGTCTCAGACACCTTCTGCGACTCGCTATGGGGTCGCAAAGACCCACCTCATTAATATTAATGAGGTGGGTCGTTAAAGGAAAACGAGCTGTACATAGAAAAAAATACCGAAATCTTTTGTTTCGTTTTTTTTAGAGTAGGCAGTGGTCCATAGGACCACTGCCTGCTCTGAAAAAATTATTTTGTGATCATTCACAAAGGGGAAGGGGTCCCATGGGGACACCGTCCCGTTTGCGAATGCGTTACCATCCACTTCGAGTGGATGGTAACTGCGAGTTGATTTGCGACCGCGAAAACTTATATCGCGGTGCGAGTCGCAAATAGGAATGGAACACCCCTTCCTATTTGCGAGTCGGAAACGCATTTTGCGAGTCGGTTCCGACTCGCAAAATGTGTTTCTGCATCACGTGCGGGCATTAGTTTTTCGCCGTTTGCTAGGCGCTAATGCCTTGCTACATCTGGCCCTAAGTGTTTTATGAAATCCAGCTGAAATCCAGCTATTACTATTCATGTTAATGATTTAAAAATAAAAATAAGTGTTTATTAATTCACTTTATCTGGTGTAAATAATAGACAATATATTTAACAATTTAAAAAAAAGTTACAATTAATAATATATGTACATGCATCTTTAAACATTATAAACAGTAATAATATTTAAAAGAACATTATGGCAGAAATATTTTAGGTACACAGATAATACATATATGGCCCTCATTCGGACCTTGGCGGGCGGCGGAGGCCGCCCGCCAAAGTCCCGCCGTCAAAATACCGTACCGCGGTCGCAAGACCGCGGCGGGTATTTTGACTTTTCCCCTGGGCTGGCGGGCGGCCGCCGAAAGGCCGCCCGCCAGCCCAGGGGAAAACGACCTTCCCACCATGAAGCCGGCTCGTAATCGAGCCGGCGGAGTGGGAAGGTGCGACGGGTGCTACTGCACCCGTCACGTATTTCACTGTCTGCTATGCAGACAGTGAAATACTAGCGGGCCCCTCTTATGGGGGCCCCTGCAGTGCCCATGCCATTGCAGGCATGGGCACTGCAGGGGCCCCCAGGGGCCCCGCGACACCCCCTACCGCCATCCTGTTCCTGGCGGGCGAACCGCCAGGAACAGGATGGCGGTAGGGGGTGTCAGAATCCCCCATGGCGGCGCAGCGAGCTGCGCCGCCATGGGGGATTCAAATGGGCAACGGAAAACCGGCGGGAGACCGCCGGTTTTCCATTTCTGACCGCGGCCAAAGCGCCGCGGTCAGAATGCCCAAGGGAGCACCGCCGGCCTGTCGGCGGTGCTCCCGCCCCGGTTGGCCCTGGCGGTGCAACACCGCCAGGGTCATAATGAGGGCCATAGTTTACTTTATTATTAAAGTGCATTTTTATTCAACATAATTACATATATGTAGAAATAATAAGCATGTTTGACTAAATATTAACCAAAGTAAAACAAGGTATATACATTTTTATCTATTTCTTGTAATAGATTAAAAAAAAAAAGTATATTTTTGTTAAAAAGTATCCTCATTTTAGAGAGAGTAGTTAACATAGAAATCGACTTATTAACATAAATACAATTATTTGTATATTAATAATGCAAATAAATTACTTTGTCATTTATTTAGCTCTGTGAGTTAATATACTTCCTTAGTACTTTTTTTCGGTTTTTAAACTTTAACATTTTTCCAAACAAAGGGGGTCATTCTGACTCCCGCCGGGCGCGGTCACCGCGCACCCAGCGGGAGCCGCCAAAATACCGTACCGCGGTCGGAAGACCGCGGCGGGTATTTTTTACGTTTTCCCCTGGGCTGGCGGGCGGCCTTCAAAAGGCCGCCCACCAGCCCAGGGGAAAACGACCTTCCCACCATGAAGCCGGCTCGTAATCGAGCCGGCGGAGTGGGAAGGTGCGACGGGTGCTACTGCACCCGTCGCGTATTTCACTGTCTGCAATGCAGACAGTGAAATACAAGCGGGGCCCTCTTACGGGGGCCCCTGCAGTGCCCATGCCATTGGCATGGGCACTGCAGGGGCCCCCAGGGGCCCCGCGACACCCCCTACCGCCATCCTGTTCCTGGCGGGCGAACCGCCAGGAACAGGATGGCGGTAGGGGGTGTCAGAATCCCCAAGGCGGCGCAGCGAGCTGCGCCGCCTTGGAGGATTCTTAGGGGCAGCGGAAAACCGGCGGGAGACCGCCGGTTTTCCTGCACTGACCGCGGCCAAAGCGGCGCGGTCAGAATGCCCTGCGGGGCACCGCCAGCCTGTCGGCGGTGCTCCCGCCGACCCTGGCCCCGGCGGTCTAAGACCGCCGGGGTCAGAATCACCCCCAAAATGTATATTTAAAAATATATATTTATATCAGTAAAAAGTAATTTTAACAAAGTTTTTGCTCATTTCAATGTATAGTAAGACTTTTTATTTTGATTTCAGTGCCATTGTTTGCTGGGGGAATTCAAGGAATTGTTTCTTATCTTTATAATGAAGTATATTTTTGTGTTTTGGGAATTGTTTTAGTTTAGATTTCTACCTGTGGATCTACCTGTGGAATTCTCCTTCAAGGGTCTGAAGCTACAGAACTTCAAGTACTTTACAATTATTTCATTTAAAACAAAATGTTGGGTGGGGTACATTTAATTTATAAAATTCAAATATTTAATTCAATGTGTAATTTGTTTCTATATTGTACTATTGTAGTTATGTATGTAGTATGCCTGTATATGGTATTTCTATAGCACAAACCTAGTCAAAGAACTGTACATGGTCAAAGAGAAGTAAATTGTTAATAGGAGGGAAAGCTGGTTGTGGATGGGTAATGCAATGTGATGTCATGTTCTTTAAAGAGGTGAATTTTAACTCTTTCCAAAAGTGGAGCAGCCTTCGGGCGGTCTTGATGACCCTGGATGTTGTTCCAGATACTGGGTGCATGGATGGAAAAGCCCTGCTATCCTGCTTTGTTTACAGTTTTTAGTCAACAATCTAATGGTGCCCTGGTTCAGGGAGTGCCCAGAACCAACAGATATGATGAACTTGTCTACAAGATAAGTAGGGGTGATGGCCGGGATGGATTTGTAAGTAAAGCTGCTGGTTTTCATGATGGTGCTGGCCAGCAAGGGAAGCTAATGGAATTTCGTCAGAATGGGGGCGGCTGATATCATAATTTTTCTTTAAGCTCTGGCTGAGATGTGCTGTGGAATGTAGGGTGCCCATAAGGAGTGCTAATGTGGAGCCTGCAAGTCCAAAAAGTAGGGCATTACCACCATACAGATGCAAAAGTATGAGGACTTGCAGTTTTGAAGTCACTTTCTAGGAGAAACGTTTTGACTTTCTTTAGAAGAGAGAGATCAGGTGCTGTTGGTGTTTTTTGGCAATGTGACCCTTATGGTTGAGGTTGGTGACCTGGGTGAAGTTGAGATTCACTGTCAAGGTTCATGTCGTTGTGTCAGGACTATATCTTGCCTGTTGTTCTTAGCAAATAGTAGGAGTTCTGTAATGGCTTGGTTGGACTTCAGATAGGTACTTGACACCCAGGTCTGGATGATGTGCAAGCAGCACTTGTGATGTTGGATGTCTGCAGTAGAGGAGACTTTCAAGTAGAGATGTGTATCATTGGCATATTGATGCATTTGATGCAATTATCCTCTTTCCAGAACTGCCTCTTTCTGGTGGATCCCTAAGTGAGGGATCAAACTGGGACTGCAATCCACAAGCAGGGTCCCAGCCACTAGACACAAGGGAACATTTTGTTGCGGGAGAGCAGACCCCATGGGCATGGGCCTCTGTTTTACCCACCAGGCCAAACAGATAGGGGGTGATTCTGACATTGACGGGCGGCAGAGGCCGCCCGCCAATGTTCCCCCGTCAAAATACCGCTCCGCGGTCACAAGACCGCTGAGGGTATTTTGAGATTTGCCCTGGGCTGGCGGGCAGCCGCCAAAAGGCCACCCGCCAGCCCAGGGCAAATCTACCTTCCCACGAGGACGCCGGCTCCGAATGGAGCCGGTGTAGTGGGAAGGTGCGACGGGTGCTGTTGCACCTGTCGCGTATTTCAGTGTCTGCAAAGCAGACACTGAAATACCTTGCGGGGCCCTCTTACGGGGGCCCCTGCAGTGCCCATGCCATTGGCATGGGCACTGCAGGGGCCCCCAGGGGCCCAGCGGCAACCCCTACCGCCATCCTGTTCCTGGCGGGAGACCCGCCAGGAACAGGATGGCGGTAGGGGGTGTCAGAATCCCCATGGCGGCGGAGCGCGCTCCGCCGCCATGGAGGATTCCCCCGAGCAGCGGAAAGTCGGCGGGGGACCGCCGACTTTCCGCTTCTGACCGCGGCTGAACCGCCGCGGTCAGAATGCTCGTGGGAGCACCGCCAGCCTGTTGGCGGTGCTCCCGGTGGCCGCCAGGGTCAGAATGACCCCCATAGTGTTTATCTCAAATCTACCCAAAGATGGTGGGCAGAAAGCACCTTAGGCAGCAGTTAAAATATAAACAAAAATGGATGGGGCAACCCATCAGGCACTGAGTCATGGCCCCTGTTATAATGTAAAATAGAGAGCGTCAGTGTTCTCGTGTGGGGAATCTAGAATGCTGGAGAGATGATGACAGTTATGAGGGAGAGACAATAGTGTATGGATGTAGGTCGGGAAGAGGAGAGATGCCAGGTTGTGGCTCAAATTGAACTCCTTCAAGAATTCTGTATTCCTTGGTGAGACCAGCACTTCATTTTTGCGACAAGTTGTTGGTGAGGACCCACGTCATTGATTTTCACAACCTGGGCCATCCAGACCTCTTTGCTGTATCGGCTCAGCAAATATCATATGCTGTTGGAGTATTTGATGGGCATCTTCTAGTGCGGTATTAATCAATTCAATGTACCGTAATTGATTTGGCTTACTGCGTGCTACATTTCATCATGTGATTTAACGGGAGACGACAGTTCAACAGGAGTAGGAGCAGCTCAAGCCATTCCTCGTGCGCTCCTCGTTGCGAGAGTGAGTGTATCTGTTTACGTCAGCAAGTGATGTAAGACGTTGGACGACTTGGGAGTCACATTGGACTGGGGACGTATATGTATATGCAGAGCAACGCAAGTTTATCATCAGAGAGGAGTGTGGTGTATCAGCGATCGGCACGCCTTAATAAGTGCTGGTTTTGGTAGGCGATCGGCATATTGTATGAGACAGCGGGAAGAAATGCAGTCTACTATCGGTGGGAATTGTGGTGTTTCGTGATCCTGGATAAGTGCTGGTTTTGGCATATTTACGGAGCGGTGAGGAGCCTACGTTTTTGTTTTTTTGACTGCTGATTTACAGTAATTATCACACCCTTAACATCTCAAATCCAACAAGTAACTTTTGTCTGAATTTCACTTGATTGTGCTCGTTTGTTATATAAAAAAAAACTTAAGATAGGAGAAGTTTTTATATAATAATTGTGGGTTAATAACCAGTGGTCGCTATCATGGCTACACACAATGGAATTAGCCCATCTCCAATGTTTCTAAACTTCCCATAAATTGGGAAGATGGAATGTTCGAAGTTATCTTCTTGCACTGGATGGTGAGGAGTTCTTGCTCACTAGAAAGAAAGCTCTTTTACTGAATATCCTAGGCAGTGAAGGTCAGAGGATATTTAAATATCTTCCAGTAGCTTTAGGACCTAATAGTCAACCGTTGGATAATGCTAATAAAGAAGCCCTTAGAAGACTAGAAGTTAGAATTGCTAAAGAGACTAATTTAGTTTTGGCCAGGTACAACTTTTATACTCAACCACAGGCAGATCATAAAAATATAGAGGCATTTGTGTCCAGACTTAGAGAACTATCAGTCAAATGTCGTTTTGGGGTTATGACAGATGAATTAATTCACGACCAACTTTTAATGCAGTGTAAGGATAAGAAAATACAGGAAAGGTTGGGGGCAGCAAAAGATCCTTCATTAAAAGAGGCAGTTGATATGGCTAAAGTCAATGAAGAGTCACAACGATGTATGAAAGAACTCAACAGTAGAGGTAGAAGTGCTGGAGATGGTGCTACTATGAGGAACAATAGTGTTAGTCCTGAAAGGGATATTAATGTTGTCAAGAAAAATAGCTTTAAAAGGAATACCTCAGACTTTAAAAAGTGTCCAAAGTAAGGTTAAAAGGTGTAGTCAGTGTGGAAGTACTTAGCACAACTCTGATTTTAAAAAGTGCTATGCTTTAAACAAAGAGTGCAGGAGTTGTGGGTGCAGAGGCCATTTTGCTAGGATGTGCAATGAGGAGAGTAAGCAACACAAAGGGAATTGTAAGTCTAGGATGGAAATTGTAGATATGTGAGTTCAAAAGTGGACAGAATCCTAGTAGTGGGGGATGGTCACAGAGATATGTTTGACTATGATTCTCATTGTGACAAGAGGCGTGCAAGGAGGCCGATGGCTTTATTTGAAATTTCTGGGTGACAGGTCAAACTTTTGATAGATTCGAGGTCAATGTACAGCATAATTCCTGAGAATCTTTTCAGAACTCATTGGAATGGCATTAACTTACTTCCTAAAGACATAAACCCAGGGGATTACCAAGGAGAGGCCATTGAGATATTGGGATATTCATAAGGAGTCATCAAATTTGGTTCACGTGAAGTCATTGGGAAAGTTTCTGTATCGATCAATGGTCTAGCGATTTTAGAATGGGTACATCAGTACGATCTTAACATTGTGATTAATCCAATAATGCCGATTCAGGTCACGGTAGTAGAGGACATGTCCTTAGATGATGTGGTGAGTAGTGCACAAGGGGTATTTAACGATGGCCTAGGATGTTTAAAAGGTTATGTGCATAAAATTAATCTGAAAGATAATGCTGTGCCAGTGCAGCATAAGGTGAGGCGGGTGCCTATGGTGGTACATGATGATGTTAAAGAATTGTTGGATGATATGCTCAAATCAGGTGTGATGGAACCTATAGAAACTTCTCCCTGGATTTCTCCGGTGGTGATCACACAAAAAGTGGATGGATGATTGAGATTTTGTGTGGACGTGAGATCTCTGAATCCTAATGTAATAGCTGATGAATTTCCCCTACCTAATACTAATGAATATTGATGACTATAAAAGGGGGAAAGTATTTTTCAAAGCTAGATTTGAAAATTGCCCACCATCAAGTGCAGTTACATGAGAGTTCAAAATCTCTTACAGCGTTTATCACCATAGAAGGTACTTTTCAATTCACTCATCTGCCATTTGGTTTGGTATCGGCAGTAAGTATGTTCCAACACATGATTAAATTATTTTCTGGAATGGAGAATGTAGTTTACTTCCAAGACGATATTTTAGTCTTTAGGGACACTGTGCAACTTCATCATAATTTTCTTTTGAGACGATTAGAGTAAGCAGGACTAAAGTTAAAAATAGAAAAGTGTGTGTTCATGACCAAGAGCATTGATTACTTGGGATATTCTGTTACTGAAGAGGGTATCAAACCTAAACAAGATTTACTTGAAGCCATTAGGTTGTCGCCATGTCCTGCTGATAAAGAGCAATTGAGATAGTTTTTGGACATGATCGAATATTTTGCAAAGTTCATTGAAAATGTTGTTGATAAGACTGAAGGTATTAGAATTTTGTTGAGAAAAGGGAACAAATTTGAGGGGAGTGAGGACCAACAATTATGTTTTGAGAACATAAAAAAGAACTATGTGAGGCTAATATCTTATCAGCATTTGACACACGGCTGAAATCTGTCATCACAGTTGACGTGAGCACTTCTGGAATAGGAGCACTTTTGTCTCAAATCCATGGAAAAACAGAAAAAACAGTTGCGTTTGCCTCCTGTTCCCTCACACAATCTGAACGTAACTACTCAATGATTGAATGGAAGCTCCAGCTGCTGCCTAGGGTGCTGAATATTTTCGCCTTTACTTATGGGGTTCAAGGTTTGTTTTACGCACTGATCACAAACCTTTATTAAAAGTATTATTACCTGGAGTGGCAGGTAAAGGATTAGCTAGACTGGCGAGATTAGCCGCTAGGCTGCAAGAGTATGTTGTGGAGTTTATTCATGGCTGGAGAAACGTTCAGGCTGATTGTCTGTCTAGGTTGCCCTTGGAATCATTTGGTGATTCAGGTGTCTGTGGTGGAGAAGAGAGAGATGGGGCTTTAGCTTGGATACAGGATGCTGCACTTTCAGCTTTGGGTGCTTTCACCAGGTGTGAGTGGAAAGGAGAGAAGAATGGTGATGCCGTTCTATCCGTGGTAATGAAAATGTTACAAAATGGAGCCACAAGGGAAGGTGTAATTCCGTTAGCTGCAAGACCATACTTCAAGATTTTGGATGAGCTCAGTGTGTTTGGGGACTATGTGATCATGAGAGAAGATTGTTTTGTACCACCGACAGGGTTAAGAAGTAATTAATTAAAATGTGTCACGAAGGTCATTTAGGGCAAAGCCTAACAAAGAAGCATTTGAAATGTGAGTTTTGGTGGCCTGGCATGGATAATCAAGTGGTTGAGTGGGTAGAGAGGTGTGTGGTTTGTAAGGAAAGTGAGAAGAAGCTTACTGTTGAGAGTGAGGCTGTCGAGGGTCACATTGTCAATCCTGGTAAACCATGGCACACCGTTTGTTTAGATTTTATAGGTTCTATTCATGAGTTATCAAGTGATATTCAGTATGCACTGGTGATTGTGGATGTGTACTCTAAGTGGCTTATTCTGAAAGTTATGAAAGATGTTACCACCAGAATTACAATAAAGGTGTTAGAATGATTTTTTGTGAGGAAGGAATTCCGGCTACTTTGATCTCTGGTAAAGGGCACACAGCTGACGTCTTTTGAAATGGTGCAATTTCTTGAGCAGTGTGGAGTGAAGCACACTCACACTTCTCTTTATAATCTACGGGGAAATGGAATGGTAGAGAGAGCTAATCGTTTGATAAAGGGTACCATTCAGAAGGCTTTGGCAAGCAACATTAATGTCATGGAATTGGTTAATGATATGATTTGGGCTTATCGCACAACTCTGCACAGTGTTTCTCAAAAATGTCCGTTCGAGGAGATGAGAGGGAGAGTTCCTGGAACCATATTGGAACCAGTGTGGTTGAAGGAGTGGGTAAGCTTGTGAGGTAGTAGTTTGGTAAAGAGTGTTGATATTTCAACTCACAATGTTGAGAAAGGAGATTGGGTAAAAGTCAAGTTTGGGCGATTGGGAGGTGGTTTAACAAAATATATATTTGCCCTCAGGGTCCACAAAGTTGGCAGATATTCTGTTATTCTGCAAAGGGGTGATAGGTGGAATTTTAGGAGAGTGGCTCTCTATAAAACAAAGGGTGAGCATAATGCTGAAGGGTGTAAGGAGAATTTGTCAGGTACAATGTTCATGAGTGATGAGGAATTGGGAGTGAGGAGTGATGGAGGAACATGTGATGGTGGAGCATGTAGAGAAGCTGAGGTGAGAATGAGAGGTGACACAGAAGCATGTGGATAAGCTGAGTTTTGTGTAGGTGTGCAGGATTCATATGCCAGGGTGCAGAGGTCTCACAAACCACCTTTGTACCTTAAAGATTATGTAAGATCATAATGTTTGGGATTTTGTTTCTGTACATTTTAACATCTTGGTTTGGTATCCTGGGCAACTCTAAAAATGTATTTGTATGTTTGTTGTTTTTTAATTACGTTTTACAATTATTTCACTTTTGTTCCCACAAATGGAAGGGAAGGAGATGTGTTATGATGTAAAGTAGAGAACGTCAGTGTTCTCGTGTGGGGAATCTAGAATGCGGGAGAGGAGATGACAGTTACGAGTGAGAGACAATAGTGTATGGATGTAGGTCGGTTAAGAGGAGAGATGCCAGGTTGTGAATTTGGAATAAACTCAAATTGAACTCCTTCAATAACTCTGTTTTCTTTGGTAAGACCAGCACTTCTGCACCACTGGGGCAAAATGTGGAAATAAGAAGTGGGTGACAAGCATGCCCCTTCCTGAGGCAATAGTTTGTGCTGACCTCCAGGCCCACCCCAGGAATAAAGTAAGAAACAGCCAAGGAGCCCAACAAGCTTTGTGGCTCATCAAACTTCACTCCAGGTGGCGGGTTGTAGCCACCAGGGGCAGTGCAGCAGATGTCCTCACCACGAAAGCAGTGCAGTCCTCAAGGAGATTGTTCTCCTGGCTCCTTGTGCCAGCCTTCCTTGTGATCTTGGTTTCTGGGAGCAAAAGTCCAGGACTTTCTCAGGGAGGTATAAGGGGGGCAGCTTCATTTGCCCTTGCGAGACCCTCTGATCCTGGGGTCAACTGGGCAGAGTCCTTAGGTCCTTTGTGGGCATCAGTGGGTTCCTCCTTTCAGTTCTCCATAGTACTCCCAGGGTCCAGCTGCAAAGTGCAGAGAAATCACAAGGCAAAATAGAGTCTCTCCCTTGTGCAAGGGTTTTTGAAGGGGAAAGGAAGGTATCAGGCACCCCTGGTCAATCTGAGGGTGCCACATCACCTCTCCACCTTAGTCCTAATCATCCTGCACGGCATCCTGGGACAGTTCAAAATGGCGTCATCTAGAAGCCACTAGTCACATCAGCTCCTGAGGTCTCAGCTCCACCCCTCGCTGACATCACTGCCAAGGTCTTGCACACCAAACATTGAAAAAGAGCCCCCTTTAGTGTTGGCTCCAGTTTTCTGGGACCTCTCATTTGTTCAGTTGCCTTGGTCAGGCCCATCAATGGTACAGCTGCAGCTGAGTCATTGATGCAGATCATTTCACACCACCCCTTTCCTCCTCGGGGGCTGGATAAATAGTACTATTAATTGCTCCCTATGTGTGTGGAGGCCTTTTTTCCAGCTGCAGAAGAGAAACACAATTAACTGGGCACAGAAAGGTGACAAAAGTCCTGGTCTTTGATCCAGAGCTGAGCCAGGGAAATATGGTAATTATGGATGTCCCATAAAGTATACAGATATCACTTTGGAAATCACAGAATTAATTTTCCCATACAGGTTACACCCCAATTCAAGACGCCATTGGTCTTTATAGGTCAATAGGAAGCAAAACTGCATTCTAAGGCATTTCTATCCCTATTTGTATAATAAAGTTTCACTATAGACACAATAGTATCTCACACTGACTTCCCATATTTGTGTACACTAATATTATAAGGGTTATCCCAGGCAACAAGCTAACCCTGCAGAGTTCCCATCACGCTTGGTTACCTGTGTTCAGTTACCGGTCTGTGCATGACAGCAGTTTCCACAAGCAGCCCCCAAATTCGTGTGCATGTCAGGCAAGTGTCTCTTACCATTGCTGCTTGCCATGTGATTACCATGAGTGAGACATATGTAGTGAAACTCACCCACAGTAAAAAGTCCAAAACAGGGTGATCCAAAAACAAAAGAATCCAGACGTACTGAATGGATGGAACACAAATGCAACAATCACTATCCGCTAACTCAGTATCTTGTACACATTTTAAAAATACATAGGTTTCTATCATATCTATTTTTCATTCTTTTTATTTTAAAGCATGGTCCGAACACAATTAAAAGTCTTTGCCAGCTGCTGCTTAGTTGTTGACTCTGGGTATAGCGTGTTTTTGGACAACCAACAAACACTATACCTCCCTGCACCCAGAAGGGTCTGATGGACATAATGTATATTACTTTTGTAAATCAAAAATTACAGATGAAAAGGCTGTAAAAAATATATTATGCTTACTTCAATGGTTTTTCATTTCACTTATTAGTTTCTTTGGTAAAACAATGAATGATCTACATAGATGATCCCTTGCTGAATTCAGGATTGTGTCTAATTTTCAGAACTGTATATTCTTCAACGTTCACCCAAGAATTTCACACCTGTTTTCACTACAAACTGCAAGTATGCTGAAATAACAAAAAATAGGGAAAAACATACATTATGTTGCACAGTACATTTTTTTTTAAAAAGCACAAAACAAAATATTGCCATGTTTTGGGTGTTTTCTTGCTTCTATCTTCAGAAGTGCAGGGCTGGATGCATCCTATTGCACTGCTGGGGAGTGATATTGATTATTGAGCATGAGTAACCCTCACACTGACCTCTGTGAGAAGCCTGTGACTGGTCGCTGCTGCTACTACTGACAGTCAAGTGCAGAAAGGGTTGTACTTGGACCACTTTGCAGAGCCATAATAAGTGTAGGTCCTGGGACTGCAGTGGTAAAGGGTTTCAACCTCTATAGGTGTCACCCAGTAACTCTTGGTCGGCATGTGGTCTACTGAACAGGGTCTGATAATTGGTGTCAAGCAATGTGAAATCCTACAAAAGCCAGTTTCAAGCCATATCAGTAGCACAACCTTATTACCCTAAAACCTATGCAGCAACAATGTTGGATACAAGGTTGGAGGTAGTAGACCTTGACACCTTGCCCTTAGATAAGTTGAGGGATCTATGTTTATATAGAGGGACAAGGGCTCCCAGAAGCAAGGATAAGGAAATAATTGAGAATTATGTGATAGCCCAGTTAGACTCAGTGGGGGGTATGTGGATTCAAACGCCTGAAGGGAGTGTTAGAGAGCCCCATACTTCAGTTTTCCCAAAGAGACAGCTTGTACATTTCCCAAAATGTGCTTACCAGAAATCCCCCAAGGCAATCACCAACACTGACTTTTAGGGTTCAGCTGACACAGACTTTGACAATGCTCCCCTTGGGAGGTTTACGTCTAGCAGTGACTGTGAGCTTGAAATTTGCTCTCCAAAAAGCAAAGGCTGAAGAAGAGAAGGCCAGGTGGTTTGAGAGTGAAAAGCTAAGATTTGCTCTCCATGAACAAGAGGACAGGAGGAGGGAAAACGAGATAGAATTGGCCAGTGTAGAGAAAATGAGAGAGAGGAAAAAGCAAGACAAAAAAATGGAGGGTGAATTGGAGAGGTAAAGATAACTATAGAGAGATAAAAGCAAGAGAGGTGCCCCTGGGAAAAGAAGTCCAAACCCTTCTGGCATGCTTGGCAAGGTTTCGAAGGAACTTGTACATATGCATGTGGAAAAATAATATTTTGGAATGGTTTGTGAGTTTTGAGATTGCCTGTAAGGTTCATGTTTTGAATGATGTGTCTAAGGCTGCAACGCTGATGCATCAGTTATAACCACACTCATGCCTCTTGTTGGGCACATGGTGTATTAGTAGATATAACAAGCTCTAATTAGGAGGTTTGGGCTATAAGGGATTAGGATTTGGTATATTTAAAGGCAGCAAGTGAGCTAATGGTGCTCCGATTGAAACTTGTGTTCACGGACCTTTACATGATTGCAAGACTGGAGTGAGTGCGGGGTGGGGGAGCGATGACGGTTAGAGATTTTTATGCCCTGAACAAGCTGATGGTTACACAGCAACCCATGAAGGAATGCTCTACCCCACAGATGCAATATCTGTCAAATTTGACAGAGAAAATTCCAGGGAAACTTCCCATGTTGGCTGACAAATTACCAGCCAACAGGATTATCAACAGGCTGGAGCTGCATGGCTGTAAGTTAAAGGGGGTGAAAAACTCTCAACAGGGTGATTCAAAATTGGCAATCCCAAAGGTTTTAGGAGAGAGCTGAAGTAAAAGGGAATTAGGTTCCTAGTCAGGAACAAAGAAAGGAACAAAGGAGACAGGAAGGTTTTCCCAAGCCCAAAGTGAAAACTAGATTTAAGTATCACAATGAGGGACATTTTAAGAGAGACTTTTAGGTCAAAGACCCTGTACCAGTCACATCCATCATAGCTAGTACACTAACTATGGGGTAAGGGACCAGAGTGATCCCTGTTGCTCTTAACCTAGTTGCTATGGACATTTGGAAAAGAGACCCCTGTGGTCTTTAGCACATGCACCCAAACTAAATGGAGTTTATGGTGAAGGCTAGTGTCAATGGGAGGACAATGCCTGCCCTAAGGAATACAGGAGCTCATAGAATTATAGTAAAAAAGGAAGTATGTCAAACCTGAAGAGATTCTCCTGGTGCTAATGATAGGGGCTTTGAAGCCAGTTGACAAGACATGGAGAATCCAATCATCAGAGTTGAGTTGGAGCTCAGTGGTAGATTGGCCATTGTGAACATAGGGTGCCAAAGAATCAACGTGCTAGATGTCTCTATGGCAATGATTTGATTGTTCCTGCTTTAGTACGAGGACCTGAAGTTTATATTGCTTGAACAATGCAAAAAAAAAAGGGAGCACACTGCCTCACACTCCAGCAAAAAGTTGGCCCCAATGCATCTTGGTAAATGCAGTCAGATTCGTTTCACATTAACAAAAGTAATCAAAGTCTTTCACCTTAGTAGGTGCAGCAAGTGCTGTGTATCTCTGGACACGTGTTTCTGGGTTTTGCCCGTCATCAGCAGAGAGCAGCATATTTTGTGGGGTTGCTTGAAATGCCACCAAACGTCTTCTCAGGTTTATGTACCACTCTGGTGCGCAGGTGCCTCACCAAGGCTCGTCAGCCCGTTAGCTCAAGGGAGCCGTCATTCGACACAGTGCAAAAAAAAGGGAGCACACTGCCTCACACTCCAGCAAAAAGTTGGCCCCAATGCATCTTGGTAAATGCAGTCAGATTCGTTTCACATTAACAAAAGTAATCAAAGTCTTTCACCTTAGTAGGTGCAGCAAGTGCTGTGTATCTCTGGACACGTGTTTCTGGGTTTTGCCCGTCATCAGCAGAGAGCAGCATATTTTGTGGGGTTGCTTGAAATGCCACCAAACGTCTTCTCAGGTTTATGTACCACTCTGGTGCGCAGGTGCCTCACCAAGGCTCGTCAGCCCGTTAGCTCAAGGGAGCCGTCATTCGACACAGTGCAAAAAAAAGGGAGCACACTCCCTCACACTCCAGCAAAAAGTTGGCCCCAATGCATCTTGGTAAATGCAGTCAGATTCGTTTCACATTAACAAAAGTAATCAAAGTCTTTCACCTTAGTAGGTGCAGCAAGTGCTGTGTATCTCTGGACACGTGTTTCTGGGTTTTGCCCGTCATCAGCAGAGAGCAGCATATTTTGTGGGGTTGCTTGAAATGCCACCAAACGTCTTCTCAGGTTTATGTACCACTCTGGTGCGCAGGTGCCTCACCAAGGCTCGTCAGCCCGTTAGCTCAAGGGAGCCGTCATTCGACACAGTGCAAAAAAAAGGGAGCACACTGCCTCACACTCCAGCAAAAAGTTGGCCCCAATGCATCTTGGTAAATGCAGTCAGATTCGTTTCACATTAACAAAAGTAATCAAAGTCTTTCACCTTAGTAGGTGCAGCAAGTGCTGTGTATCTCTGGACACGTGTTTCTGGGTTTTGCCCGTCATCAGCAGAGAGCAGCATATTTTGTGGGGTTGCTTGAAATGCCACCAAACGTCTTCTCAGGTTTATGTACCACTCTGGTGCGCAGGTGCCTCACCAAGGCTCGTCAGCCCGTTAGCTCAAGGGAGCCGTCATTCGACACAGTGCAAAAAAAAGGGAGCACACTGCCTCACACTCCAGCAAAAAGTTGGCCCCAATGCATCTTGGTAAATGCAGTCAGATTCGTTTCACATTAACAAAAGTAATCAAAGTCTTTCACCTTAGTAGGTGCAGCAAGTGCTGTGTATCTCTGGACACGTGTTTCTGGGTTTTGCCCGTCATCAGCAGAGAGCAGCATATTTTGTGGGGTTGCTTGAAATGCCACCAAACGTCTTCTCAGGTTTATGTACCACTCTGGTGCGCAGGTGCCTCACCAAGGCTCGTCAGCCCGTTAGCTCAAGGGAGCCGTCATTCGACACAGTGCAAAAAATGGGAGCACACTGCCTCACACTCCAGCAAAAAGTTGGCCCCAATGCATCTTGGTAAATGCAGTCAGATTCGTTTCACATTAACAAAAGTAATCAAAGTCTTTCACCTTAGTAGGTGCAGCAAGTGCTTTGTATCTCTGGACACGTGTTTCTGGGTTTTGCCCGTCATCAGCAGAGAGCAGCATATTTTGTGGGGTTGCTTGAAATGCCACCAAACGTCTTCTCAGGTTTATGTACCACTCTGGTGCGCAGGTGCCTCACCAAGGCTCGTCAGCCCGTTAGCTCAAGGGAGCCGTCATTCGACACAGTGCAAAAAAAAGGGAGCACACTGCCTCACACTCCAGCAAAAAGTTGGCCCCAATGCATCTTGGTAAATGCAGTCAGATTCGTTTCACATTAACAAAAGTAATCAAAGTCTTTCACCTTAGTAGGTGCAGCAAGTGCTGTGTATCTCTGGACACGTGTTTCTGGGTTTTGCCCGTCATCAGCAGAGAGCAGCATATTTTGTGGGGTTGCTTGAAATGCCACCAAACGTCTTCTCAGGTTTATGTACCACTCTGGTGCGCAGGTGCCTCACCAAGGCTCGTCAGCCCGTTAGCTCAAGGGAGCCGTCATTCGACACAGTGCAAAAAAAAGGGAGCACACTGCCTCACACTCCAGCAAAAAGTTGGCCCCAATGCATCTTGGTAAATGCAGTCAGATTCGTTTCACATTAACAAAAGTAATCAAAGTCTTTCACCTTAGTAGGTGCAGCAAGTGCTGTGTATCTCTGGACACGTGTTTCTGGGTTTTGCCCGTCATCAGCAGAGAGCAGCATATTTTGTGGGGTTGCTTGAAATGCCACCAAACGTCTTCTCAGGTTTATGTACCACTCTGGTGCGCAGGTGCCTCACCAAGGCTCGTCAGCCCGTTAGCTCAAGGGAGCCGTCATTCGACACAGTGCAAAAAAAAGGGAGCACACTGCCTCACACTCCAGCAAAAAGTTGGCCCCAATGCATCTTGGTAAATGCAGTCAGATTCGTTTCACATTAACAAAAGTAATCAAAGTCTTTCACCTTAGTAGGTGCAGCAAGTGCTGTGTATCTCTGGACACGTGTTTCTGGGTTTTGCCCGTCATCAGCAGAGAGCAGCATATTTTGTGGGGTTGCTTGAAATGCCACCAAACGTCTTCTCAGGTTTATGTACCACTCTGGTGCGCAGGTGCCTCACCAAGGCTCGTCAGCCCGTTAGCTCAAGGGAGCCGTCATTCGACACAGTGCAAAAAAAAGGGAGCACACTGCCTCACACTCCAGCAAAAAGTTGGCCCCAATGCATCTTGGTAAATGCAGTCAGATTCGTTTCACATTAACAAAAGTAATCAAAGTCTTTCACCTTAGTAGGTGCAGCAAGTGCTGTGTATCTCTGGACACGTGTTTCTGGGTTTTGCCCGTCATCAGCAGAGAGCAGCATATTTTGTGGGGTTGCTTGAAATGCCACCAAACGTCTTCTCAGGTTTATGTACCACTCTGGTGCGCAGGTGCCTCACCAAGGCTCGTCAGCCCGTTAGCTCAAGGGAGCCGTCATTCGACACAGTGCAAAAAAAAGGGAGCACACTGCCTCACACTCCAGCAAAAAGTTGGCCCCAATGCATCTTGGTAAATGCAGTCAGATTCGTTTCACATTAACAAAAGTAATCAAAGTCTTTCACCTTAGTAGGTGCAGCAAGTGCTGTGTATCTCTGGACACGTGTTTCTGGGTTTTGCCCGTCATCAGCAGAGAGCAGCATATTTTGTGGGGTTGCTTGAAATGCCACCAAACGTCTTCTCAGGTTTATGTACCACTCTGGTGCGCAGGTGCCTCACCAAGGCTCGTCAGCCCGTTAGCTCAAGGGAGCCGTCATTCGACACAGTGCAAAAAAAAGGGAGCACACTGCCTCACACTCCAGCAAAAAGTTGGCCCCAATGCATCTTGGTAAATGCAGTCAGATTCGTTTCACATTAACAAAAGTAATCAAAGTCTTTCACCTTAGTAGGTGCAGCAAGTGCTGTGTATCTCTGGACACGTGTTTCTGGGTTTTGCCCGTCATCAGCAGAGAGCAGCATATTTTGTGGGGTTGCTTGCTTGTGAGGCAGTGTGCTCCCTTTTTTTTGCACTGTGTCGAATGACGGCTCCCTTGAGCTAACGGGCTGACGAGCCTTGGTGAGGCACCTGCGCACCAGAGTGGTACATAAACCTGAGAAGACGTTTGGTGGCATTTCAAGCAACCCCACAAAATATGCTGCTCTCTGCTGATGACGGGCAAAACCCAGAAACACGTGTCCAGAGATACACAGCACTTGCTGCACCTACTAAGGTGAAAGGCTTTGATTACTTTTGTTAATGTGAAACGAATCTGACTGCATTTACCAAGATGCATTGGGGCCAACTTTTTGCTGGAGTGTGAGGCAGTGTGCTCCCTTTTTTTTGCACTGTGTCGAATGACGGCTCCCTTGAGCTAACGGGCTGACGAGCCTTGGTGAGGCACCTGCGCACCAGAGTGGTACATAAACCTGAGAAGACGTTTGGTGGCATTTCAAGCAACCCCACAAAATATGCTGCTCTCTGCTGATGACGGGCAAAACCCAGAAACACGTGTCCAGAGATACACAGCACTTGCTGCACCTACTAAGGTGAAAGGCTTTGATTACTTTTGTTAATGTGAAACGAATCTGACTGCATTTACCAAGATGCATTGGGGCCAACTTTTTGCTGGAGTGTGAGGCAGTGTGCTCCCTTTTTTTTGCACTGTGTCGAATGACGGCTCCCTTGAGCTAACGGGCTGACGAGCCTTGGTGAGGCACCTGCGCACCAGAGTGGTACATAAACCTGAGAAGACGTTTGGTGGCATTTCAAGCAACCCCACAAAATATGCTGCTCTCTGCTGATGACGGGCAAAACCCAGAAACACGTGTCCAGAGATACACAGCACTTGCTGCACCTACTAAGGTGAAAGGCTTTGATTACTTTTGTTAATGTGAAACGAATCTGACTGCATTTACCAAGATGCATTGGGGCCAACTTTTTGCTGGAGTGTGAGGCAGTGTGCTCCCTTTTTTTTGCACTGTGTCGAATGACGGCTCCCTTGAGCTAACGGGCTGACGAGCCTTGGTGAGGCACCTGCGCACCAGAGTGGTACATAAACCTGAGAAGACGTTTGGTGGCATTTCAAGCAACCCCACAAAATATGCTGCTCTCTGCTGATGACGGGCAAAACCCAGAAACACGTGTCCAGAGATACACAGCACTTGCTGCACCTACTAAGGTGAAAGGCTTTGATTACTTTTGTTAATGTGAAACGAATCTGACTGCATTTACCAAGATGCATTGGGGCCAACTTTTTGCTGGAGTGTGAGGCAGTGTGCTCCCTTTTTTTTGCACTGTGTCGAATGACGGCTCCCTTGAGCTAACGGGCTGACGAGCCTTGGTGAGGCACCTGCGCACCAGAGTGGTACATAAACCTGAGAAGACGTTTGGTGGCATTTCAAGCAACCCCACAAAATATGCTGCTCTCTGCTGATGACGGGCAAAACCCAGAAACACGTGTCCAGAGATACACAGCACTTGCTGCACCTACTAAGGTGAAAGGCTTTGATTACTTTTGTTAATGTGAAACGAATCTGACTGCATTTACCAAGATGCATTGGGGCCAACTTTTTGCTGGAGTGTGAGGCAGTGTGCTCCCTTTTTTTTGCACTGTGTCGAATGACGGCTCCCTTGAGCTAACGGGCTGACGAGCCTTGGTGAGGCACCTGCGCACCAGAGTGGTACATAAACCTGAGAAGACGTTTGGTGGCATTTCAAGCAACCCCACAAAATATGCTGCTCTCTGCTGATGACGGGCAAAACCCAGAAACACGTGTCCAGAGATACACAGCACTTGCTGCACCTACTAAGGTGAAAGGCTTTGATTACTTTTGTTAATGTGAAACGAATCTGACTGCATTTACCAAGATGCATTGGGGCCAACTTTTTGCTGGAGTGTGAGGCAGTGTGCTCCCTTTTTTTTGCACTGTGTCGAATGACGGCTCCCTTGAGCTAACGGGCTGACGAGCCTTGGTGAGGCACCTGCGCACCAGAGTGGTACATAAACCTGAGAAGACGTTTGGTGGCATTTCAAGCAACCCCACAAAATATGCTGCTCTCTGCTGATGACGGGCAAAACCCAGAAACACGTGTCCAGAGATACACAGCACTTGCTGCACCTACTAAGGTGAAAGGCTTTGATTACTTTTGTTAATGTGAAACGAATCTGACTGCATTTACCAAGATGCATTGGGGCCAACTTTTTGCTGGAGTGTGAGGCAGTGTGCTCCCTTTTTTTTGCACTGTGTCGAATGACGGCTCCCTTGAGCTAACGGGCTGACGAGCCTTGGTGAGGCACCTGCGCACCAGAGTGGTACATAAACCTGAGAAGACGTTTGGTGGCATTTCAAGCAACCCCACAAAATATGCTGCTCTCTGCTGATGACGGGCAAAACCCAGAAACACGTGTCCAGAGATACACAGCACTTGCTGCACCTACTAAGGTGAAAGGCTTTGATTACTTTTGTTAATGTGAAACGAATCTGACTGCATTTACCAAGATGCATTGGGGCCAACTTTTTGCTGGAGTGTGAGGCAGTGTGCTCCCTTTTTTTTGCACTGTGTCGAATGACGGCTCCCTTGAGCTAACGGGCTGACGAGCCTTGGTGAGGCACCTGCGCACCAGAGTGGTACATAAACCTGAGAAGACGTTTGGTGGCATTTCAAGCAACCCCACAAAATATGCTGCTCTCTGCTGATGACGGGCAAAACCCAGAAACACGTGTCCAGAGATACACAGCACTTGCTGCACCTACTAAGGTGAAAGGCTTTGATTACTTTTGTTAATGTGAAACGAATCTGACTGCATTTACCAAGATGCATTGGGGCCAACTTTTTGCTGGAGTGTGAGGCAGTGTGCTCCCTTTTTTTTGCACTGTGTCGAATGACGGCTCCCTTGAGCTAACGGGCTGACGAGCCTTGGTGAGGCACCTGCGCACCAGAGTGGTACATAAACCTGAGAAGACGTTTGGTGGCATTTCAGGCAACCCCACAAAATATGCTGCTCTCTGCTGATGACGGGCAAAACCCAGAAACACGTGTCCAGAGATACACAGCACTTGCTGCACCTACTAAGGTGAAAGGCTTTGATTACTTTTGTTAATGTGAAACGAATCTGACTGCATTTACCAAGATGCATTGGGGCCAACTTTTTGCTGGAGTGTGAGGCAGTGTGCTCCCTTTTTTTTGCACTGTGTCGAATGACGGCTCCCTTGAGCTAACGGGCTGACGAGCCTTGGTGAGGCACCTGCGCACCAGAGTGGTACATAAACCTGAGAAGACGTTTGGTGGCATTTCAAGCAACCCCACAAAATATGCTGCTCTCTGCTGATGACGGGCAAAACCCAGAAACACGTGTCCAGAGATACACAGCACTTGCTGCACCTACTAAGGTGAAAGGCTTTGATTACTTTTGTTAATGTGAAACGAATCTGACTGCATTTACCAAGATGCATTGGGGCCAACTTTTTGCTGGAGTGTGAGGCAGTGTGCTCCCTCTTTTTTTTTGCATTGCTTGAACAATGTCAGCAGTGTTAATCAGAGGACAGGCTGCATAGCAGTCTCAGGAAGGGATTGTGGCCATTGCTAATTTGCAGAAACTGCAACAGGGTAGACAGTGGGTTAGGAAAGGGTCTGAGAGGATCCTGGCAGCGGAATCCACTGCCCCTGCTCCAGATGACGAGATGAATGAGATATCAATAGTGGACTACGTGTTGGAATCTGGGCCAGTGAGCTGCAGGGATTGTTAGCTGATGGAGGACCTCCCCAGGAGGAATTCCATAAGTAATACAGAGACTTTGGAGGGAAACCCAGGAACAAATTAGCAAAAGAGTGGTTGGAAGACAGTAGGTTGACTAGGTGGATGGCCTACTATGTTGTGAGCTGGTTGATCTTGGCTGAGTACCAGCAAGAGCCTAGCAGTTTACTAGTGAACAGGAATTCCTTATTGTCACTGGCACACTAACTGCCTATGGCAAGACAATTGGGCATTAGAAAGACTCAGAATGGTTTTGAGCCTATAATCCTTTGGCCATGGGTGCGCTGAGGCACAGAGTGGCTCTGTAAAAACTGTCCTACGTGTCACTTGAGTGGTAAGACAGGAGGGAGGACTAAGGCACCGTTAGTGCCTCTACCCATTTGGGTGTTCCATTAAGGCAGATGGAAATACACATAATTGGGCCTTTCAACTAATCCCTGGCATCAGGCAACAAGTACATCTTTTCTAGGGTTGGATTTCCTAAAACAATGCTATCTGACTCCTCATACATGAGAGAAATATGGAACCAAGCTGATGTGATGTACCACTACTCCATGGCGTACCATCTACAAAGTAATGGGTCAGTGTAACAGTTCAACAAAACCTTGAAGAACATGATGGGAACCTTACCAGAGAACCTTCTGAGGAATAGGAACTTTTCCTGCGGTGTCTCTTATTTGCCTGCCATGCGATTTGCAGAAGGGAGTCATAGTACCTTCAAACGTATTGTTTAGACAGCTGGTATAAGAACCACTCGTCTTGATCTGAGAAGACTGAATAGAACTCATGAATCACCACTGAAGGACGTGATTGACTACTTGACTGGACTCCAGAAATTAATGGCACAATACACAGGTCAGGCAAAGGAAAACCTTCAGAATAGCCAAGCTCTGATGAAGGAACAGTATGACCAGAAAGCAAGGCTGACTTGGTACTAGTGTTGCGTAGGTTCTCATTATCCTACTGAGAGTTTTGGATTCGGGCCGCAGAATCACTTGTACTGCAGGGGACTGACTCTGATCCCGCACCATGTGATACCTGTAGGCCTAATCAGGGTTTGTTCCGGCTAACTAGCAGTGCATCATCTCCACCCAGGAGCAGGGATGATTGAGGCAACCAGGCGCATGATATACATGACTCCTCAGGGGAATCGTGGTCACTCACATCTCATCCGTTTCTCTCAGTTACATTAGTCTCACATATGCAAGGACAATCAGAGGCAGAGTATAGTTCAATAAGGTTTTATTGAAGTAACTGCATCTCAGATAGTAAAGCATGTATTGCAATAACTAGAACTATGAAGCACAATAAGATTAAAATTGTGACAAGGAGCGTAAAACACAAGAATAACGCTTCCATACTGTCACTAAGGTTTGTAGGGATGGTTCCTACCTAAGCTATGTTAGAGCACAGCATGTTAAGCTCTAAATCTGCCTTTCAGGCTTCCACTGGGAATACATCATCCCTCATACCTGAGTAAGACGACTGATGTCTACATAAGCAGCTGTAGCAAAGCAATCATCCATCAGCATACAGTTGTGGTCATCTGACTGGAATCACCGTCTAATGCACCTGGGTCAAAGTAGTGTTTTTATAATAAAACATCTGATGTTCCAAGAAAGGATCCCCTCAGAAGAGTGTGTATGTTTCTGTGAACTTTGAAGACAAAGCATAGTACTTTTGCCAGAAACTCTCTTACTGCAGCCTTGAGAAAAGCACAGAGTGAAAGAAATGTCTTGTTGAAGAACGCAGTGCTGACCTAGGCTAGATAGAGAAAATAAAACAAGACTGCAAATGTGGCTAATGTTAAAGTAATATAATGAAGCTTAAAAAAATACATCTAGGTTAAAGTGCACAGCGGCAGGCCTAGTTTGCTAAAATAATATGTATAAATCTATTGCTAAAATGGCTACACAACACTAGGAAGGTCAGGAGATTTTAGTGCTGAAGACCACTTGTCCCAGAGCTTTCAAAGCTAAATGGTGTGGGCCTTACAAAGTGGGGCAGAAGATATATAATATGAACTACTTGGTGGATACAGGTGCTGTGAGGGAACCCAGGCAGGTGTTCCATGTCAACCAGTTTAAGCCTTCCCTCTGACAAGATTACAAAGTGAACCATATGACCATGTTGGAAGCAGTCGACGAAGACAGTGAGCCTCTTCTCAATTTGTTGCATAGTACCATGGAGGGTGGAACTGGAATTGGAAACATGGAACTGTGGAAGGTGATACACCTAGGTCCCTGAGTTAACCTCTCATCAGCTGAGAGAATGTAAGAAGCTGTTGGGGCAGTTTGCCCACCTCTTCTCATGCACTCTAATGTTAACACATATCTGTGTCAAAGGGATAGCACAGGAGATAGTCTTCCTGTCCAAGGCAAGACAGAAGTAGGCAGGATATTGGCCTGAGGGAACCGGAGTACTAGAGTAGCCCTTGGGCCTTGTCAGTACTGGCTGCAGTGCTGGCAAGGTTCTAAGGACTTGCCTTTCTGCATGGACTACGGCAGCCTCAATGAAGTCACCAAGATGGATGCACAACCAGTCCCCAGAGCTAATGAGCTTTCAGACTGGTAGGGTGCTGCAAACCATTTGAGCACGTTTTATCTGAACAGTGGTTACTGGAAGATTGCTTTAGAACCAAGTGCCAAGGAGAAGACAACATTCCCCATGCCAGCGGAGTTGTTTAAATTTAAGGTTGATGCCCTCCAAGTTCAAGAATGCTCCCGCCACTTGTACATGCCATGTTCTAGCATGATTGGGAGAGTTATGGGTGGCATTACATTGCCACGTTCAGCTATTCAAGGTAGGACCACCTGAGGCACCCTAAACAGGTGCTGGACAGGATACAGAAGGGAAAATGACTGTAAGAAGTTGAATTATTATTTGTGATGGTTGACTACACATTCCAAGGAATAAAGACAACCCTTGTCGGGGTGAAGCCTTAAAGTCACCAAATTAACCTGAGCTCAGCTCCCTAGTAGCCATGGCACAGAGCAGACAGCTATATCTTAGGTCAATGTGTCAAGTATTTATGCAGTACCAAAACAGTAATACATATGAATTGCAAAACAAAATCTTAAAACAAATTAGACAAATGCAGTAATATTTAATAAGCAAATAGACATATAAAATATAAAAATCAAATGAGGGGAACCAAACATATGAATTGTTAATGGTTTAAGTAGGAAGATGCCAAGATGCACAAAGTGGCAGTGATAGTCAATGGTCGCTGTAGACCAGAACCTAGGTGCACTTTGACACTGACTGCAATGGATAATAGGTGGAATACACCAATTAGGTTTCTCTAGGTCAAAGATTTTACCTTCTCACTTTGGTATATTAAATCCCAATCCACCAAAGGAGTACATTTCTAAAGCCCTCAAGGACCTCAGGGCAGGCACTTACAGAATCGCAAGGTGTCAGGCAGAGGTCAATCAGCAGGGTCCAGTCCAGTCCAGTTCCAGTTGATGTTGGTTAAATGGTCTCTTGTTGATTTTTGTGTTCCTGTAGCTTAAACGGGAGATCAGCCCTATGATTCTTGAAGTCCTCTTCTTTATCCTGGGTACAAGAGGAAGAGTAGGTCCAATCTTTCAGGTTCTTCTCAGTCTCAGACAACAGGTTCAGTTCCCTTCTGATCTTCCACAGGTCTAGGAGATTTCTGAAGTGTGTGTCTGAAGGTGCCACATTTATTACTGGCACAAGCTAGTGGGTGGGAATAAATCCTGGGCCCGTCCCAACCACCCTATCACTTAGGGTATTTCTAAGATGGCAGAGGTTTTCAGCCATACTAATCTTGGGCTCTCAGTGCTGGGGGAGGTGTGAGGAGTGTACTATGATAATCAGATTGTATTCCATCATCTAACCCCAAAATACAATTTGGGGCAGTCACTGTACCCACAATCAACCCAGAGAAGAATTCTGGTAGAACAAAGCAGGGTCTTCCGGCAACCACACAATGGATACACAAGAATTGTTTTATTATCCTGTATCCCGTTTGTTCAGGTGCATGCACAGCATTATATGTTAAATCCTAGCAGACCTGTTAAGCAGGATTTAACACAGTAGTAGGATTTTACAGTATTATGTCAAAAAGAGGGCCACAATGATTGGAGTCTACCTCGCTGGCCGGACAAAGAAAGCCCCCGGCCCAAATGTCAGGTAACATTTTCTTGTGATAGGGGAGGACTCTTTAAAGTTAATCTAGTTCCTTAGCCCAAACCCACTAATCGTTCTGTCAAGGGAACTACACCTTCCCTCACCCCTGCCTTTGTTCTCTGCTGTGGAAATAGTTCTCACTCCTCTTCAAATGCTATCTAGTGGCTTGCAGAAGTGGGAGAACAAAAACAAATGGGCCCCCATAGGTTTGGAGCCAGGAAATCGTAACTTTCTATAAGCAATCTTTTCCTTCATGTTTATCACAGATCAGAATTCTCCATTGGATTGGATATTAATCTCTTTTAAACATAGTTGTTTAATAATATTTCTAGCTGTTTCCTAACCGGAATTAGCATTATTAAATGTATATGTAACCCAGTGTTTTCATATTGAACAGCCAGTCTTGCTACTGTGAACATGTTGGGGCCTTTTCACTGCAAGGACATGTTTTACATTAAATTCTTACATAACCTGCTTTTAAATACCACGCACTCTACCTTATGGGCAACATGACCTAAATATGGGTGACAACATTTTTTAAATAAAGGTTTTGATCTGTCAAAAGTGGTTATTTTGATAGGTCAAATTTGCAGTTTAAAGCTGCAACAGTCAGGCTACAAATAGTAGGCCTGCAGTCATGTTTGCACTGTCATTGGAGTGGGAGGCACAATGCATGCTACAGTGCACTAGTGACATTAAGTTATAAGACCTGGGTATATCTTGCATCATATACTAGGGATTTAAAGGCAAGGTAAATATGTCAGTTAGGGGTGCGCCAAATTAACCATGTTGAAAGGGGGAGTACAGGCATTTTATCACTGTTATCTTGGGTAAAGAGCACAGAGTTCTATAGCCAGCTGTAGGAAAATGGCTCATTGTTGCAGTTACCCCCCCCCACACTTTTTGCTTGATATTGATGCTGACTTGAATGAGAAGTGTGCTGGGACCCTGCTAACCAGGCCCCAGCACCAGTGTTCTTCCACTCAAAATGTACATTGTTTCCACATTTGGCACACCCCTGGCACACAGATAAGTCCCTTGTAAAAGGTACCAGTGGTACCAAGGGGCCAGTGACCAGGGAAGGTCCCTAAGTGCTGCAGCATGTGTTGTGCCACCCCAAGGGACCCCTCACCTAACACATGCACACTGCCATTGAAGATTGTGTGTGTTGGTTGGGAGAAAAAGGACAAGTCGACATGGCATCCCCCTCAAGATGCCATGCACACAAAATACTGCCTGTGGCATAGGTAAGTCACCCCTTTAGCAGGCCTTAAAGTCCTAAGGCAGGGTGCACTATACCACAGGTGAGGGCATAGCTGCATGAGCACCATGCCCCTACAGTGTCTAAGTCCATTCTTAGACATTGTAAGTCCAGTGTGGCCATATTAAGTATATGGTCCGGGAGTTTGTCAAAACAAACTCCACAGTTCCATAATGGCTACACTGAACAGTGGGACGTTTGGTATCAAACTTCTAAGAATAATAAACCCACACTGATGCCAGTGCTGGATTTATAAAACAATGCACACAGAGGGCATCTTAGACATGTCCCCTCTATTTTACACAATCCTTCAGTGCAGGACTGGCTTGGCTGTGCCAGCCTGACACTAAGGGATGAGTTTCTGACCCCCTGGGGTGGGAGCCTTTGTGCACTCTGAGGCCAGAAACAAAGCCTGCACTGGATGGAGGTGCTTCACACCTCCCCCTGCAGGAACTGTAACACCTAGCAGTGAGTCTCAAAGGCTCAGGCTTCATTTTACAATGCCCCAGTGCACGCTACAGTGCACTAGTGACATTAAGTTATAAGACCTGGGTATATGTTGCATCATATACTAGGGATTTAAAGGCATGTTAAATATGTCAGTTAGGGGTGCGCCAAATTAACCATGTTGAAAGGGGGAGTACAGGCATTTTATCACTGTTATCTTGGGTAAAGTGCTCAGAGTTCTATAGCCAGCTGTAGGAAAATGGCTCACTGTTGCAGTTACCCCCCCCACACACTTTTTGCCTGATATTGATGCTGACTTGAATGAGAAGTGTGCTGGGACCCTGCTAACCAGGCCCCAGCACCAGTGTTCTTCCACTTAAAATTTACATTGTTTCCACAATTGGCACACCCCTGGCACACAGATAAGTCCCTTGTAAAAGGTACCAGTGGTACCAAGGGGCCAGTGACCAGGGAAGGTCTCTAAGTGCTGCAGCATGTGTTGTGCCACCCCAAGGTACCCCTCACCTAACACATGCACACTGCCATTGAAGATTGTGTGTGTTGGTGGAGAGAAAAGGGACAAGTCGACATGGCATCTCCCTCAAGATGCCATGCACACAAAATACTGCCTGTGGCATAGGTAAGTCACCCCTTTAACAGGCATTAAAGTCCTAAGGCAGGGTGCGCTATACCACAGGTGAGGGAATAGCTGCATGAGCACCATGCCCCTACAGTGTCTAAGTCCATTCTTAGACATTGTAAGTCCAGTGTGGCCATATTAAGTATACGGTCCGGGAGTTTGTCAAAACAAACTCCACAGTTCCATAATGGCTACACTGAACAGTGGGAAGTTTGGTATCAAACTTCTAAGAATAATAAACCCACACTGATGCCAGTGCTGGATTTATTAAAAAATGCACACAGAGGGTATCTTAGACATGCCCCCTCTATTTTACACAATCCTTCAGTGCAGGACTGGCTGGGCTGTGCCAGCCTGACCCTAAGGGATGAGTTTCTGACCCCCTGGGGTGGGAGCCTTTGTGCACTCTGAGGCCAGAAACAAAGCCTGCACTGGGTGGAGGTGCTTCACACCTCACCCTGCAGGAACTGTAACACCTAGCAGTAAGTCCCAAAGGCTCAGGCTTCATTTTACAATGTCCCAGTGCACTCCAGCTAATGGAGATGCCCGCCCCATGGACAGAGCCCCCACTTTTGGTAGCAAGTCCAGGGAGATAATGAGAAAAACAAGGAGTCACCCCCTCAGCCAGGTCCACCCCTAAGGTGACCAGACCTGATGTGACCCCCCTCCTTAGAAAATCCTCTATCTTGCCTTGGAGGATTTAGCCCAATAGAATTAGGGATGTGCCCCTCTCCCCAAAGGGAGGAGGCACAAGGAGGGTGTAGCCACCCTCAGGGACAGTAGCCATTGGCTACTGCCCTCCAGCTCTAAACACACCCCTAAACCTAGTATTTAGGGGTGACCCTGAACCCAGGAAATCTGATTCCTGATGACCTAAGAAGAAGGACTGCTTATCTGAAACCCCAGCAGAGAATGAAAGGAGACAACAACTGACTTGGCCCCAGCCCTACCGGCCTGTCTCCAGCTTCAAAGATCCTGCAACAGCGACGCATCCAGCGGGCCTAGCGGCCTCTGCCGACTCAGAGGACTGCCCTGCAAACCCAAAGGACGAAGAAACTCCAGTGGACAGCGGCTCTGTCCAAAGCAACAAAGAAGAAACCATCTTTAAAGGGACACCCACCTCACTCCTGAAGCGGGAGTCCCCAACACTCTACACCAGACGTCCCCGGCCCGTGACCAGAGAAACCAACACCGCAGAGAGGACCCCCATGTGACTCCCATGACATGTTCACCCTGAGACAACCTCCCTGCACCCCCACGGCGACGCCTGCAGAGAGAATCCAGAGGATACCCTTGGCCACGACTGCCCGGTAACAAAGAACCCGACGCCTGGAAGAAGCACTGCACCCGTAGCGCCCAGGCCCGAGAGGAACCAACTACTGGTGCAGGAGAGACCAACAGGCAGCCATCATCTTTGCCCAGTCAGTGGCTGGCCAGAGAAGCCCCCCTGTGCCCTGCCTGCATCGCCAGAGTGACCCCCGGGTCCCTCTATTGATTCCAATACAAAACCCAATGCCTTGTTAGCACACAGCACCCTGCCGCCCCTGTGCCATTGAGCGTGTATTTTGTGTGCTTGTTTGGGACCCCCGTGCTCTACAAAAGCCCCCTGGTCTGCTCCCCGTGAATATAGGTACTTACCTGCTAGCAGACTGGAACCAGAGCACCCCTAGACTCCATAGGCACCTTTGTTATTTAGGCCCCTCTTTGAACTCTGCACCTGACTAGCCCTATGTTGCTGGTGCTGGGTGTATGGGGTTGACTTGAACCTCCAACTGTGGGCTGCCTATGCCCTGGAGACTGAACTTGTAAGTGCTTTACTTACCTGACAACCTAACCTTTACTTACCTCCCCCAGGAACTGTTGATTTTTGCAGAGTCCACTTTTAAAATAGCTTATTGCCATTTTATGCTAAACTGTGTACATTACTGTTTCCATTCAGAGTTCTATATTTACCTATGCCAAGTACCTTAAAATGTATGTACTTACTTGATTTCGGAATCTTGTGGTTCCAAACTAAATTAAGAAAATAATATTTTGCTATATAAAAACCTATTGGCCTGGAGTTAAGTCTTTGAGTGTGTGTTCCTATTTATTGCCTGTGTGTGTACAACAAATGCTTAACACTACCCTGTGAAAAGCTTAACTGCCCGACCACACTACCACAAATAGAGCATTAGTATTATCTATTATTGCGACTATCAACCTCTAAGGGGAACCCCTGGACTCTGTGCACACTCTCTCACTTTGAGATAGTATATACAGAGCCAGCTTCCTATACCAGCAAACAAATAGAGTCAAGTAAAAGGTGAAAACTCCAGAGTGGCCCTGCAGAAAGCCACATTTCCTACACTGACCATCAAGGCAAACATGTGTAAGGTAGGCAGTCCATTGTAGTCTACCATGAGCATCTGGTGGGAAACCAGAAAGATTTGTTTGTTAGATATACAAAGTACAGACTGTGTTGAATTGGGAAGTGGGTACTACTCAGAAAGACAGAAGTAATGACTCGTTATATTATAGCTAACTATGGGACCTTGGTGCCCCATTGACTGCACTGACATTCAAAAAGCCTGGACTGTGATCTGGACTGAGGAATGTCAGAAGCCATTTCTGGAGCTGCATGGAGCACTAAGCAATACACCTGTACTAAAATACCTGACTACAGTCAATCCTTTCTAGTACAGATGAATGCTTCAGATATTGGAGTTGGAGCAGTACTGCCTCAACTCAATGACAAAGGGAGAGTGCATCCAATGGTCTTCATTACCCAGAGGTTGCTACCCAGAGAGCAGAACTGGAGAGTCTTTGAAAAACAGTGTTTGCAATAGTGTGGCCTTTGTGAAGGGTCCGCCTCTATTTGGTTGCTACTAAATTTGTGGTACAGATTACAAACTACTCAAGCAGTGAATAGCAATGAAGGATGAAGATCCCAAGTTGCTGAGATGGTCGATCCGGTTACAGGGCCTAGAATTCAAAGCTGAGCCAAAAACTGGATCAAACCACAGGAATGCAGATGTACTTTCCCACTAGTTTTACTGTCTGACAGTCATACTTTCCCAACCATGAATTAAGGTTCTGGCTAGTCAGATCAGAGAGGGGCGTCTGTTGGGACTGGAATGTCCCCCGCAGGATGTACAGTGGGGCCTCTGCCATGCATTCCTGAATTTCACACCTGTGATCCTGTGCTTTTTATTTTTGGTCATGACACACTGATCCTGTGTTGCAGGTTTCATGTATGGAGGGAAGTGGAGGCAGCATACCATGGTTGGTGAATTACAGTGACAGGCGTGTACCTGTAAGACATGAATGCAAGCTTACAGAACCTTTCATATAAAGTTCAGCTGCTCAAGATGGACCCAGAATCTTGAATGAGACATCCAGTGTTCTGAAGGTGTGCATGTGTACCAGACGCATTATTGAGCTTTGCACAGGTGATTGTCACGCCGCGGGCTCCTGCAGCATCCCCTGCTCGTGCTGCAGTGAGGGCTGCGGTCCGTCTTTTGGGTCGCGGAGCTTGACGTGTCCTTTCTCCTCAGCCGCAGTATAATTTATTGTCCGCGGCGAGGTCAGAGGCCCAGGGTTGGGTGTTTGGCCTCACCGCATTCAACGTGCAGCATGGATGTTCGCCGCAGGCTGTCTACGCCCCCCCCCCCATGGCCTTTCACTTACCTGATGGCCTTATCTAGGGCTCTTCCTTTCTTCTTTCTTTTTTCTTTTTCCTTGTGGGGCCATGTTTTCTTCTTCCCAGCATTCTCATTTTGTTTCCCTGCATGCATCTGTTTCCTTTTGTAAAATGGTGCCTTTTTCTGCCTTATTCTATAGTTCCTTTCCCAATCTAAGATGACGTTCTTGCTTCTTCCTGCATGTCACTTCCTGTTAGATGGTATATAAAGGGTCAGATTATTGTTCTCTTTGCGTTGCAACACTTCCCTGGATGGTGATCATGCTCCAGCTGTTTTTTTCTTGATTCTAGTTTTTGTTCCTGCTTTTTCAGCTTTTCCTGTTTTTCTTTCCTGGTGTTGGAGTTCTGATTTTTTAAATGTCCTTTTTCTGTTCCAGGGATTTCCAGTCTTAGAGGTTTTTTCCCTTAGGGGTTTTTCCTCTGGGACTCCTTCTGGAGGGCACGGACTGTTGTGACGTACCAGTGTCAACAGTACTGTGGCTACCGGACGGGGTTGCCCTTACCTCGGCCAGAGCAGGACCTACAAGAACCGAAGTCACACCTCAACTCCATCTGGCCAGGACGGTAAGAAGAAGGTATACCGTGACAGTGCTAGAGGCATAGGGGTTCCATTTCTTCAGCTCACGGCCTGGACCGCACTCCAAGATAGAGGAGAGATTGCTTTCTCCGGACAGCAAATATGTACTGTTGACATCTCCCAGATGGGAAGGGGGAGCATCAGCCATTATGGTGAAGAAAGAGCAGATAAACTTTCCTTAGAAGTTCCAGGGGCCTTACTTCACCGTTAGGCTGTACGTGACTCTGCCACTGGCATTATGTAGTTTCCAGTGGAATGCTCACCAAAGAAGAACAAAGAGGTAAAAGCATGCTGCACCCAGCTGTTTACGACGCCCCCTCACAGAGATGAGGTGAGAAACAATAACCCGTGCTCCCTGAAAGGGTTTCTTTCCTTAACAACAGATACTGCAGGCCGTATCCTACGCCCTCTACCATAGAGGGTATAGGGTAGAGGGTATAGGATGAGGCCTGCAGCATTTATTGTTAGGGAAAGAAATCCTTTGAAGGAGCACATAACATTGTTTCTCTCCTGATCTCTGTGAGGGGATAGCGTAAATAGCTGGGTGCTGGATGCTTTCATCTCTTTGTACTTCTGTAGTGAGCACTCCGCCTGGAAACCATCCTGCTGGACAGAGCATCTTTGCAGACAAAAGCTGGGCCTTGAACATGACCTGGCCTGGGCACCTGAAAAGTAAACCAACCAAAACTGGTTCCAATGAAGCAGACCTGGAATACACTTCCCCCATCTCCAAAACTTGTTTTAAGATGGGAGCTCAAGACTCATCATGGTTTGTTGTAGTTGTAGTTGTAGTTGTAGTGGTCTGTTCTGTTGAGTACTACGTAGAGTATTCTGGGACTACTTTGCAGGATTGGCCTTGCACTGACAGCCAACTCCCCAGAGGCGAGAGAATGTCACCTAGAGTCCAATCTGAAGCAGGAATTAGTGGGCTGCCAAAGCTGTCCTACCTGTGAGCGAAGGAAAGAAGTGCCAACCCTGCTGCAGGAGGGGCTATTGTAAGGGACTGGTGTAAATGATCCTTCATCATTTATTCCTGTTGTAGCCATTAGGCACCTAAAGTAGTGTGCCTGTGTGCTAGGACTAACTGGAGCCTCACAAGTGTTCTGCATGGCCATAGCACTGAAAACTGTGTCATTGGGTTGGAACCAATCCAAAAGTTTAAGCAACCCAAGAGATGTTCTAGGGGGTACCTTGTGGAGAATCAAAGTTGTCACCTCGAGGCACTGTGTTTCAAAAATAGAGTCTGGTGTTCGCTGTATAGAAGAATCGTCATCTGTGAGCATGTGGCCATCATGCACAAGAAACGTGAAGTACTCACTGCAGTATTGGGGTGAGCCACATTGTGTATGAAGTACCCACCGGAGTGAAGGCGTTAGCCATGATCTCTAGCCCCCTGCCCGGAAGAGGCCCTGTATCAGAAACGTCTGCTCCTGCTGTAACCCTCCAAGAGGTGCAATGCATGGCTGGCTACTCTGCAGCCCCTTAGAATTCCGACTTTTGCTTCCTGGTGGACCTTGTTGGAAGTGAGATCCTGCTGCCATGGGAGGGCCAAATGTTGCTACTGAGAATTCGGCGAGAAACTGACTGTTAAGACTTAAAAAGCGGTGGCAGTAGGAGCTGCACCCACTTATCTATCTAAAACACTAAGAGAGCCCAGAGACAGGGGGAATATAGTAAATCCACCTTTTCTGTGTGGTAACCGATGGATATTTCACCTTTGCTGGACCCTTTATTTTTTATGGCTGTAGAATTCTGAGAACTTTAACCCTAACTACCAATGGTAAAAAACCTGTGCCTTCCCATTAAACATAGTTGATGTGTCTTACTCCTACCTGGTATGTTTAACTTGCCTATAAGTTCCTAGTATATGGTTCAAAACCTACCCAAGGACCTGGAAGTTAAATGTCATCCACTGTAGTGGATGTACAAACATGGCTTGAGACCTACCAGTGTATCCTGACCGCAACAATGCAAAACGTGCACTTCAACCTGTCACAATAAACCCTTTAGGACAGTTAAAATCCTTCCTTTAAAATATTATCATGCAACAACTATGTGGGCCTTGCAACCCTGAGGTAGGGTGCATGTTTTTTTAAAGAGTGACATGTAGAAATTTAATGTTAACATGTCCTACCTGTGCCTACCATCCAAAAGCTATTTCCGCTGTGGCAGGTGTAGCTGTCCTATGCTGAAAACCAGAGTCCTGATTTAAATACTAATATTGTATCTTGGGAATGGGATGGGTTAGAAAAACCTTTAAACAGCTATTTATATTGATTATAAAAAACAACTTAATTGTGAAATCAGATGTTTAATAAATATTAAGGAAAAGTATCTTTTATTAAATTACTTTTTATTGGCCTGAATTTCCTAGAAGCTAATTTGCATTGGGTCTCCAGCTTCTTCCAGCCTGTAGGTAGCCTTGAAATGGTGTAAAAAGATGTGAAATGCCTCCAAGAGCAAGCAGAAGTCTTACTTGAATGGGCAGAGATGATTCATCTGAACTCCATGGATCATGTAGGTTGGGGATGTGGGCATCTGTTTTCACACGACAGTGTTACATTCTGCATGTGTTTCTAATCCTGGTTGCTAGGTCTGCTGGGTTCACATATAACGTGTGAGGCACACTTAAAAAGCATAGAACAGAATGGCAAGAATTTCTTTTAATATCCATAGTCTGGTTACTGAAGGACTTTGCTTTTGTCCTAACATACTTCTATTTCTAGGTTTGCTGTGGTTACAGTACCAGCTGCAAAGTAGATTTTAGTGTTAGATGAGGGCTTACCACAGTACACTCCCCCCAACATCCCCAGCCCTCAGAGCCCAGGTTTAATGTGGTGGAAGACTTTTGCTATATTGAACATTCTTTACACATTGGATTGTGGGGGCTGTTTGCAGTATGGCAAACAGGAAGTACTGAAAAGGTGGGCAAGGTTGCCCCCGGGAACATTTACGCTGTTGGCTAGGGAGGGGCCAGGAGTTACCCCACCCACTAACTCATGCCAGACATAAATGTGCCATCTCCAGGCACCCACTTCAGAACAATTTCTAGACCTGCAGAAGATCATAAAACTACTGGACTTTCTGTCAATGACCTGAGAGGAGTCCTGAAGTACTGTATCTGCTCCCTCTTGTACCAAGGACAAGTGGATTTTAAGGGTATGTTGGTTGACCTCCTGTATAGCTATAGGGAGACAACAGGCTGCAAGGAGCCCTTTACTGGAAACCCCCCTCTGACCAATTCAACTGGACCTGGACTCAAACCTGTGGTTGGCCTCTGCCTGACACTCTGTGCGTCTTCAAGTGCTTCTCCTGATGTCCTGGGTGCTTTAGGAGTATAATGGTGAATTGGAGCTTAAAAGACTGAAGACCTGATTTATATGTTGGCTGTACATATACTCTATCATAACAACGATGGAGTATACATACTGCCAACATGAAGGTCCGCCTGGCCGCTTTAAATATGGACGGGCCTTCAGTTTTTGCTACAGCTGTGATAACTCCATCACCGCCATAGCCAAACCCCTTTGAAGGACTGACGGATTAGGGGACATCAGAGAAATGACTGTATGTCCGCTCACCAAATCAGGATGTACACAAAAGGGGGGGGGAATATAACCATCTAGAGCCTAGGCTACACCACTTACATGAAAACAATAAAGGGAGCTCTAGCAAGATAGATATGTAAAGAATTTGAAATGAAGGTTGACTTATTATTTGTCGCCTCTGGCGGATTAACTCACTTTATATGATTAAATCTTTTTTCAAATATTGCGAATACCTTAAGGTATAAAGGTATTGCTGCACCACAGTCAAAAAAGGCACTGACTACAAAAGTAATTTTTCACACAAACTGTTCTTTATTTCAATTTTAATTGTCTGCTTTATAAAACAAGTATAGAGTGACAAAAATTTAGACAATAAGAAATATCAACTGGTCTTACAAGCTTCTGGCAATATTAGAAAATGCAACAAATACCCAAAGCAATGCTTTAAATATAGGTGAACAATGTAACCCAATGACGTATAATGTGCCTTGTTAAGGCAACAACATGAAGAAATCATCTCCAGCTACCAACATCTATTTATAATAGACCAGCTTATACATAACTCAAATTATTTACATTCAACAATACTTTTTTATTGGTCTATAACCCTGCTGGTTATATTCATATTTTTTCTTCTTCAAATTACGTTTTTCCTAGATGGTAAGGGTCAACGCATTTCAGCCGTATATTTTGTTGCTTCCTCAGGACAGTGTGAGGGGTAGGGTCACCCAAGCTACGGCTGGATCGGGCAGCACTCTAAATAAATAAGGAGGCTTCTTAAATAAAATCTTCTTGGATGTCTAATGCTCAAAGAAAGGGGCTATCTGCCAACAGGCTAACCTGGAATGAACAATGCCCCAACTCAACATGGGGAAAAGGCGACTTTCAAATGTTCATCTCTGGTAACATGTTAAAAGTATGATGCTTGCTGTAGCATGTCAGAGTGGTGGAACAGCCTCTCAAATAGCTGGTTTGGGTTGCATCCCTGATCCGCAGACTTGCATGTGTGAATGCTCACTACACCTTGCTCCATACTAAATCAGGATGGGCAGGTATATAGCCATTATTTTACTTTCAGTTACCAGCCGGCAAACCCTGGCAGAGAGTGACAGTCAAAAAGACATAAGCAAATAATGCTCTCCCTGCCATGGTAGATGACTCCCATGGCGAGAAGAGCATTACTTTTTTTATTTCTAAAACAAAAATTCATTTTTGGGGTTTTCTTTTTGAAAATAAAAAAATAATACTGTTTGGTGCAGGATTGCATCATACTGACTCAGCCCTACATCAAACAGTTTGATGCATTATAAATGACCATCTGCTTTAAAATTCATCAACCAGTCCCTCTGTCATGGGGATGGAGTAACTCAACCCATCCCCAGAGAGGAACAGCCGGTCATCTGCCAATACATAAATCAGGCGCTAATCCACAAAGTAAAATCTTTGACCAGGCTGAGCCTAGCTGATGTATCTGACCTACGCTTCATTGTGGTTCGCCTGCCTCAAATTGCACTTATGTGTCAGTCTACCACAACCATTGACTAACATTGCCACTTTTTGGCTCTTTTTATATTTAAAACTTTAAAACTTGATATCTCTAGTTCTCCATATTGGATTTTTGAAATTTGTCACTTTGATGGCGCCTTGTTTTATATCTTTCTGATTCAGTTTGGGATTCTTAATTTTTTTGCATTTTGTCTTAATTGATGTTTTGGCACTGCATAAATACTTTATACATTTCCCTAAATTAACCCTCTCTGCCCTGAGCCATAGTTAGGAGGGGGTTGAACTCAGTTTAATTTAGAGACTATGAGGATTCATCCAGGCTAGGGTTGCAAATTCCTTGAGGCATGTAGACACCCACCCTAAAGAATAATCAAATTTCTTATAGGGACTCATGAGGGGCAGTTGGAGGGCTAGTCTGGAGAAGCCCCTAGAGCACAAAGACTTGCACCCATGAACCAGGTATTTGTGTATTATTGATTGTATAGAATAATTCTGTGTTTCCTGTGTAATAAACTACTTGTTGTTCCTAACATAGAGAAGCACAGGGCTGACATTGATCTTATTATGTTGCTAGGTAGGGAGATATTGATTCTTGAACCTAAGTAACCCTCACACTATATCCCTGGGAAGCCTCAGAGTTCTCACCCTCACTACTACTAAGAGTCAAGCGTAGAAAGGGTTGACATGTCCCATTTTGAAGAGCCATACTAGGGCAGGCCCTGGAACAGTAGTGGTAAAAGGCCTGTACACCCCCAGTTGTGGCCCAGTAGCCCATGCTTGATCAATGCCCTCCTGAATGGGGTCTGGCATACTTCCTTTAAATTTGTTCTGTAGTCATATTTATTAACTGTTTTGTCTTTGAATTAGAGGTTTAGTTATGGATCTCGTTTGGTATTTTGTTTTCATACAGTACTCATTATAACATTTTGATACATTTTGTTTAGTTTTCTGCAGCTTTGTATTACACTTTACTTTAGCATTATTTTTAATAATTGAAAACAATATTATAGTAGTCGATGTGTTGATCAGCAATATTTTGCTGATTTATAGTTGTTAGTGTGCTATGGATATTTCAATCGACTATGGGGGTCATTACAACATTGGCGGTAAAAGCCGCTTACCACGTGCAGAAGACCGCCAATACACCGCCGCGGCCGTGGAATTCCGCCACAGCTATTATGACACACATCTTGGAATCGGACACCCACACAACTCCGCCACACCAAAGGTCAGTGGAAAACTGGCGAAAACAAAACCTCCACCTCCACGCCAACAGAAACACGCCCATGCTATTAGGACCCACGAATCCACGCAGCGGTCTTTCAAACGCGGTATTCCATTGGCCGCATACACCGCTGCGCTCAAAATACACACACATCTCCAAAACACCGCAACATTGGACAATTCCAAATACACACACCTGATACACATACACACACCACTCCCACACACCCAACACAATATAAAACACACACCCACATCACCCACAAACCCCTACGACCAAAAATTTGAGAGAAAGGCGAGAGGGACAGAGAGCACAGCAACTGAGAACCCCACCACACAGAGGCACACAACACCATCACCCACACAACATTACACGCACAATACACCACACACCACTACACATTACCACACACATCAACACTGACACCACCCCACACATCACCCAAACCACCCCATGTCACGCCAAAGACACCCCCGGTTTTCCGAGGAGGAGCTCAGGGTCATGGTGGAGGAAATCCTACGGGTAGAGCCACAGCTATTTGGTTCACAGGTGCAGTACACATCCATAGCCAGGAAGATGGAGCTATGGCGCAGAATAGTCGACATGGTAAACGCAGTGGGACAGCATCCAAGAAATCGGGAGGACATCAGGAAGAGGTGGAACGACCTACGGGGGAAGGTGCGTTCAGTGGTCTCCAGGCACAACATTGCGGTTCAGCGGACTGGCGGCGGACCCCCACCTCCTCCCCCACAACTAACAACACGGGAGGAGCAAGTCTTGACCATCATGCATCTACAGGGCCTCAGAGGAGTCGGTGGAGGAATGGACACTGGTAAGTCAAATCTTAACTATCATATCCCCCACCCTACCTGCATGCTATCACACACCCTCACCCTCCTCCCCTCCCCTATCACTTCAAATCCTCACTAGTGCACTAATAACACAAACCACACATCCCAACACCAAGCCCTGCATGACACAACTAAGCATGGTCACCCCTCACCAAAGCAAGCTCACTGCACATACCCATAACAACCCCCTAACCATCATCACACAAACCCACACACAGGAATGCTTGCACTGGTGTACACAAACACCCACCCATTGCACACCATTACACACACACATGCAATAATCATGCTCTTATATCCCTGCAGGACCACTAAGGAACGTCACCACACAGGAGGGTCCAGACATCTCCACTCCACCCACACCTCCAAGCGGTCCCTGAGATCCAGGAACAGGACAGAGCAAGATGTCAAGACCCCCGCCAGGAAATGAGACCACCCTGATTGTCCTCCCACTGTCCCACTTTGTTACCCTGTCCATACTTTAACTGCCCCAGCTCCACTTCCTATGCCCATATGGGCAGTGCACCTGTGTGACCAATAGACTGGACTCTGCCATGGACATTCCTCCACCGTCCCCCTTCACCATTTTCCAACCCTCCTCCATTTTTGAGCACTTAAATAAACACCCTTGAACCACAAAACAATCTGGAGTCAGTCTGTGATTTGGTCAATTTGTATTATCAATGACAGTGTCAAAATGCGTTCCCAATTGTAAAGCCAACATACCTATGTCACACATCACAAGTCCATGAAGGATGCAAGCAGATGACACACGTTGGTAACCACACCTGTGAAACCGTAATGGAAAGGTACAACTCAGTGACCAAATACTGCTATTAAATAACAGACAGGATAGAGGTAGAAGTGTGAAAGTGAATGTAATGTGAAAAAAAGTTTTTTTCACCTGTGTGTCACTGGAAATATTGCTGTATGACTGACTCCCTGTTGTCTATGTCTGATTCCTCAGCTTTCTCCTCATCACTTTCTCAGGCTCCACAGCTGCCACAACACCGCCATCTGGACCATCCTCCTGCAGAAAAGGCACCTGGCGTCGCAAAGCAAGATTGTGAAGCATCGAGCAGGCGAGGATGATCTGGCACACCTTCTTCGGTGAGTAGAATAGGGAACCACCTGTCATATGGAGGCACCTGAACCTGGCCTTCAGGAGGCCGAAGGTGCGTTCGATCACCCTCCTAGTCCACCCATGGGCCTCATTGTAGCGTTCCTCTGCCCTGGGATTCCTCACTGGGGTCAATAGCCATGACAGGTTGGGGTAACCAGAGTCCCCTAATAGCCACACACGGTGCCTCTGGAGTTGACCCATCATATAAAGGATGCTGCTATTCCGCAGGATGTAGGCATCATGCACTGAGCCAGGGAACATAGCATTTACCTGGGAGATGTACTGGTCTGCCAAACAGACCATCTGTACATTCATGGAATGATAACTCTTCCGGTTCCTGTACACCTGTTCACTCCTGTGGGGGGGGACCAGAGCTACATGGGTCCCATCAATGGCACCTATGATGTTGGGGATATGTCCAAGGGCACAGAAGTCACCTTTCACTGTGGGCAAATCCTCCACCTCAGGGAAAACGATGTATCTCCTTACGTGTTTCAGCAGGACAGACAACACTCTGGACAACACGTTGGAAAACATAGGCTGGGACATCCCTGATGCCATGGCCACTGTTGTCTGAAAAGACCCACTAGCAAGGAAATGGAGCACTGACAGCACCTGCACGTCAGGGGGGATTCCAGTGCGATGGCGGATTGGTGACATCAGGTCTGGCTCCAACTGGGTAGACAGTTCCTGGATAGTGGCACGGTCAAACCTGTAGGTGACGATTAAATGTCGCTCCTCTATTGTCAACAGGTCCACCAGTGGTCGGTACACCAGAGGATTCCGCTATCTTCTCAAATGTCCCAGCTGACGGTGCCTAGGAAGGACAGCAGCGATCACAGAGTCAACAAATTCCCAGGTATGTACCCACAGATACACAGAACACGACACCAAACACAAAACCCTTCCTGTATGTGTGTTGAGTGTAGGCTTAGCTATGTGTGACGCAGTAGTAAATGAAGCCATGTGGGCCCCTGAAATGGCAGCTGCCTGACCTCTAAACTGGGACAATGGGAATGTGAGGTCACTGCGCTGGCGTTGTACCCCGTCGCGGTAGGCGGTGGTAGACCGCGGCGCAATGCTGCATTGGTTAACATTGGACCCTATGGGTCCCAGGAGCCAATGACGAAGTGCGCAGGCGGTGATGATACGCACCGCCACGGACGTCACTGCCGCGGACGTGACCACCATTTTCTATCTGTTCAATCACTTGATACCTGATCTTCGACAGGAGAGGACCTACACTGCAAGTGCTGCTGTGCTGCTGTGACCTCAGTCTGGAAGAGACAATGGCTGCTGGGTCTGGGGAAAGGGCCCCTGCCTTCACTGCTCAGGAGTTGGAGAAGTTAGTAGACGGGGTCCTCCCCCAGTACACGCTACTCTACGGTCCTCCAGACCAACAGGTAAGTACACAGGGAGCACGTTGTATGGGCTATGCCTGGGTGGAGAGGGCTGGTTGTAAGAGGGAAGGGGGCAGAGTTCAGGAAAGATGAATGCATGTGCCACATGGCAAGGGTAGGGATGGGGGCCACTCACATTGGCGGTGCAGTTGGTAATGACTTCTCTTCTTCCCTGGTGCATGTCATGTAGGTCAGCGCCCACCAGAAGAAGGACGTTTGGCGTGCCATCGCCAAGGAAGTCCGGACCCTGGGTGTCCACCAGAGACGGGGCACACACTGCCGGAAAAGATGGGAGGACATCCGCCGCTGGAGCAAGAAGACGGCGGAGGCTCAGCTGGGGATGGCCTCCCAACATGGGAGGGGTGCCCGTCGCACCATGACCCCTCTGATGTTCAGGATCCTGGCGGTGGCCTACCTGGAGTTGGATGGGCGCTTGAGGGCATCACAGCAGACACAAGGGGGTGAGTACACTCTCATTCTGGGGACTTGGCGCGCAGTTGAGGGGTCTGGGTGGGGGAGGAGGGCTGTGGGTGTACCTAGGCCAGGCAGAAATACGTAGGCTAGGCCCCTCCGTAATGCAGGTCATGTGGCACTCCACCCCACCTCAGTAGTGGGCCAAGTACAGGTATAGATGCCCCTGTGGCATCCATGTGTGCAGATGTCCACCATAGCCATGTAGGCCATATCCCAGCAATTGCATCTGTAGAGGCCAAGAGCACGGCGTAGTGCAGGGGGCTGCTGTGTCTGTATTGTCCGCCAACGGTAGCGGTAAGCCATGCACTCAACCTGTCTTTCTTCTGTTGTCCCCTTCCCCTTTTTCTGCTCTCCCTGTTCTTTTGTGCATCAGCATCATCAGGCGGAGGTACAGTGGCACCGGGGCACGAGGGAGCTGCATCCCACATGGCCATGGAGGGCCACACCACGGACTCAGAATGCACCAGTGGGACGGAGGGCGAGGGGAGCTACACGTCGGTCACCGGATCACCAACCAGCGACACTGACTCATCTGCCGATGGGAGCTCCCTTGTGGTGGCGGCACCATCTGTGGCCCACACTTCTACAGGTACAGTCGCCACCTCCCCTACCAGCACCACCCTCCCAGCAGCCCGTCAGCGTTCGCCCCGTGCCCGCTCACCCAGGAGGGTGGGCATCACCTTCGCCCCAGGCACCTCAGGCCCTGCCCCAGTCACCTCTGCTGCCCTCAGTGAGGAGGCCATTGACCTCCTCAGGTCACTCACTGTTGGGCAGTCTACCATTGTGAATGCCATCCAGGGTGTAGAAAGGGAGTTGCAACACACTAATGCATTCCTGGAGGGCATTCATTCTGTTCAGGCTGCCCATCATCGAACCCTGCAATCTCTGGCCTCAGCACTGATGGCAGCCATTGTCCCTGTCTCTAGCCTCCCCTTCCAACTTCCTCCACCCAGACCCAATCCCCTGTACCCCAGCCTGTCCCAAGCACACCATCAGACAAGCATGCATACACCTCAACACCCAAAAGTAGCTCAGGCAAACATAGGCACCGCACATCCCACAGGCACTCACACAAGCATCACCCACATGCAGACATAACAACATCCACTGCCTCCACTGTGTCCCCCTCCTCGTCGTCTCCCTCCTCCCTCCCAGTATCGTCTGTACTCTCACCTGCATGCACTACATCTACAGGCACTAGGACTCGCAACAGAACACCCAGCACCACACCCGGCTCACCTGCACTCACCACCCCCACTCCCATTTACACGTCCCCTGTGTCCTCTCCCAGTGTGTCTGTGACGCCCCCACCCAAAGTACACAAACACCGGCACCCACACACCCAACATCCATCCACCTCACGACAGCCTCCAGTATCTGCACCTGCTCCCAAAACACCTAAAGTGACACCTCCTACAACCACCTCCTCTTCCTCCACTCCCAGACCCCCTCCAGCTACCCATCCCAGTGTTCGTCAGAAACTGTCCCTCTGCAACGTTGACCTCTTTGCCCCCACCCCTCCAATTCATCAGTCCCGTCGTAGCGCCTCAGCCAAAAAGACTCCAGTACCAGTGGTGCGTGTTACAGGTGTGTGGAGTGCACCGCCCACCAGGGCAGGCAGTGTGACACGGAGCCAAGGCACTGCCAGTCCACCCCCTGTAAAGCATCTCAAGTTGGAAAGTGGCCGACGGGACCGGGTGAAGACTCCTGGAGGAAAAACTACTCACAAGGGTCCCAGGGGGATTGCAGAGTCAGCTGTGACTCCTCCAAAGGTGGGGAAGGGCCAGAAGAAGTCTGCACAGCCTGGTGTGAGCAGCACGGCGGAGAAGGGCGGCATCCTTCCCGGCGGCCGGGACGCCACCGCCAGCACCGTCGTCACTGGTCAGGAGACCACCGCCGGAGTAATTGCCCAGGAGGGCACAAGTATCGTCACTGGTCAGGAGACCACCGCCACCGCCGGAGTCATTGCCCAGGAGGGCACAAGTATCGTCACTGGTCAGGAGACCACCGCCACCACCGGAGTCAGTGCCCAGGAGGGCCCCGGCTGCCACAGCCCGCTGGGCAATGAGGGACCGTCATGCCACACACACACACCAATGCACAGGTCAGAGACTGCCATGGCAAAGCACCGCTGAACAGGGCAAGCACCGCTGAACAGGCCAGAGACCGCCATGGCAGAGCACCGCTGAACAGGCCAGAGACCGCCATGGCAAAGCACCGCTGAACAGCCCAGAGACCGCCATGGCAAAGCACCGGTGAACAGGGCAGAGCACCGCTGAACAGGCCAGAGACCGCCATGGCAAAGCACCGCTGAACAGGCCAGAGACCGCCATGGCAAAGCACCGCTGAACAGGGCAGAGCACCGCTGAACAGGCCAGAGACCGCCATGGCAAAGCACAGCTGAACAGCCCAGAGACCGCCATGGCAAAGCACTGCTGAACAGGGCAAGCACCGCTGAACAGCCCAGAGACCGCCATGGCAAAGCACCACTGAACAGGGCAAGCACCACTGAACAGGGAAAGCACCGCTGAACAGGGCAGAGCACCGCTGCAGAAGGAAAAGACCGCCACATCAAGCATCATTATCCCTTGTACAGCTGGGACAGTGACGGGACAGGAACTGTCACGGGGAGCCTAATCCAGTCTAGGCACCATTCCCGCTCCAGAACCAGTGGAGAGATCCATCCACTACTTCTGTCCTTAACAGGATGAAGCACTCTGGGCACCAGTCCCCCTCCAGCACCAGTGGAGGCTGTTATCCACTTGAGAGACTGTGGCTTTGCACTCCCCAGGATAATGCAGTGGGCAATCCACCCACTGTAGAGACTTGAGAGACTGTGGCTTTGCATTCCCCTGGATTGAACAGTGGGCAACCCACCCACTGTAGAGACTTGAGAGACTGTGGCTTTGCACTCCCCAGGATAATGCAGTAGGCAACCCACCCACTGTAGAGACTTGAGAGACTGTGGCTTTGCACTCCCCAGGATACATCAATGGGCAAGGAGCCCCGTCGTGGATGTGGCGTGGTGCTGTAATCCGGCTGAGGTGCCCCCCCTTCCCTTCCCCCTGAGGTGCCTGTTGTATTTCTCTCTGATGCCCCGGCAGTGTTCTCTCCGTTTGTGGACAGGTATCTTGTGTGGGCCTCGCCCATGCATTTTTGGCCCAGTGGTGCACGGACATTGAGATGTGCATATCTGCACTACTTCTCGTAATGTATATACTTTTGAATGTGTTTAAATCTATCTGTATATATTTGGTACATGTATTTTGATACATTACAATGTTTGAACTGATTTCGTTTTGTCTTAGCATTCTTCTGGGGGGGTTGTGGGTTGTTACTGTGATGTTTGGAAATGCATTGGTGTGTGTGTTGTAATGTGCGAGGGTCGGGTGGGGGTGGGGGTGTTTCGTGTGTGTCCCCCTGACTTTTGCCTCCCCCTTCCCCTATGTCGTAGGTGCAGTACTCACCGTTGTCTTCGCCGCCACAGGCGCTGGTGTTCGTAGATGAGTAGGAAGACAAGGGCAGGTAGGATTTGTAATTCCGGCTCCATGGTGTCCTCCTTCCTCGTGGGATGTGTTAAGGTGAGCGTTTTCCACCGTGTTTTTATCCACGGTGAATACGCCCCGGAAAAGGTGGCGGATTAGCGGGTTGTGATACTGTGGGCGGTACATTGTCTTCCGTCTGTCTGTTGGCGGTGACCGCCGCGCTGCTTGTCTGTACCGCCGTGGCGGTCGGAGTGTTAAAGTGGCTGTCCTTGTTGGCGGTTTCCGCCACGGTCATAATTCCCTTTTTTTGTCCGCCGGCCTGTTGGCGGTCTTACCGCCGCTTTAACACCGACCGCCAGTGTTGTAATGACCACCTATATTTTTGTTGTTGATATTTTTGTTATGTCCATAGTGGTTTAACCCCTTGGATGCCATGAACGTAACCGTTACTTCCTTGGTTGTAGCACTGCTGTGCCAAAGACATAATAGTTACGTCCTGGACCTGACCCGGGGGGGGGTGCTAGCACTTCCCCCGTGGGCCAATCGGGCAGTGATGGCAGCAGAAGCGCTTCCTTAACCACCCCGGACCACCCCCCCAGGCATCTAATGACCTCACCTTGCACCGCTTGCTGGGGTCATTAGAGATCGCCCAGACCGCACTGGAAGCCACTTGCTTCCAGCACAGCAGAGCAAAACTAGGTAAGTTTCTCTGCCGAATGGGTTATATTTTTTAAAAGAGGCATCGGGAGGGAAAGGAAAGTATCAGAATAGCGACCGTGCAGCAGGAATGGCCACTAGACACCAGGGATTTTTTTAATTATTATTTCACATAATGGGAGTAGCCCCTTAGGCAAGGGTCGTTCCCCATGGGGACATAATATTGATGGCCATTTATGCCCCCTTGGGGACAGATGTGCCTATTTTTTTTTAGGCCCACCTGCTCCGAAGGGGGACAGACGCCACTTAGACACTAGGGATTATTATTATTTTTGTTTTGGGGGGGCGGCACCGTGGGCAAGGGTCACTCGCCAAAGGGGGCATATGGGCATATAACTGTTGCCCATTTCTGTGCCCCCTTGGGGGTAGATGGGCCTATTTTGTTATAGGCCCATCTCACCCCAAGGGGGTGGCAGAAACCTCTTAGACACCAGGGATTGTTTTTTTGATTATGGGGCAGCCCCTTGGACAACAGTCGCTCTCCAAAGGGGACACATAACTGTTGGCCATTTCTGCCCCCCTTGGGGGCAGATCGGCAGGGGACAGAAATCACTAGGCACCGGGGATTATTGTGTGGGCACATGTTTTTTGCTTGGGGACGGCCCTTTAGGGATGGGTGGCACCCCCATGGGGCATATTACTTTTGGCCATTTCTGCCCCCTTTGGTGGCAGATCAGCCTATTTATCTTAGGCCCATCTGCCCCCAAGGGGGGCAGACACCACTAGACACCAGGGATTATTGGGTCTGTTTGTGTTTTTGCTGGGGGGGAAAGCCCCTTGAGCAAGGGTCGCTCCCCCATAAAGACATATTATTTTTGGCCATTTCTGCCCTGCCTTGGGGCAGAGCGGCCTATTTGTGTTAGGCCTATCTGCTCCCAAGGGGGGCAGAAACCACTAGGAATAAGGCATTAAGGGCCAGATGTAGCAAAGATCCAAATTGCGACTTGCAATTTGCAAGTCCCTGCGACTCGCAAATTGCAAGTCGCAATTTGGTATGCAGAAAGGTGTCTCAGACACCTTCTGCAACTCGCAATGGGGTCGCAAAGACCCACCTCATTAATATTAAATTTGTGGGTCGCAGTTTGCGACCCCATTGAGAGTATGGGCACTCACGGGGATGGTGGCCTGCTGGAGACAGCAGACCACCATGTCCGTGACTGCTTTTTAATAAAGCAGTTTTTTTTTCTCTAAGTGTAGCCCGTTTTCCTTAAAGGAAAACGAGCTGCACTTTGAAAAAAAAAACCGAAACCTTTAGTTTCGGATTTTTTCAGGGCAGGTAGTGGTCCATTGGACCACTGCCTGCTCTGAAAAAATATTTTTTTTACCAGTCACAAAGGGGAAGGGGTCCCATGGTGACCCCTTCCCGTTTGCGACTGGGTTACCATCCACTTCAAGTGGATGGTAATTGCGATTCCATTTGCAACCGCTTTCGCGGTCGCAAATGGAATTGAATTGCATTGCGAGTCGGAAATAGGAAGGGAACACCCCTTCCTATTTGCGAGTCGGAAATGCATTTTGCGAGTCGGATCCGACTCGCAAAATGCATTTCTGCATACCGGAGAGGCTTTTGCGCTCGCAAACGGCGTTTTTCGCTGTTTGCGAGGCGCAAAACCATTTCTACATATGGCCCTAAGTTTTGTGTGTGTGTCTACATATGGCCCTAAGTTTTGTGTGTTTTCCTTTTGTTTGGGGTGCTGGCCCTTGGGCAAGGGTCACTCCCCTCTAGGGGGGGCATTCATGTTGGCCATTTGGGGGCAGATTGGCCTATTTATATTAGGTCCATCTGCCACCAAGGGTGGCAGAAACCAGTAGGCACCAGGGATTATTGTGTGTGTGCATGTTTTTGCTTGGAGGCTCGTCCCCTCGGGCAAGGGTTACTCCCCTTTGGGGGGGCATTCATTTTGGCTGTTTCTGCCACCCTTGGGGGCAGATCAGCCTCTTTATGTTCGGCCCATCTACCCCCACGGGGGGCAGAAACCACTAGACACCAGGGAAAATTTGTAAATGTTTAGTGGCAAGTGTTTATCATCTAGCAAAATATTTGTATTTTTGCTCATTATGTTTTATTTCTCCTTTTTGTTTTTAGCCAAAGCTTTTGATTCCCTTGCTGTGACTTCTTGTGGTTTTGGCGGTGGTAGACCTACAGTCTCCGTAGTTGCATGAGTTTTTTTGGACTATTTACTCCAAATGAGTATCTTTGCAATGCATGAATGATTTTTTTGTAAATGGTGTACTAAATGTAGGAGGCTGGCCTGGTGTGTGGTGGGTACCTATGGTACTTACATCTTATACAAAGTCCAGGTATCCCTTATTAGTGTAGTGTAGTCAGTGTCTAGAGGCCAGGCTCTCTAGTGGTAGATGTGGATGAGCAGCCAAGGCTTATCTAGGAGACATGCAAAACACATGCAATACCACTGTTGTCACTCAGTACTTACACGCATGTAAGAAAATACTCAGTGTTACAAAAATAAAGGTACTTTCATTTGGTGTCACAAATACCAAAAATAACATAGAAACTATATTCCCTTAGAAGGTAAGTGATACCCAAATTATATACACCAGTATGCAGAAATAGGCATAAAAACAGTCAGAAAACAGTGCAATTCATGAAAATAACAATAGTTAGAAATGGGCATAGGGGGAGCACAAACCATATACTAAGAATGTGGAATGCGAAAGTCGGTCTTTCACCTAGGCAAGTGTAGTGTGTAGAAGGGAGCTGGGAGTTCTTAAAAGGCCCAAAGGTAAGTACCAGAACCCACCCCAGTGACCAGGAAAGCAGGAGTTAATTACAGTAAATTTCCTAGAGCACACACGTGACGAGAAGAAGAATTATGCAAAACTCAGAAGAGACTGCAAGACACCAACAGTGGATTCCTGGACAAGAAGACTTGTGGAAGGAGGGGACCAAGTCCAAGAAGCACAGAACAGTCCAGGAAGAACAGGAGCCCCTGCTAACCCGGATGAAGGTAAAAAAGGAGAACCACCAGTGAAAAAGAAAAGTCAGCACTGCACCCAAGAAGACGAAGTCGGGTTCCTGGAGGGTGCAAGTGATGTCCCACACCGGATGAAGGATTGCAGTCAGGTTTCCATCGTCGGAGTCGACCAACAAGCCTTGGCACATGCAAAGCTCGCAGTTAGCAGAAAATGGGGCTGCCCAGGACCAGGAAGGACCAGGTGGACTCTACCCAGGAGGGGGAGTCAGAAAAGGCCCTCAGCAACTCAGAGAGCCCACAGAAGACCAGTTAGTGCACACAGGAGCCCCATAGGACGAGGACAAGAAGGTTGCAAAAGAGGCCCATGCAGCACTACGACAAACGTTTCCACGCCGCTGAGAACCACTCAGGAAGCTGTGCATCGCAGGATAAAGTGCTGGGGGCCAGAGCTACAGGATGCATGAAGGACTTGGAGGAAGGTTGCCAACAAGCCTTGGCAGCTGCAAAACACGTGGTGCATGGGGGTACTGTCTTGCATGGGGAGGCAAGCTCTTACCTCAATCAAGTGGGACAGCTGGAAGAAAGGACCGTCAGGACCACTTCAGTCCACCTGGACTACGGAAACACCCTATACGCAGGAACCACCGCAAAACTCCAGAAACGCCTTCAGCGAATACAAAACGCCTCCGCTCGCCTCATCCTCGACATACCCCGCAACAGCCACATCTCCGCTCACCTGAGACACCTGCACTGGCTACCCGTCAACAAAAGGATCACCTTCAGGCTCCTCATCCACGCACACAAAGCCCTCCACAACAAGGGACCCGAATACCTCAACCGTCGCCTCAGTTTCTACACGCCCACCCGTCAACTTCGCTCCGCCAGCCTCGCACTCGCCACCGTCTCTCGCATCCACCGCACAACGGCAGGTGGGAAATCCTTCTCCTACCTGGCGGCCAAGACTTGGAACTCCCTCCCCGCCAACCTCAGGACCACTCAGGACCAACTCACATTCCGGAGGCAGCTCAAAACCTGGCTCTTCGAGCAGCAGTAACCCCCTCCCCTAGCGCCTTGAGATCCTCACGGGTTAGTAGCGCGCTTTATAAATATTATTGATTGATTGATTGATTGATTGTCGCAGGCACTTGGGCCACCTACACTAGTGCGCTAGCATTTTTATCAGGAGCCCAAGGGGAATGCTGGGTGGTAGGAAATATGTGCTGTTGCGGTGATCCTACACAGAAATATGAGGAAAATGTGCTTTTTTAGCTAAATTTAAGGTTTGCAGGGGATTCTGGGTAAGAAACCGTTGGGGGATCCACGCATGCCACACCTCCCTGGACTTCACTGGGTGTCTAGTTTATAAAAATGTCTGGGTTTGGTAGGTTTCCCTACATGACCACCACGCCCGGGATGAAAAAAGCAGCTGCGCTTCCTTGCAAAAACAAGTAGTTTTGTAATAAATAATTTTGATGTGTCCACCATGAGTTTTGGGGTATTTCCTGTCGCGGGCACTAGGCCTACCCTCAAAAGTGAGGAACCATTTTTATTGGGAGACTTGGGGGAATGTTTGGTGGAAGGACGTTTGAGGCTCCCCTCAGATTCCAGAACTAAATGTGAGGAAAACGTGTTTATAGCCCACTTTTGAGGTTTGCAAAGGATTCTGGGTGACAGAACCCCATGAGAGCCCCACAAGTCACCCAATCTTAGATTCCCCTAGGTGTCTAGTTTCCACAAATGTACAGGTTTCCTAGGTTTCCCTATATGCCGGCTGAGCCAGAGGCCAACATCCACAGCTAGGCACTTTGCAAAAAACACATCCATTTCCATTGGAAGAATGTGATGTGTCCATGTTGTGTTTTAAGGGCATTTCCGGTCACAGGCACTAGGCCTATGCAAACAAGTGAGGTACCATTTTTATCAAGAGATTTGGGGGAATGCTGGGTGGAAGGACGTTTGTAGCTCCCTTGACATGCCAGAACTTTGCAGCACTGAAATGTGAGGGAAAAGCGTTTTTAGCCAATTTTTGAGGTTTTCGAAGGATTCTGGGTGAAAGAACCCAATGAAGGCCCCACAAGTCACACTATCCTGGATTTCCTTAGGTGTCTACTTTCCAGAAAATGTACAGGTTTGGTAGCTTTCCCTGAATGCTGGCTGAGCTAGAGGCCAAAATCCACAGCTAGGCACTTTGCAAAAAACAAGTTGTTTCTATTGGAAAAATGTCATGTGCCCATGTTGTGTTTAGAGGCATTTCCTGTCGCAGGCACTAGGCCTACCCACACAAGTGAGGTACCATTTTTATCTGGAGCATCAGCGGAATTCTGGGTGTAAGTAAGTTTGTGGCTCCCCTCAGATTCCGGAACTTTGCTGCATGGAAATATGAGGAAAAAGTAGTTTTAGCCAAGTTTTGAGGTTTGTAAAGGATTCTGGGTGACAGAACCCAGTGAGAGCCATCCCCACACGTGACCCCATCCTGGATTGTCCTAGGTATCTAGTTTCCAGAAATGTGTAGGTTTTTCAGGTTTCCCTAGGTGCCGGCTGAACTACAACCCAAAATCCACAGCTAAAACACATCAGTTTTCATTGGAAAAATGTGATGTGTCCATGTTGGGTTTTGGGACGTTTCCTATCAGGGCAAAAGGCCTACCCACTCACGTGAGGTCCCATTTTTATTGGGTGACTTGAGGTAACACAGAATAGAAGAACAAGTGTTATTGCCAATTGTCTTTCTTTAATTTTTGCCTTCCAAATGTAAGACAGGGTGCAACAAAGAAGTGCCCTGTAATTCACATGCTAGCATGGAGACCTCCAAATTCAGAAATGTGCAAATAACCACTGCTTCTGAACTCCTTATATTGTGCCCATTTCGGAAATACATAGGTTTTCTTGATACCTATTTTTCACTCTTTATATTTTACCAAATGAATTGCTGTATACCAGGTCTACAATGAAAACCCATTGCAAGGTGCAGCTCATTGATCCACCATTGGTTTCATACCTATTTCTGTCACTAACTGGAAGGAGGCTGAAAGCACAAAAAATTGTAAAAATAGGATAAGTGCCAAAACTGTGTTACAAAATTTTGTTTTTCTGATTCAAGTCTCCCTGTTCCTGAAAGCTGGGAAGATGGTGATTTTAGCACTGCAAACCCTTTGGTGATGCCATTGATTAAGGAAAAAAACAGATGCTTTTCTTCTGCATCACTTTTCCCAATTTTTCCCCAAACCCCCAAATTTTAGCTGTATTTTGGCTAATTTCTTGGTCTCCTCCAGGAGAACCACAAACTCTGGGTACCTTTAGAATCCCCAGAATGTTGGGGAAAAAAGACCCAAATTTGGCGTGGATTGCTTAAATGGACAAAGAGTACAGAAGAGGGGAAAGGCCCGGCAGCGAAGGGTTAAGAAAGTTAATATTATGGTTATCACTGTTTTGGAGATAATATTTTTATACTCAATATTATGTAATACAACCACGTACACATCCAGTCTTTAAAAAGCACACAGACCAATGAACAGGTGAAATAGCTCATACACGGATATTCCTGCTGTCGAGAGCTGTGTGCTCTCTGCACATCACAGTTTCCAAACCCAACACTGCCATCTCTCACTTCCAGCCCTTCGTGGTTTATAACATGATTATCTGGCCTATTGGAGAGAAACATGTTTAGTAACAAACTTTAATAGAGTGTAGGCTGCAAATAAAAAGCAATGTGTGTTGTTTAGACGGAAGTATTTTTAACAATCAACAATATTAACACTACTGTGAATTCAGAGCTGTTGCTGTTGGTGCGCACCCTTTGTGGCATATTATTCTGTTTTCAGAGCTGTTATTCATGGCAAGCCTCAATACCTACTAGCTGATTAGTTCAAGCATCCGCCGCCACTCAAGTGAGAAAAACTGAGCCCACTGTATGTAAAACCCATTCCAAGCACCGTCACTATCCTATCCCAAGTGCAGCCTCCCACTTGTATTTTGTATGTTAAAGTCTAAGTGAGCGCATGCTGCTATAATCGCTTAATGCTGGCCTCATACATATTTCTGCTCTCTGACAACTGAAACCATTCCAGCTGCGGTAGAAGCCAGCAAGAAACAGCAACTTAGGTTGCGTGTAGGTCAGTATAGTGAGACAGTGCTCTGCAACTACATGCGTGATGGCTTCCTCTGGGATTTTGTTATTTGGATGACTGATACTGGAACCATCCTATTACAAAGCAGCTCAGTGTCAGAGAGCAAAGGCAGGGACAAGTGATTCTAGACGTAATATTTACCAAGGTGGCAGGCAATGTAAATATGAGTCTGCTGAAAAGATTTAACTATGGTCACAGGACTACAGAAGACAGTAGGTGACGTAAGCAGAGACATGAAAAGAGACTAGACGAGCGATAGTACAAACAATAGACAAGGATAGCAAGGTTTTATCAAAGTAGGGGATGTACTAGTATACAAAATGGGGGTCTCTTAATAGCATAGGAAAAGCCCTTTGGACACATACCAAAAACGCCTCTTAATACTAGTTGTACAACAAAGTTGTAGTTTGGCCTGCTATGAAGAAGACTATCGTACTCAGTGCAGGGTGGACGTAGAATGCTCCACTGAGACTCCAAAGGACTTAGCTGTAACCACAGAGGTCTTTCCCTTATCTAATGAGAACAGAGACAACGCCAGTGGTCATACTGTAAATGGATACAGGACTGCAACAGACAGTTGTCGGTAATTCGAATGGAAAAAACACCAGTGGAAAGAACAACCAGAAAACAGCATAGACAAAGTTTAAGATGAGGAATACGGACAAAAAAAGAACACGAGAGAGACTGAAGACAAATACTACACTAACATTATCTCAGGGTGCAATTTGCATGCCTAGGACACTGGGAGAAAAACAGGACAAAAGCGTTTTCTCGTTTAGCTCGTTTGTGACAACCATTTTGAAAGTTAGTAGTGTAGTTCTATATGGCCGCTATGTAGAAGCCCTATAAATGTGCAGAGCACAGCGTGTGTGCCAATAACTCTAGGAAGAAAGTTTGGCGCTTTAACGGCACTGCATCATTTATAGTTTTGCACTATTTTTAACCATTTGTTTTAAAATGTTGTTTTCCCATGCTTTAACTTGCGCTGCTTAGCTTATTTTTGGCTCCCATTTTGAAAATTAGCAGTTTAGTTATTTGTGGTTGCTAGCTGTAACCCCTGTAAATGTGCAGGCCAAATGTGCCCCAGAGGCAAATTCATCTGCCCCCATCCATGCCTGACTGGGACCAGAGGCCCAGGACCCTGGCTGTTTTCTTCTAACAATTAATATAATTTCTTACACATGGCTATCCTCAGTATTATGTCCCTAGATAAGCAAAGAACTGACATCTACAACTTAGTGGAGGAGAACTCATTAGACAAACTCTGTCTTACAGAACCCGCCTGGGAAGACATCAATGCCTGATATTTTGGAGGCATTACCCTCTCAATCTATAATTTTTAACACCAATAGAGGCTCTCACACAATGGCTGGGGTGGCATTTATACGCACTCACTCAACTCATCTGTTCTGATGTGTTCCATTATTCCTTAAGTTGACAGTATGAGGGTACAATATAATTTCACCCTTTCTGTCTAGTGTTCATGGTTGTATATAGGCCACCGCACTGCATGCCCAACTTCATTTACTCTTCTTTGAATTAGTATGCAGCCTTGGTACTTCATATAGCCATCTGTTCATCGTTGGAGATTTTAACTTTTGGAATGACAATCCTTCCGCAAATTCCAAGTACAAGGAGTTCTTTGACCTCATGTCTTCTTTATCTTTCAAGAAACAGGTCCCCTTAACTACCTGTGCTAAGGGGCATATTTTGAGTTTGGTGGTCATTACCGAAGACCGCCATGCAAGCGGCTTCCAAAAGACCGGAAATGATGGCGGAGTGAAGATCGCTGCATTACGAGTCACCCACACAACACCACCCAAAATACACCCACAAACCGACACCGTTGGCCGAAACGGCGGCGTGAAGGAGGCGGCTGCACCACCAGCACCGCCACGCCGAGAATATCCCGCCTGGCAAATAATGATTCACAAATCAGCACCACAGTCCCAACACAGCAGCAATCGATTGGCGGTCTGAACCGCCAGGGGAAAAAAAAGCACCACCACCAGAACACTGCATCACATTGGACAATACCATTACCCAACACCTGAGACACATACACACACCTATCCACAGCACTACAAAACACACCCCCACACATACCCAGAACCCTTTGCAACCAGAGACTCTGACAGAGTGAGGCAAGAGCACACTGAAAGGAGGCACTGCACCCAGATACCACAGGCACCATCACACTTAACACACATCACACAACACACCACTGCACACAAACACCACAGAGCACACGCTCATACCACTACACAAACCTACATCAACAAACAGCACACCCAGAATCCCTGAACAACATACACCCCCACCCACAACACAACCACCATGGCACCACCAAAGGCCCAAGATTCACAGAAGAGGAGCTGAGGATAATGGTTGACGAAATCGTCAGAGTGGACCATAGGTCCAGCAGACATCCATAGCCCGGAAGAAAGACTTATGGCAGAGGATAGTCATCAGGGTGAGTGCAGTGGGGAACCATCCACGCACAAGGGAAAACATTAGAAAGAGGTGGAACGACCTATGGGGGAAGGTACGGGCTTTGGCTTCCAGGCACCAAATTGCTGTCATGAGGACTGGTGGTGGGCCCCCACTTGCTCCCCCTGAAATGTCACAGTAGTAGGAGAAGGTCCTGGCCATTCTACATCCAGAAGGGCTGACGGGAATACCTAGTGGACTGGACTCTGGTAAGCCTACTGTACTCCCCCGCCAACATGACCACGTGCACAGCATGTACCCCCACCACCCGCTCACCCCCTCACACCACCCTAACGTGCACAAACCCACTATGGACCCAATACCAACCCTTGCATGCCACAGTAACCTACTGACACCATTCCCTCACAGGCCCACCTAGTGCATGGATACCTCACACTGCAGCAAGTACCACATCTACCACAATGCAACACTCCCTATCCTTGCATGACCACTACATCCACATCACATCACATCTCTGCATTTGCACGTTAAACCATGTCACTCCCCATCACCAATAAGTATAAGGAATGCACATCAGTACAAGGCAATGACAGTAGCAAGACAAACAATAACTATTCCCCAAAATAGGCCCATTGCAACATTCCTCTGATGGTAACACAAGCAGTGGACTTGTAACTCTCAATGCCTTTACTGCCCTGCAAATCCAATGAATGAGGGCATACAACCATGTGTGTCACTGCTACAATACCATCATCTGACACAATACCTCTCATTCCACAGGTCTCCCAAGTACTGCCACAAGGCAGTGGACCCCAGTGACAGAAAGCCCAGGCCTGGAAGCAGGTACAATAGGGGAGGACTGCCTTGGAAGTCTGGATGTGGACGCCGAACCTGGCCCATCAGGCTTGAGTGGTCAGTCCACCACCACCAGCCTCACCCTGCACATAACTGAAACAACCTCCCTTGCGGCACCCAATGCACAGCAGAGCCCACCTTCCCATACCTGTGTCCTAAGGTCACATAAAAAATCAGTGTGCCCCACAGGACAGGGACAGGAGTCAAAGGTGAAAATCGAAGACAATGACGGTCCTGGTGTCAGTGGAGGGAGCACACGGCACCAGGGGCACAAGCACAGGGGGCAAGGACAATCGTGGGCCAAGGAACGAGGCAGGTACAGGACACGACTGGCCAGGAGTCCGTCTCCAGAGTCCTGGGATCCTATCAGCAAACCCACGACAAGATGGGCCAGATACTCACCACCTTGCAGGACATGCAAAGGCTGCCGGGGTAATACCACCGGGAGGCCATGCAGCAGTGGCAGACACTCAATGGCACCATGGTCTCCATATTAGGGGACTTCAAGGAATTGAACAATATCCTGCAGACATCCTCAACCCAACAGTGGGCCCCATCCAGTCATCAGGCAACACCACTGCCAACAACATCAGAACCTGCTACTGGAATTGAGGCCCAGCAGGAGGACCCACAGGCCACCAGCACGGCCTACCCCTGCAACTGAGGGCCCCCCGCAAAAGAGGCCACCCATCCAGACATCCTCAGGACCCGAGGCCAAGACCAATCTCTCCACCAGGAAGTGATCCCTGTTCTGAACTGTCACCCTTGTGTGCCCCAGATACACCCTGTTGGCTGTCCAATACCAAGTACACAATATACCAAGCAAATGGATACAGGACCTGTGAGACAAACAGCTGTACCACTCACTCTGATCAGCACCCAGACCATTATCCCAGGAAAGATGTAACATAGGCAACATCCTCTATTGTTTACCTCCCTGAGTAGTGAGGAACAGGTACTTGCCACACAGCAGTTGACAATGCAGCATGACATGCCTACGCAGCAGGACAAGACTGATAAGTCCCCCTAACATGTTCCCAAACAGGCAGACTGAGGACCTTAAATATTTGGTACAGCTATAAAGCTGTGCCGCAATGGCACCAGCATTCCACAAATGTACTTGGCAACAGTGCATTTCCACTACCCCTCATGGTAAGTCACCTACCCTTCAAGTTTGGCAACCAAGATGGAAGGCTGCAGTCCCCACACACACCTCGATGCCTGCAAATACTGGCTACAATTCACTTATACCTGTACATCATTGAAAGTAGTGATGAATCATGTCAGTCCTGTTGTCATGTGCCTCATCCTCATCTGCCTCCCCCTCAGCATCAGAGTCACCGGCCCCAAACACTGCTCCAGCATCAATGTCCCCCTTCTCCAACAGTAGGATGTGCCTTCTGAGGGCCAGTTTATGGAGCATGCAGCATGCAACAATGATCTTGCAGACTTTCCCTGGTTGGTACTGTAGGGCACCACCAAACACACAAAGGCAACAAAATCTAGCTTTCAAGCGATCGAATGTCCGCTCAATCACCCACCTCGTCCGGCCATGTGCCTCATTGTACCTGTTCCCCCGTCCTGTAGTGGGATGTCTCACAGGTGTCAGGAGCCAGGGCAGGTTGGGGTATCCGGAGTCACCTGTGTGGAAAAGAGAACATGACTATAGGTAACAGTGCTAGGCAAAGTGTTGACTCTGTTATGAGGGGTACAAACGTCTGACATGGAGAGCAGTACACACACCTATGAGCCAGGCCCTTTCTCCCTGTAGCTGTGACATCATTGCAGGGATACTGCTGTTCCTCAGGATGTAGGAATCATGTACTGATCCTGGTAACTTTGTGTTCACATGTGTTATGTACTTGTCTGCAAGACACACCACTTGAACATTGAGCGAATATGTACTCTTCCTGTTTCTCGGAGGTACCAAGGTAATATGAGTCCCATCAATGGCCGCAATTACATGTGGGACATTTGATATGTTGTAGAAGGCTGCTTTTACAGTGGGCAATTCTGGACGTAGTGGGAATCTAATGTACCTGTGCACATGCTTGAGTAGGGCATCCAGCACATCTTGCAACACCTTACAGAACTGGGGCTGTGAAAACCCTGCAGCCAGTCCTACTGTAACAACAAAAAGAGTCACGCGCCAGAAAATGCAGGACTGACAACACCTGGACTGTTGGAGGAATGGCATTCCTCATCACTCCATTATGACGATATCTGTGCGGGGGCACAATCAACAATCTGGGAACCTCTCACAATGTAGGGCACCAAGTATGACATACGACAGTCAAAAAGCTTTTATTCATGCAAGTTGGCTGTCATGTTGTGGGAAGATACATTACTCCACACTCCATTCCTAACCACACTATGGCACATGATTCCTGTGGCAATGGACGCATACAGGACATGTGCACATGTCACATCTCCACTCACACCTGCCAGCACTGCATCATCACATACTGGTCCCCCTATCATTCCTGTCATACCCTCAATCACCACAACAGCAGACTCACAGACACACACCCCACACACCACATCTGCACTAACCACAACTACTGTCTGCCACCTGCAGCACATCCACCTCCCTTGCACACACCACTGCAACATTCACTCAAACATCTCCCATTCCCTCTCCCTGCAACTCTGCCCCCCTCCTCCCAATGAATGCACACGCACCTACTCACCCACCCAACATTCAGCCACCACACACATAAACACATTGCACACACTAGCATCCACGTATAGCACACCAACACATCAGGCGAGAACTCCCTCTACCTCTACTCCCAACCCTCAATCATGTGACCACCCTCGTGTGCCTAAGAAAGTTTTCCTTGCTGCCCTTGACCTCTTCCCTACTCCTCCCCCACCCCGTGTTCCTCATAAACACTGTGTTCCCCTGTCCCTCTCAGGCCCTTCCACCTCCCATTCCTCGCGTGCCCCCTCTGGTGTTCCCCTACTCCTCCACCCAGCAAGAAATCCACCCCTCCCAGTGCCAAAGTCACCCCTCCCAAACCCAAACCGAAAAGTGCCCCTTCTACATCCAAGCCTCCTCCACCACCCCCACACCCCTGAGGTGCCTGCCTGTCCCATTGATGCTCCTATGACGTGGAGATCTATTTGCTGTCAGGAGTCAAGTTGGGGCCATAATATATATGGACTTGATGAGTTTCTCCATTAATGCAGGTTGGACTTGCCATTTGGCAGATTTTGTATATATTTATTTAAATTTTTTATGGTTACAATTACATCTGCCCACATTGCTGTGGTTGGCAAGATGAGTTTCTTGTCCTGGTTTTCTTCTACTTGGTGGTGTGACATCTGTGTGCAATGGTGTGTGAGGTCTGTGTATGGAATGTGTCTGTATTGTGGCATGTGCTGGGTAGATGGGTGTTGCCATGGGTATGTTGTTATGAGTTTGACTGCTTGCTTATGGGATTGTATGGGTGTTGTTGTGTATCCGTGTGTATGGTCCTGCATGTGTCGATTTCCTTTATTGTTGGTTGTACGTGTTGTGTCACCTGTGTCATTGTTTGGATGTGTGTTCACTGCTATTGATTGTGTCATTGCTACATACAGTTCATGGTGTGTGTGTATGTCTGGTGTCGCACAACATGCCTGTCTATGCCTGCGTTAAGGTGCTTGTGGTCTAGTTGTCGTAGTGTGGTTATGGGGTGTTTTGGTGGTGTTGATGTGCATTGTGCTGTATGTTTGACATGTATCTGCTTGGCTTTGTTTGTGTATTGGGTATTTGGCATCGACGTATATTGTGTGTGCCTGTGTGGCCTTTGGTGTCTGTGTGAGGAATGTGTGTTATGTGTGGGAGTGTATCACTGCCATTTCCTCCCCTCTGTACAAGGCGTACTTACGGTTGTCATCTTCATCATTGTCTGTGGCCCTGAAGGTGCATGGCGAGATACAATGCTGGGAAGACTAGCAGTTTGTTTGCCATGGCGGCCTCAGAGGTGTCTCTGTGCCTGGAGGTGGGTGTCTCCTTTTGTACTTTCTGTTTCTGGCAGGTTTTTCGTAGCAGCCAGCCCACCCCGGATATCCTTGTGGTGTGGTGACTCGGGATATGGTAGGCGGGACATTAGCTTCCGCCTCCATGAAGTTGGATTCCGTCACCGGATGCTGCTTGTCGGCGGTGGCGGTGCTGGCAGTGAGTTGTCTGTGTTGAGTTGGGTTCACCGCCTTACTCGTTATATGGGGGTCTGCACCGCCACTCTGGCGGCAGTCATTACACCCTGCCTGCGTGGTGGTCAGGTTATGCCAAACTCGGAATGACCACCTCAGTATGGTCACACAACACACCAAGACATTGTTTGTCCTCCATTGCATATGCTTAGATCACCACCTCAATAATTTTGAAGCATTTTTGAGGACCGACACTGCATTGAGTAATACATACCTGAGCACTTTCCAAAACTGGAGCAGAGTGAATCTCCAGGAAATGGCTAACCCTCTGCCAAACCTGCCCAGATCCCAACCCCTTTGTACAGACATCTGTGTTTTTTTTTAACTGGCTACATCACACCTGTGATGTACATGTCCCAGAATGTAGTAGAATGATGTGGCCTCCCTTTATATGCTCTCCATATTTCAATGATGAATTGAAAGCGGCAAATCTCAGGCTATGCCAACTTGAAAGGCAGTGGCATAAAATATGTCCCAGAATGTACTTGAATTAGGTGGCCTCCTTCTATATGTGCTTTGTGGTTCAATGATGAATTCAAAGCAACAAAAGTCAAACTACGCCAACTTGAAAAGCAGTGTTGAAAAGCTATGGCACTTTAGAAAGAGAATGTTTTAGAGAGAGTTTGAGGAAGAGTAAAATTTTGCTAATCTGCACCAAATCGTTTTTTTATTCTAACTTCATTAATTTAGTGGTAAATAAACAAAAGGAAACTTTTAAGACATTAAACAAACTGTCTTGCTCCAAGCAAGCAACCCAGGTGATAGAACCCTCCCAAACTCTGTATGATGCACTCTCCACTTTTTTCAGTGAGAAAATTAAATCAATTAAGGATGGCATTCCAACCATTTCTGTGCCTCAAAAACCTGGGAAGAATGCTGTGAACGGGCGGTCCCGAACACATTCTCGATGCCAGCCGGTACAGACGTGTCATATAGTTCCGACATGTCATTTCCGCGTTCCTACGTTGTCGTGGGAACGCTCGCGGACGGAGGTTGGCGTCCAAGTGTTGCCGCGGCAACCCAGGAGGGTTTCCGGGCCGCGGCAATGACGAGGCAGGATGATCTCCGTTTTAAGGAGGAGACGGCGAACAGCGAGAAGGAGACGGCGAACAGCGAAAAGGAGACGGCGAACAGCGCAGAGGAGACGGCGAACAGCGAAGGAGAGATGGCGAACAGCAGAAGAGAGACGGGAGACGGAGGAAGGACCGGGACAACACGGGGTGCCGACAAGGAGTGGAAGAAGGAGAGCAGTTTACAGGATCCTCCACCGAAGGAACACCCCAGCGCCAGCCACGACCCAGGAGGGTCGTGGCTTGCTAAGGTACGGTCCTTGTGGGACAACAGAGGGAGTACCACGGTTAAGAGGGCACTGGGGAAGGGGGCTAAGAAGGAGTGAGGGGAGGACTGGGAGGGAGCTTAGAGAGCACAAGTAAAAACACGAGTGAGCCACATAAAAGTGCACTATAAGGAGGTTATTCACTTTTTGCCCTAACTCACCACCAACACCACCCCACCTTTGTTACCTCTTCCCCTTTAATTAAATAAAACATAAACCTTATTTAATACCCCACTTACCGTAGCGTTTTTCCTTTTTTCCCGGTACCACACCATTGGAGGCCACTGAAAAGCCAGAGGGAACGTCCACCTAAAAGAGAACGAAGAGAAGAAGAGAAATCCAATAAGAAGAATAACAGACAACCACTTAAGACCTAAAAACATATTAAACAAAAGAAGGACAATTAGAGACAAACCCATAATATTTAAATAAACCACTTACTTGATCATCGCAAATACTCTCCGTGGTCTTTATACCGTTCGACCTGCCACAAATGCAAACTGTGGCACCATTAATTCTCACTCCTTGGCTCACTTTCGCCAGCTCCAGGATGGGACACTTATTTCTCTCATCTGTAACTTGAAATCTGGCTCCAAACTAGATCCCTGCCCCTCAAACACTAGGCAAACTCTGTCTGTCATTATGGCCAACCCTCTATTAAACCTTTTGAATAAGTCACCTGCTCAGGGCATTGTCCCTGACAGATTTAAAGCTGCAGTGATTCTTCCCTTACTGAAAAAGTCAGGTGACGATCCCAAGGTGCTGAAAAATGACCGCCTCATCTTACTTCTCACCTCTGCAACCAAAGTGGCAGCATGTTTTTGTTATTCAGGAGCTAAGCAGGTTATTCATTCAATAAACTTCCTTTATCCATTGCAGGCTGGTTTCTGCCCGGCCCATAGTACAGAAGCAGTGATGATCTTCAATGGGACTTGGAATCTGGACATGTGTCCATGCTGGTTTTCCTGGATCTATTGGCTGCCTTCAACAGTTTCTAAAACAATTTCTAAATAGACATCTGATGGCGGCTGGCCTATAATGCTATGCTCTGAGTTGGATATTCTCCTTCCTTGGAGGCCATACACAGGAAGTGCAGTTTTGCTAGTTTTCTTTTTAACCCGTTGGGTGCCGAGGACCAGGTGGTTACATCCTCTGTCGTGGCGCTTGGGTCACTTCCCAAGGGGGGCATGTTATCTAAGGCCTATATTAATTAGGCCGATCTGCCTCCCAGGGGGGGCAAAAGCCATTAGCCACCAGGGATGTTTTTTTTTCTTCATGTGTATAAGGGGAGTGACCCCTTAGGCAAGGGTTGCTCCCCAGGGGTCAATTTTATTATAAGGCCCTTTCTGCCCCCCTGGGGGCACATCGGCCTATGTTAATGAAGCCAATCTGCCCCCAGAGGGTTCGAAAGCCACTAGCGATTAGGTTTTTTTTCTCGTTTTTTTTACATTGATAAGGGGAGCAACCCCTTAGGCAAGGGTCACTCCCCTGAGGGGGGCAAATTGTTTTTAGGCAACAGATCGGCCTATTTTTATTAGGCCAATCTGCCCCCAAGGGGGGGGGGGGAAGAAACCACTAGACACCAGGGATTTTTTTTAGCAACAATTTAAAAAAAGGGGAGCGACCCCTTAGGTAAGGGTCGCTTCCCTGGGGGGCAAATTTATTTTAGGCCATTTCTGTCCCCCGCCAGGAGGGAAGAAAGCCCACCAGACACCAGGGAAGTTTTTTTTCAAAAAACAACTGTGGGGTTTCGCCATACCCCTACCCTAAATAAAGTTGTTCTGCCCACCCGTGGGAAGATGGGGCAAAATACCCTGATCCACTCCCTGGGGAGACAGAAAGCCTACTAGATGCCAGGAAATAAAAAAAAAATTGTGGGGTGGGGGCTACCAACCAATATGGGCATTGTTTTGCCCCCACCCCAACTGAAGGGGGTAACAGTCTTTCAGCTCTCCCCCCACACACTAAAATATCTTATCCCAAAGGCAAGCAAGAGGACATTTGATTATTTTGGGTTTTGGTTTTACATTTGGGCCGCCATGAGAGCTTCTCTAACTCTCAAAATCATCCCACTTGGAATGGTGAGGGCTGCACTTTTTGGACTTTGGGATGCTGCAATGTAGAAAAATCTATGGGACCTAGACACATCTGAAAACTAAACATCTGGGTGAGTCCAGGGTGGTGTTCTTCACATGCACCAGCACAATTTTCCTACCCAAAATGCCCTGCAAACCTCCAACTTTGCTTGAAATCACACATTTTCCCCACATTTTTGTGATGGAACCTTCCGGAATCTGCAGGACTCCACAAAATTCCCACCACCCAGCATTGTCACATCAATACCAACAAAAATTCTACACCACTTGTCGGCCTAAAAATATTTTTTTTCCAAACTGCCCTTTTGGACTCGCTTTGGGTCCTCCCCATTTTTTACATGTTTTTGGCTCTTCCCTGTGACAGGCACTTGGCCCACCTACACAGGTGAGGTATCAGTTTTATCGGGAGACTGGGGGAACGTTGGGTGGTAGGAAATTTGTGCCGGTGCGGTGATCCTACACAGAAATGTGGGAAAAATTTGATTTTTTAGCTACATGTGAGGTTTGCTGAGGATTCTGGGTAAGAAAACACTGGGGGATCCATGCCAGACACACCTCCCTGGACTCCCTCGGTTGTCTAGTTTTCAGAAATGTATGGGCTTGGTAGGTTTCCCTAGATGGCTGCTGAGCTCAGGACCAAAAACGCAGGTGCCCCACCACCAAAAACAGGTAGTTTTGTATTTGATAATTTTGATGTGTCCACGTAGTGTTTTGGGGGCGATTCCTGTCATGAAAACTAGGCCTAACCACACAAGTGAGGTACCATTTGTATTGGGAGACTTGGGGGAATGCTGGGTGAAGGTAATTTGTGGCTCCTCTCAGATTCCAGAACTTTCTATCATCGAAATGGGAGGAAAAAGTGTTTTTTTGCCAAATTTTTAGGTTTACAAAGGATTCTGGGTAACAAAACCTGGTGAGAGCACCACAAGTTACTCCATACTGGGTTCCCCTAGGTGTCTAGTTTTCAGAAATGTCCAGGTTTGGTAGGTTTCCCTAGGTACCGGCTGAGCTAGAGGTTAAATTCCACAGCTAGGCACTTATGCAAAAACACAGGTCTGTTTTTTAAGGGAAAATGTGATGTGTCCATGTTGCGTTTTGGGGCATTTCCTGTCGCTGACACTAGTCCTACCCACACAAGTGAGGTACCATTTTTATCAAGAGACTTGGAGAAATGCTGGGTGGAGGGACATTTGTGGCTCCTCTCAGATTCCAGAACTTTCTATCACCGAAATGTGAGGAAAAAGTGTTTTTTTTGTCGGATTTTGAGGTTTGCAAAGGAATCTGGGTAACAGAACCTGGTGAGAACCCCATAAGTAGCCCCATCTTGGATTCCCCTAGGTGACTAGTTTTCAAGAATGCACAGGTTTGGTAGGTTTTCCAAGTGCTGGCTGAGCTAGAGGCCAAACTCCACAGCTAGGCACTTTGCAAAAAACAGGTCTGTTTTCTTTGGGAAAATGTGATGTGTCCATGTTGTGTTTTGGGGCATTTTCTGTTGCGGACACTAGGCCTACCCACACACGTGAGGTACCATTGTTATCGAGAAAGTTGGGGGAATGCTGGGTGGAAGGAAATTTGTGGCTTCTCTAAGATTCCCGAACTTTCTATCACCGCAAGGTGAGGAAAAAGTTTTGTTTTGCCAAATGTTAAGGTTTGTAAAGGATTCTGGGTAACAGAACCTGGTGAGAGCCCAACAAGTCACCCCATCCTGGATACCCATAGGTTTCTAGTTTTGAAAAATCCACACGTTTGGTATTTTTCCCTAGGTGCCGGCTGAACTAGAGGCCAAAATCCACAACTAGGCACTTTGCAAAAAACAGCTCTGTTTTCTTTGTGTCCATGTGACTTGGGGGAGCACAGAATAGCAGAACAAATGTTATTGCCCCTTGTCTTTTTCTACATTTTTTCTTTCCAAATGTAAGACAGTGTGTAAAAAAAAGTTGTCTATTTGAGAAATGCCTTGTAACTTAAATTGCTATGATGGGGAGCCTGGAATTCAGAGATCTGCAAATAACCACTGCTTCTCAACACCTTATCTTGGGCCCATTTTGGAAATACACAGGTTTTCTTGATACCTGTTTCACTCTTTATATTTCACCAAATGAATTGCTGTATACCCGGTATACAACGAAAACCCATTGCAAGGTGCAGCTCCATTATTGGCTCTGAGTACCTAGAGTTCTTGATGAACCTACAAGCCCTATATATCCCCGCAACCAGAAGAGTCCAGCAGATGTAATAGTATATTGCTTTTAAAAATCTGACATCGCAGAAAAAAACATTACAGAGTAAAACGTGGAGCAAAAGGGCTGTTTTTTTCAGTTCAATTTAAATATTTTTTCATTTCAGCTGTTATTTCTGTAGGAAAACATTGTAGGATCTACAGAAATGACACCTTGCTGAATTCAGAATTGTTTCTACTTTTCAGAAATGTTTAGCTGTCCGGGATTCAGCATTGGTTTTACACCCATTTCTGTCACTAACTAGAAGGAGGCTAAAAGCACACGAAATAGTAAAAATGGGGTATGTCCCCGTAAAATGCAAAATTGTGTTGAAAAATATGGTTTTCTTATTCAAGTCTGCCTGTTCGTGAAAACTGGGAACATGGTGATTTTAGCACTGCAAACCCTTTGTTGATGCCATTTTCAGGGGGAAAAACACAAGCCTTCTTCTGCAGCCCTTTTTCACTATTTTTTTTTTTTAATGAAATTTTTGCTGTATTTTGGCTAATTTCTTGGTCTCCTCCAGAGGAACCCACAAACTCTGGGTACCTCTAAAATTCCTAGGATGTTGGAAAAAAGTGATGAAAATTTGGCGTGGATAGCTCATGTGGACAAAAAGTTATGAGGGCGAGAGCGCAAACTGCCCTAAATAGCCAAAAGAAGGCCTAGCACCTGAGGGGGAAAAGGCCTGGCAGCGAAGGGGTTAAAAGACCCATGTCTTCTATGTGGTTTCCCGGGGGCTGAGTATCATTTCCTTTGCTGTTTAATGTTTACATCTGCCCACTGAGTCCTAACGATTTATGGCTTTAGATTCTACAAGTACGCTGATGAGTCTCAGCTCATCTTCTAAATTGCGGGTACTGCCAAATCCCATCAGGTATTTCAATCTACCCTGAAGTTACTTTGGAACTGGATGGACACTAACTCCCTCAAACTAAGTGCCAATAAGACGGAGCTGGGTATTCACAATTACAGGACAGATCTATGGGGCATCACCTACTGCCCTCTGAGCTGAGGGTCCCTCCTGCCATAGCGGTCCCTGTTAGGAACCTGGGCGTTGTGGTAAACAATCAACTTTCCATGATCCCCCATATCACCTCAGTTACTGCAAAGCACTTTGGCCTATTGAAATCCATTAGAAAGGGCACTCCTTTTTTAAAACAGCTATTGCAGTAGTAATTTTGTCCTGCTTGGACCATGCAAACTTCATGAATTTGGGTTTCCCTGCAACTTCTTTACACAAACCACAAATCATTAAAAATACAGCAGTGAGGTTCGTCTGTAAGTTGCATAGACGTGTGCCTATCTCGCCTGCCTCTTTTTAAAATGACTTGCATTATTTACTAATCTATTCATGACAAGGCTTCAGCCTTTGTAGCGAGAAGAATTAAGAGATATGTTCCAACTCCAGATCTCAGATCCTCTGTTGCCAACCTGTTGAGAATCCTTCAGTTCAAGCGACAGAGAGAAGAAGTCAGGAGCTCCTCTGTCTTGGCCCCCATCTAGTAGAACTCTCTCCCTTCCTCGGTCTGACTGGAATCTAACTTCTTGAGGTTCAGGAAGCTTTTGAAGTCCTAGCTGTTTAGGTAAGCTTTTAGACCTGCTTACCTTAGACTGAGCCCTCTCTCATTTCCCACCTGGTTGTCATTTCACCAAGAACTGCTTGTGTGTATTTGTGCTCTATAACTTTTCCTAACATAACATAATAGTCCATAATTGTTCTGCACACCATGCCACCTAAGTTTGGGCCAACCATATGCAAACTGTAAGAAATTGGGTTATTGGTTGAGGTGGGTGGAAGCCCCACAATAACCACAATCATTATCAGGATAAACCAAAAAAAACACTAAATTAACATGTGCTTAACCCTCTGGTTGCTTGGCACAAAGCAGTTAGGCTAAACTTAGAGGCAATGTGCAAAGTATTTATGCAGCATACTAACAGTAATAAAGTGAAAACACAACACAAGAAAACCCCAAACCAATTTAGAAAAACAGTAAATTTTAATTAATAAAATTATATCAGAACAACAAAAATCCAATTATTAATACCACAGATATGTAGTTTTAATTTTTTAGTGAAAATAGCACCTAAAATCACAAAGCAATTCTCGCTGCCATCTGGTCACACTACACTGGGGGAAAGTGACAAGTTCAGGTCAACTGGTATTGAGCAGGCATCCAGGTAATTTTGCTGAACAATTACCTTCTAATTCAGATTCAAAGAGTTCTGTTAGCAGTAGAGGAGGCTAAACTTCACGGATGGTCATCGCTGTAGTGCGCAGAACAGGTTGGTTGTCGTAGATAGGCATCCCTGTAGCGCAAAGAGCCAGTCTGGCATCGCTGATGGTTGTTGCTGTAGCTCTGCACTGAGGATTGTTGTGGACTGTTGTTGCTTTAGCGCAAAGTGCAAACTTCACTTTGGTGGTCACTGCAGACAGTCTCTGTCAGCGTGAAGTGGAGGTTTAATCGGAGTTATGCGTTGGAGCTTGTTGCGGGCGGCAGAGTCTTGGCACAAATGGGCCTGTTTGCAAGGAGCCCAAACTTCAGGATTTTCATCTTTTCTTCTCTGGAGGAGCTCTAAATAATACCAGCCAAGGGTGCAGAACCTGGGTGGCTCCTATCCCAGGCAAATATCTAACCCTGCAGAACTCCCATTGCGCACGGCTACGTGTGCATAGTTACCTGTCTGTGCATGACAGCAGTCTCCCACGGGCATCCCAAAAACCTGTGCACTTGCCAGCCAAGTGCCCCTTACCCTTGCTGCTTCTCAGCGGCCTATTCTTAAAAGGAGTGCACTGGCAGTAAACCTATGCAGTCCATTTGCCATGTGATTACCATGAGTGAAACACATGTAGTGAGACTCATCCCCAGTAAAAAGTCCAAAACCGGGTGATCGGAAAACCCAAAAAATCTAGGCGTACTGAACGAGTGGAACCCAAATGCAACAATCACTATTCGCTAACTCAGTACCCTGTACACATTTGAAAAATACATTGGTTTCTTTCATATCCATTTTTCATTCACATGATTTGATTTTTAAGCATGGTTGGAACACAATTAAAAGTCATTGTAAGATGCTGCTCAGTTATTAAATTAGGGTATAGCGTGTTTTTGGATAACCAAAAAACACTATACTTCCCCTGCGACCAGACGGGACTGATGGACATTGTAGGAGGCTGGCCTGGTTTGTAGTGGGTACCTTGAGTACTTACACCTTATACGAGGTCAAGTTATCCCTTATTAGTAAAATGTAGTAATGTTCTAGCAGCTTAGGCTGATAGAGGTAGCTGGAGCAGAACAGCTAAGGCTGAACTAGGAGACATGCAAAGTTCCTGCAATACCACTATAGTTACACAGTACTTAAACACAATAAAAGACAATACTCAGTGTTACCAAACATAAAGGTACTTTATTTTAGAGACACAAGGCCAAAAATATCTTAGAGGCAATACTCCTTCTGGAGGTAAGTATTATACACTAGACACCAAAATCAGGTAAGTAAATAGTCATAGGATACTGCTAACAATAGAAAATACCATGGAATGCAATAGGAAGAAATAGACCTAGGGGCAACATAAACCATATACCAAGAAAGTGGAATGCGAATCACAAATTCCCCCCTAAGCAAGTGTAGTGTGTAGAAGGTCGGTAGGAGTGTAAGAAAACCACAAAGGTGAGTAAAATACCCCACTCCAGAGTCCAAGAAAGTAGGAGTAAAGTACTGCAAGTTTCCTCAGGGCACACTACAAGTAGTGATTAGAGTTATTGCAAGAACCAAGCAAGACTGCAAGCAACAAATGGTGGATTCCTGGACCTGAAGACCTGTAAAGAGAGGAGACCAAGTCCAGAAGTCGTAGAAGATTCCAGGAAGGACAGGAGCCCCTACCAACCTAGAAGATGGTGCAAAGAAGGATTCTCCGAGTTGAAGAAGTCTGCAGAAGAGTACCAAAGAAGATGGCTGCAGGTTCCTGCATGATGCAAAGGATGTCCCATGAGGAGATTTTGAATGCAGGTGAATTGCTGCGCTGGATTCATCCAACAAGCCTTGGTTCAAGCAATGTTGCAGATTATATCAAAATGGCGCTGTCTGGACCCAGTAGGGACCTGGGGTCCTCAACTCAGACTGAGAAGCCAGAGGGGGCTCCCAACACTGGAGGGAACTCACAGATGACCAGGCAGCACCCACAGAGGTCTCACAACACTGGGACAAAGAAGGTGCATATTGCGGTTGCTGCAGCAAAACAAACGAAGGTCCAACACCGCCAGAGAACAACTCAGCGAGTTGAGTGTCACAGGATAGAGTGCTGGGGACCTGGGCCTGGCTGTGCACAAGGATTCTTGTAAATAGTGCACAGAGGCCTCAGGAGGTGAAAATGATGTGGTGCACAGGGGTACTGTCACAAACAGGGAAGACAAGCTCTTACCTCCTCCAAATTTGGACAGCAGGACCTTAGGACAGTCTGTGTCGAAGGGGTCCACCAACTGTGTTCCAAGGAGCACGCTCGTCGCAGGAGAGGAGTCCAAGAGAACCAGTCGTCGTCTTAGAAGGTGCCTGCTGGAGCAGTGAAATGACTCTGTCACTCCATGGGAGATTTCTTCGGTCCTTCTGGTGCAGGGTGAAGACGGGGAGTCCCCAGAGCATGCACACCATGGAAACTGTTGCAGTTGTTGGCTGGAGCTGAAGTTGCAGACACAAAGTAGTCCTTCTGGATACTTTGTTGCACTTACAGCGGTTCCTAGAGCAGTCTGCGGTCAAACCCGAGGTCAGAGGATGAAGTAGTAGTTGCAGAGGATTCCTGATGGAAACTTGCAAGCAGAATCCGAAGAGAAACCCACTAGAGAGACCCTAAATTAGCCCTGAGAGGGGGAGTGGCTACCTTATCAGGTAAGGACCTATCAGGAGGGGTCTCTGAAGTCCCCTTGTGGCACTGGTCACTCAGAGGCCTCCAGACTGTCCACATACTTTGGAAAACAAGATGGCTGAAGTCTGGGACACACTGGAGGAGCTCTGGGCACCACCCCTGGGGTGGTGATGGACAGGGGAGTGGCAACTACCCTTTCCTTTGTCCAGTTCCATGCCAGAGCAGGGACTGCGGGGGTCCCTGAACCACTGTAGACTGGCTTATGTAAGGTGGGCACCATCTGTGTCCTTCAAAGCATTTCCAGAGGCTGGGGGAGGCTACCTCTCCCAAGCCTGTAACACCTATTTCCAAAGGGAGAGGGTGTAACACCCTACTCCCAAAGGAAATGCTTTGTTCTGCCTTCCTGGGACTGAGCTGCTCAGATCCTAGGAGGGCAGAACCCTGTCTGTGAAGTAGCAGCAGCGGTAGCTGCAGTGCAAGCCTCAGAGAGCTGGTTTGGCAGTACTGGGGGTCAATGGAGGAGCCCCCAGGATACATAGAATTGGCTCCCCAATACCAGATTTGGAATGGGAGGACAATTCCATGATCTGAGACACCTTACATGGCCATATTCTGGGTTACCATTGTGAAGCTACATATAGGTATTGACCTATAAGTAGTGCACGCATGTAATGGCATCCCCGCACTCACAAAGTCCAGGGAATTGGTTCTGGACTGCGTGGGGGAACCTTTGCTAGTGCAAGGGTACCCTCGCACTTAATAACTTTGCACCTAGCCTTCAATGAATGAAGGGTAGACATATAGGTGACTTATAAGTTACTTAAGTGCAGCGAAAATGGCTGTGAAATAGTGTGTGCACTATTTCACGCAGGCTGCAGTGGCAGTCCTGTGAAAGGGTTTGTCTGAGCTCCTTATGGGTGGAAAAAGAAATGCTGCAGCCCATAAGGATCTCCTGGAACCCCAATGTCCTGGGTACCTAGGTACAATATACTAGGGACTTATAAGGGGGGGTCCAGTGTGCCAACTGAAATTGGTAACTGACGTCACTAGCCTATAGTGACAAATTTAGAAGCAGAGAGAGCATAAACACTGAGGTTCTGGTTAGCAGAGCCTCAGTGACACAGTTAAGCATTGCTGACAACACACACATTAGGCCACACACAATGAACACTGGGGTCCTTACCAGCAGGATCCCAGTGAGACAGGCAAAAACATATTGACATACAGGTACAAATGGGGGAAACATGCCAAGAAAGATGGTACTTTCCTACACCCCCCACCCCCAAACGAGGGACAATAAGGCTAACCTTGCCCAGATGAGTCTTTATTGTCTAAGTGGAAATATCTGGGGAGTCCATCTGCATTGGAGTGGGTTCTCCAAGATCTATGTTCCACTGTAAAGTCCATCCCCTGTAAGGAAATGGGCTACCTCAACAATTTAGGGTTTTCACCTTTCATTTGCTTAAGCCATAATAAAGGTTTGTGGTCTGTTTGAACACTGATGTGAGTCCCAAACAAGTAGGGTCTCAACTTCTTCAAGGCCCAGACCACAGCAAAGGCCTCCCTCTCTACGGCAGACCAACGCTTTTCTCTAGGAGTCAACCTCCTGCTGATGAAAGCAACAGGTTGATCCTGGCCCTCTGAGTTAAGTTGTGATAACACTGCACAACACCTAGTTCAGAAGCATCTGTCTGGACAATGAATATTTTAGATAATTTGGGCTTTTCAAGACAGGTGCAGTGTACATAGCCTGCTTAAGCTCCTCAAATGCTTTCTGACAGCTGGCTGTCCATAATACCTTTTTATGCATTTTCTTTGAAGTGAGGTCATTAAGAGGGGCAACAATGGAGTCATAGTTCTTAATGAACCTCCTGTAATACCCAGTGAGACCTAAGAAGGCTCTGACCTGGGCCGGAGTAATAGGGGGAGCCCAGTCCATAATTGTCCAGATCTTCCCCTGTAGTGGTTAAATCTGTTTTCCACCTACCAGGTGGCCCAGATAAACCACCAATGTAGGAGGCTGGCCTGGTTCATAGTGGGTATCTGATGGTACTTACACCTTGTGTGAGGTCCAGTTATCCCTTATTAGTAGATTAGTAGTGTTCTAGCAGCTTAGTCTGATAGAGGTAGCTATAGCAGAGCAGCTTAGGCTCAACGAGGAGGCATGCAAAGCTCCTACTATACCACTTATATCATATAGCACTATATCATAAGAAAACACAATACTCAGAGTTACTAAAAATAAAGGTACTTTATTTTAGTGACAATATGCCAAAAGTATCTCAGAGGATATACTCCCTTAGGAGGTAAGTAAAATACACAAAATATACACACAAACCATAATCAGGTAAGTAAATTACTTACAAAAGTAGTGCAAACACTGTAGAACACAATAGAATGCAACAGGAGACAATAGGCCTAGGGGCAACACAAACCATATACTCCAAAATAGGAATGCGAACCACGAATGGACCACAAACCTAGTGTAGAGTGTAGAGGGTCACTTGGACTGTAGGAAAACACTAAAGGTGTCCAAGATACTCCACCCCAAGACCCTGAAAAGTAGGAGTAAAGTTACCCTACTACCCCAGAAAGACCGTAAAGTCGAGATAGGGGATTCTGCAAGGACAACAACTGACTGCAAAGCACTGAAGACGTATTCCTGGACCTGAGGACCTGCAAAGGAAGGGGACCAAGTCCAAGAGTCACGCAAGTGTCCAGGGGGGTGGGGGGGCAGGAGCCCACTAAACCCCGGATGAAGGTGCAAAAGGGCTGCCTCCGGGTGGAAGAAGCTGAAGATTCTGGACAACAGAAGGTGCCAGGAACTTCTCCTTTGGTCAGAAGATGTCCCACGGCATGCTGGAGGACGCAGAGTTGTTTCCATGCATAGAGACTGCAAACAAGCTTTTCTAGCCGCTAGAGTCATGGTTGAGGATTTTGGGTGCTACCAGGGTCCAGGAAGGACCAGGAGATTGTCCCTTGGAGGAGGAGGCAGAGGGGGCAATCAGCAACAGAGAGAGCCCACGCAGAAGCAGGCAGCACCTGCAGAAGTACCTGAACAGGCATTCAGAAGATCTGAGCACGGCTGTCATCCCAGCACAAGAAAAGAGGGTTCAACGAAGTCGGAGTCCAACTCAGCAAGTTGGGCAATGCAGGACGGAGTGCTGGGGACCTGGGCTATGTTGTGCATGAAGGAAGTATCGCAAAAGTGCACAGAAGCCCTAGCAGTTGCAGTTCACGCAGTACACAAGATTACTGTCTGGCGTGGGGAGGCAAGGACTTACCTCCACTAAATTTGGACAGAAGGGCCACTGGACTGTCGGGGACCCTTGGATCCAGCTCCTGTGTTTCAGGGACCACGCTCGTCAAGATGAGAAGGGACCCAGAGGACTGGTGATGCAGAAGTTTTGTGCCTGCTTTAGCAATGGGAAGATTCCGTCGACCCACTGGAGATTTCTTCTTGGCTTTCAGTGCAGGGTGAAGGCAGACAGCCCTCAGAGCATGCACCACCAGGAAACAGTTGAGAAAGCCGGCAGGATGAGGTGCTACAATGTTGCTGGTAGTCTTCTTGCTACTTTGTTGCGGTTTTGCAGGCGTCCTGGAGCAGTCAGCGGTCGATCCTTGGCAGAAGTCGAAGAGAGAAGTGCAGAGGAACTCTGGTGAGCTCTTACATTTGTTATCTGAAAGGAAACCCACAGTAGAGACCATAAATAGCCCTCAGAGGAGGATTGGCTACCTAACCAGGTAAGAGCCTATCAGGAGGGGTCTCTGACGTCACCTGCTGGCACTGGCCACTCAGAGGTCTCCACTGTGCCCTCACACCTCTGCATTCAAGATGGCAGAGGTCTGGGACACACTGGAGGAGCTCTGGGCACCACCCCTGGGGTGGTGATGGACAGGGGAGTGGTCACTCCCCTTTCCTTTGTTCAGTTTCGCGCCAGAGCAGGGGCTGGGGGCTACCTGAACCGGTGTAGACTTGCTTACGCAAGGAGGGTACCATCTGTGCCCTTCAAAGCATTTCCAGAGGCAGGGGGAGGCTGCTATGTAGTTCACGCTTGTAATGGTGTCCCCGCACTCACAAAGTCTTGGGAATTTGCCCTGAACAATGTGGGGTCACATTGGCTGGTGTCAAGGTGCCGTCACACTAAGTAACTTTGCACCTAATCTTCACTAAGTGAGGGTTAGACATATAGGTGTCTTATAAGTTACTTAAGTGCAGTGTAAAATTGCAGTGAAATAACGTGGAAGTTATTTCACTCAGGCTGCAGTGGCAGTCCTGTGTAAGAATTGTCTGAGCTCCCTATGGGTGGCAAAAGAAATGCTGCAGCCCATAGGGATCTCCTGGAACCCCAATACCATGGGTACCTATGTACCATATACTTGGGAATTATAAGGGTGTCCCAGTGTGCCAATGAGGATTGGTGAAATTTGCCTGTAGTGACAATTTTAAAAGCAGAGAGAGCATAAACACTGAGGTTCTGGTTAGCAGAGCCTCCGTGGTACAGTTAGGCACCACACAGGGAACACATATAGGCCACAAACTTATGAGCACTGGGGTCCTGGCTAGCAGGATCCCAGTGACACATATCAAACACACTGACAACATAGGGTTTCCACTATGAGCACTGGGGCCCTGGCTAGCAGGATCCCAGTGAGACAGTAAAAACGCCCTGACATAGACTCACAAACAGGCCAAAAGCGGGGCTAGAGAGAGGCTACCTTCCTACACAAACCTTCCCCCAAACTAAGGACAATAAGGCTAATGTTGGCCAGTTGAGTCTTTATTGCCTTAAAGTGGTGATAAGTGGAGAGTAGCTCTGCAATAGATTGGTTACTCTCTTTATCATCCACTGTATGGTTACTTCCCTGTGGGGATTTAAACTACACTGTTTGAAGTTTTATAGCTAGTCAACAATGTGAAATTATATTCTCAGAGTTCCTATTAGTATGTTTAATTTTTGAGCAGTGGGAATTGTCCACTGGACCTATATCAAATGATGAGAATGCCAGACAGGAATGCTGTCTCAATAAAGCCATAGCTGGGCAAAAGCTTTGTCCATATGGCTGTAAGAGATAACAGGGTTGCTGTTTCTCTTGAGTTGGAGCAGGGCAGGGATGCTGTCCTATAAGCTCCACACTAGGGCAGGGTTGCTGTCCTAAGTGTTGTGAGGCAGTGCAGGGTTGCTGCACTGAGGTTTCTCTGGGATGGTTGGTGGGATGCTCCATGTCAACTAAAATGGTGCACTTTTTCTCACCAATATTAGTTATCCCACAGAGAGGTACTTCTACCTCAGGGAGTACAGCTGTGTTAGCTGATGATTCCCTTGGTACAGGTGCCACCCCATGAGAGGTTTCTCCCACCATAGGAATGGTATCCGGAATGGCAGGGTGGGTAGGGGATACTTTGATGCCCTTTTCTCCGGTTGTTGGAAAATGATCCTACATTTTCAGGCCTTTTTCACTCCTTTGCTTTTTCATTTCAGCTGAAATGAGAGGACGTAATTCCTCAGGGATACCCAGCATGGTTGCATGGGTATTAAACTCTACCTTAGCCCAACCTGAGGCCTCTAGGTCATTACCTAAGAGACAGTCTACAGGTAGGCTAGGTGACACTACCACATGCTTAGGGCCAGTAACTCCACCCCAACTAAACTGAATTATAGCTAAGGGAAGGAACTTAGTGGAGTTGTGGACATCAATAATCTTGTATTGTTGTCCAATGATGTGTTGTGCAGGAGACTCTAGGTTGTCAGTCACCAAAGTGATACTGGCACCTGTGTCCCTGTAGGCCTGAGCCTCAACACCATTTATTGAAACTGTCTGCCTGTACCTATCCATTCTAAGGAGACAAGCAGCCAGTGTGGCAAGGCTAATGCCACCAGGTGTGGCAGAAACTGTATTGGGACTGACTACCCCAGTTTCTATGATGGACCCATAAGTGAACCCAACTACACCCTTCTTTTGACTGTTGCCAGCAGTCCCACCACTATTACCAATACTGCTAGGGGCACTAGAGTTTGATGTATTAGTGGTGGTCGACTCAGGGGGTTTACCTGGGCAGGACTTATCCCCTGGCCTATGGCTTTTATTTTTACACACATAGCGCCAAGGCTTTTTCATGTGTGTGGGTTGTGAAGAAGAGGAAGAAGTTGATTTATCCCCACCCCCTGAAGAGTATTTAGGATTTGAAGAAGGATCTTTAGTTTTACCTTTATCCCCATGCTTATCCTGAGATATCTCACCATCTTTTTTCTTGCCATCCTTATCACCTCCTGTATGAACTTTTCTGTTCACTCTTGTTCTCACCCATTTGTCTGCCTTCTTTCCCAATTCTTGGGGAGAGGTCAGATCTGAGTCTACCAAGTACTGGTGCAACAAATCAGACACACAATTGTTCAAAATATGCTCTCCCTTGATTAGATTATACAGGCTTTCATAGTCGTTCACCTTACTGCCATGTAACCAACCCTCCAAGGCCTTCACTGAACAGTCTACAAAGTCTGTCCAGTCTTGAGAGGACTCTTTTCTGGTGTCTCTGAACTTAATCCTGTATTGTTCAGTGGTTCAGCCAAATCCATCCAAGAGTGCATCTTTCAAAACCTTGTAGTTATTAGCATCACTTTCTCTTACAGTAAGGAGCCTATCCCTACCCTTACCAGTGAAAGATAGCCACAAGATAGTAGCCCACTGCCTTTGAGGGACCAACTGTACCATACAGGCCCTCTCAGGTGCAGCAAACCACTTGTTAATGTCATCCCCCTCCTTGTAAGGGAGGACTATTTTATGCAGGTTTCAGGAATCTTGCTCTCTACCAGGATTATTATCAACATTACTGCTGCTGCCACCATGGGAAACTAACCCCAACCTCTGCCTTTCCCTTTCCACATCCAGAGATTCCCTGTCTAAGCCCAGCTGCTGCTGTTTAAGTTTCAGCCTGGCCTCTTCCAATCTCAGCTTTCTGAGTTCCCTTTCCATTAAGTTATCCTCAGGGTGGGAGGCTTGGGAATAGTGAGACACAGAAGAAATGTGGGAATTGGCAGAGGTGGACCTGTCCCTAACTGACTGGACTCTAGTAACCTGGTCTTTAGGAGTGAAAGGTGCCCTACTAATGTGTGACGCCCCCTCCCACTACCAGTGTCACTAGATGGCCTGTTAGCTGATAGGTCCTTGGAAGAACCTTCCCCAGCCTCCTCAGGGGACTCCTCTAAGTCTGGCTGGGTACCCCCCTCCTCTACCTTCTGATCCTGGGATGGGCCAGGCTGGTTCTGGTCACTTTCTAGGAGAAGGCTAAGGAGAAGATCTTTTGTAGGATTCTTACCAATTGCTAAACCTCTTTCAATGCAGAGACCCCTCAAACTTGTAAAGTTTAGATTCCCATATGTTGCCTGGACAACTGTGGGAGTAAGCTCTACTGCAGACATGACAGAAAAGGTTTAGGACAGAGTGGGAAAAAAGTTTTTGACACTTTTAAAGGATTAGAGAAAAACTTTTGAAAACTTTTGAAAACTTTTGAAACTTTTCAGAAACTTTTCAGAAACTTTTTAGAAAGTTTTAGAGAAGGAAAGTTAAACTGTTTAGGTTACTGTGTATATTCTGAAGTATTTGGTATATGTTTTTCTTATGAAAAGCACCAATGACAAAGTGGTAAAGCAGTAACAAGTACTTATCCCACCGCTGCACCACCAATGTAGGAGGCTGGCCTGGCTTATAGTGGGTACCTGATGGTACTTACACCTTGTGCTAGGTCCAGTTATCCCTTATTAGTAGATTAGTAGTGTTCTAGCAGCTTAGGCTGAAAGAGGTAGCTATAGAAGAGCAGCTTAGGCTGAACTAGGAGACATGCAAAGCTCCTACTATACCACTTATATCATATAGCACCATATCATAAGAAAACACAATACTCAGAGTTACTAAAAAATAAAGGTACTTTATTTTAGTGACAATATGCCAAAAGTATCTCAGAGGATTTACTCCCTTAGGAGGTAAGTAAAATACACAACCCAAAATCAGGTAAGTAAATCACTTAGAAAATTAGTGCAAACACTGTAGAACACAATAGAAAAGCAATGCACACGGTGTAGAATTACAATATGATGCAATAGGTGAACATAGGTCTAGGGGCAACACAAACAGTATACTCCAAAAGTGGAACGCGAATCACGAATGGACCCCAGACCTATGGGAGCTTGTAGAGGGTCGCTGGGACTGTAAGAAAACACTAAGGCCCTCATTCCGACATTGGCCGGCGGCGGTCGCCGCCGGCCTGTCGGGGGCCGCCAGAATACCGTTCCGCGGTCGAAAGACCGTGGCGGTGATTCTGACTTTCCCGCAGGGCTGGCGGGCGGCCGCCTTCAGGCCGCCCGCCAGCCCAGCGGGAAAGAGGCTTCCACGATGAAGCCGGCTCGGAATCGAGCCGGCGGAGTGGAAGCTGTGCGACGGGTGCAGTTGCACCCGTCGCGTATTTCACTGTCTGCGAAGCAGACAGTGAAATACATTTAGGGGCCCTCTTACGGGGGCCCCTGCAGTGCCCATGCCAGTGGCATGGGCACTGCAGGGGCCCCCAGGGGCCCCGCGACCCCCCCTACCGCCATCCGGTTCCCGGCGGGAGAACCGCCGGGAACTGGATGGCGGTAGGGGGGGTCGGAATCCCCTCGGCGGCGCAGCTAGCTGCGCCGCCTTGGAGGATTCCTATGGGCGGCGGTACACTGGCGGGAGACCGCCAGTATTGCCGGTCCGACCGCGGCTTTACCGCCACGGTCGGAATGCCCATTGGAGCACCGCCGGCCTGTCGGCGGTGCTCCCGCGGTCCTCCACCCTGGCGGTTTGAAACCGCCATGGTCGGAATGAGGGCCTAAGGGTGTCCAAGATACCCCACCCCAAGACTCTGAAAAGTAGGAGTAAAGTTACCCTACTTCCACAGAAAGACAGTAAAGTCGAGATAGGGGATTCTACAAGGACAACAACTGACAGCAAAGCACTGAAGACGGATTCCTGGACCTGAGGACCTGCAAAGGTAGGGGGCCAAGTCCAAGAGTCATGCAAGTGTCCAGGGGGGCAGGAGCCCACTCAAACACGGATGAAGGTGCAAAAGGGCTGCCTCCGGGTGGAAGAAGCCGAAGATTCTGCTGTTGTGTAGCCATTTTAGTTATAGCTTCATGCACGTTAGTTTAATACACTGGGCCGCTGTGCAATTTGACCTAGATATATTTTATTCAGCTTCGCATTGTTATTTTTACAATAACCAGTTTCACGGTCTTGTTTAAATTTCTCCTATCAAACTGTTTTGCTTATATTGATCACTTTGTGCTTCAGTCAAGGCTACAGTTTGGTACATTGTCGGTAAACGTGGTAGAAGTTTAGTCTCCAACATTCGTAAAAAATACACATATTTACGTAGGGACATTTTCTTAGAACATTAGCTGTGTTATTATAAAAACACTTCCTAGTCCCATTACACGTTAAGAGGGACATTCCAGCCAGGGAACCACAACTGCATGCTGAATGCTTCACTGCAGATGCTAACGCAGACTACAGGACTTTGCTCAGGTATGAGGGTTGATGTCCCCCCGGGGGAACCTGAAAGGCAGGATTAGAGCTTAACATGTTGTGCTCAAATTATGATTCAGATAGAAAATAGTCCATCGACTTTAGTGGCAATATGATAGCATTATTCTTATGCTTCACTCTCATCGTCACCATTTTAATATTATCATGTTGTGTCATTCTGGTTATTACAGCTCACCCTTTGCTATCTAAAATGCAGTTGTTTTATTAAACCAGTCTTTAAAACTTATACTGCTTTCATTGTCATTTATATATGAGACCGAATTGTGAATGAGAGAACCTGATGCGACCTGAGTGACCACGACTTCCCTGAGAAGCATGATATGTCATGTGCTCGGCTGCCCAATCATCTCTACCTTTCGGGAGAGATGAGGCACTGCTAGTTAGCCGGAGCAAAACCTGGATTTGGAGCGACAGGTGTCACCCACCGTGGGTCAGACTCAGTCTCCCACACTGTGGACGATCTTGCTGCTAAAAATCCAGTAGTCTCATTAGAATAATGAGAGTCTACGCGACATGGCGCTGCCAACATTTGGTCATGCTCTAATTTTCAGGTCCTCCGCAGTATCTCTGTCTTATTATATATAATTACACCTCAATGCCGTATGCGGAGACGTCTGTGGTACTGACGATTTCCACCACAGTTGTGTAGGTAATCATATTACAACTGGCGGTTGTTGAAGCTTGAACTTTAAAAGGAAACCCCATTTTGGTGTGCCTTCTCTGAACTCATAGTGTTACTATCATGGCGAATCCCCAACATGTACAAATAGCTGTTAACATGAGGCAACCTCTCACATTACACTTATTAGCAAATGACCTAACGGCCCAGGGAGGTCCAGTCACATTTGGGGTGGATGCCCACGCAGCTTATAAAACAGAACTTTTTTACTCTTGGGTCACATTTCCAGCAGTTGATGGGAACACAAATACATTTCACCAATATACACCTGCGAACACGCCTGGACAATACAGAGCGTACACATATTTAGAGATACCTCTATCGCATCAAGAACATAATAATTGGCTTGATGGCGCCCTACCCCATACAATATTACCAGTAAGGTTAGGTCCACTAAGTAATGACGGTCCTACCTGGCCTTTATTGGCCACCTGTACACCACATCCTGCGGTTGGAAATTTAGCAGTAGCTGAGGTTCGTCGCTTATACATTGAGTTAACAGCAATATATAGACGATTAGTACAATTCATGATGCAAACATTAAATACAAACCCAGCACGTGCTACTCCAGCACACCCACATGCAGTAACGTCAGGTATAAATCCTGCAACTGTACATTTGATTATGGGTAAAGTACCCACCAAACAAGAAGAAACTCCGTTTTGGTTAGCACAAACAATTAATACGCTGGAGGCAGTATTTCCCCGTACGGGACCTCAGGATAAACATAGAATATTAACAATGTGCTTGCCCTTTGGGATGGTACAAACTGTAGAAAACTGTAATACCTGGGGTACGGTATTTGCCGCGCTCTACACAACCGCACACGGTACACTAACACTTTCCAATTTACCGTAAGTGCTGAAACAAATTCAAGATGAATATGGGGCTCTCCGGCCCTAGATTTGGGGATGCAAATGATGGGCAATTTTGCCACAGTGTCCTCAATCATATTAAGTAACCTTAAAGGGGAAGCAGTCGCACTTACAGTGCGCATGCAGCTTCATGATGTTCCACAACTAGATCAAGAACGACAGCTGCCTAAAATAATAGCAGAAACCTATTCAAGTATTGGTCGAGATAGCCTAGGGGCCAGACCACAAAAACCTCAATTCCAGGGTAAATCAAATAAAGATAACGCCAAACAACAACCTGAGGGTAATAAGAAACGCTGGGATAAAAAGCAACAAACGCCTAAAAAAGAAAGGGGAGAATCTCCGCTTACGGAGACCCCACAGAATAGGTATAATCTCAGAAATAGAGATAATTTCAAAACGCCTGATAGATATCAATATACTGATACACGCCAATCTCGTTCCTTTCAGGACTCATCAGAAAAGAGAAATGCGAGAGGTGGGCGATCAGAGCGAAGAACAGAGTACGTGAAACCGAGACAGGAATCACAACGTTCTTCTGAGGTTTCTGTTAAAAAGGAAGAGAAACCTGCCCAACAAAAACAACAATTTAAAAAGAAAAAAAGTGGCAGCAGTTGCAGTCCGACATGCCACACAGGAAGAGGGTCCTCTTGAAGAACAAGCCTTGGGCTCAGCGCGGCAGAGGTCACAATAGTTCGCCGGAATCCTCTAGAGCATTTGGAGGTGAAAGCAACTGATGACTTTATACAAGTAGAAACAGCGGACATGCGTGTCTCCAATCCTGATAGAGTGTACAAAGTAACGCTACAATTAGAAGGAGACATTGAACGCACAATAGATGCAATCTTTTGGGATCGCATAGTAAAAGTGTATGATGTCTTGTTGGCCGAACAAGATTGGCTGCCTGACTTTGTCCGTACCTGCCCATATGGAGAAGATGTCATTAAGCCTTCCTTCTTGCCCCTGGTTCCAGAGGAACTAGCTGAATCCTATTCCATTGAATGGGCTCTAGCACAAGCACCTGCATTATACAGAAATCACGTAGGATGGGATAAGGATTCCCCCTACCATGTAATTCCCAATAAAAGTGAAACTCAGCCACAACGGCAGTATCCTATAAAACATGAAGCAAAAGCACCATTGAGAGAAATACTCACGCAATTAGAGTACCAAGGTGTGATTGAACCCTGTGTCTCGCCAATGAATAACCCTTTATTCCCCATAGCTAAACCAGACCATTCATACACCGCCACCTTCCCAGACCCCTAGAAACACGCAGAAATCACCGAACTCCTAAAAAAAAACAAAGCTGACCCAGACGACCTCGCCAACTACAGCCCCATCTCCCTCCTCCCCTTCCCCGCCAAAGTCACCGAAAAACTAGTAAACATGCGCCTATCCCACTTCCTGGAGGAAAACAACACACTTGACCCCTCCCAGTCCGGTTTCCGCAAGAACCGCAGCATAGAAACCGCCCTCATCGCATGCACTGACGACATCAGAACCAGAGTCGACAAGGGTGAGACCGTCGCACTCATCCTCCTAGACCACTCCGCAGCCCTTGACACCGTCTGCCATCACACACTCCGCACACGTCTCCACAATGCAGGGATTCGACACAAAGCCCTAGACTGGCTCACCTCCTTCCTCACCTATAGAAACCAAAATGTCCACCTCCCTCCCTTCCACTCCACCGCCACCAAAATCATCTGCGGTGTCCCCCAGGGATCCTCCCTCAGCCCCACCCTCTTCAACGTTTACATGACCCCACTGGCCAACATCTTCCGACCGCATGGAATCTCCATCCTCTACTACGTAGACGACACCCAACTCATCAAGTCCCTCATCCGCACCCCCACCACCACCAAAACCAACCTCCACGCTGCACTCCTTGACACCGACGCCTGGATGACAGCCAACCACCTCAAGCTCATCTCCAACAAAACCGAAATAATCATTTTTGGACCCAAAAAAAACATATGGGACGACTCCTGGTGGCCCACCGCCCTAGGCCCCGCTCCTAACCCTGCTAACCACGCAACCTCAGCATCATCCTAGACCCCTCCCTCTCCATGACCCAGCAGATCAACGCCGTCACCTCCTCCTGCTTCAACACTCTCCGCACATTGAAAAAAACCTTCAAATGGATTCCCTTAGAGACCAGAAAGACCATCACCCACGACTCATCAGCAGCAGGCTAGACTACACTAACGCCCTCTATGCCAGCAAAACACTCAAACTCAAACACAAACTCCAGAGAATCCAGAACACAGATGCACACCTCATCCTGGATCTCCCTCGCCATGAACACATCTCACCACACCTCAGATCCCTTCACTGGCTCCCCATCGACAAGAGGATCTCCTTCAAAATCCTCATCCATGCGCACAAATCCCTCCACAACAATGGCCCAACCTACCTCAACCATAGAGTTAACTTTCACACTCCCATCCGCCACCTCCGATCTGCTGACCTCGCACTCGCCACAGTCCCCCGCATCAAACGCACCACCACAGGTGGCAGATCCTTCTCCTACCTCGCCCCCAAGGCCTGGAACTTCCTCCCCACCGACCTCTGCAAGACCCAAGATCCCCTGCTCTTTAGAAAAAAACTGAAGACATGGCTGTTCGAGCAGTAACCCCCTCTCCTCCCCCACCAGAGCACCTTGAGACCCTAGAGGGTGAGTGGGGCGCTCTATAAATTTTTTGATTGATTGATTGGTTGACAGAATAGTCTTAGACTACAGACATCTAAATAGTCATACACGCATCTATGCTATACAAAATTCACATAGCACTGCACTAATGAGCAACATATTGCGTGAAAAATACAAAACAACACTAGACATTTCCAATGGGTTTTTCTGCCAGAATATAGCGCATGAAAGCAGAGACTTAACAAGATTTAGCGCACTAGGCTCTCAGAAAAAATTCTGTTGTTTACCTCAGGGGTATAAGAACAGCCCAGGACTGTTTGCGGCTCGTGTCACTGCCATTTTACACAAGATCGACCCTGAAGCATTGTCCTATGTAGATGATATACATCTCATGGATGATGAATTACTACAACATTTAAGACGGGTAGCCCGCATTTTTGTAGAGTTTGCCGAATTTGGCTACAAATTTAACTTAAAAAAAACAAAAATAGCCTTCCTCAGCGTCCTGTTTCTAGGATATGAGCTGTCAAGTGAAGGGAAGAGCCTAGCGCCACAATTGTTAGAAAAGTGCGCACAGTTACAACCACCGAATACAATTAAAAAACTCCAAACATTATTGGGTTTCTTAAATTTTGGCAGCACCTACATTCCAGATTATGCTACGCGCTTAAAACCTTTATATGACTTAATACGTCCTGATTTTTCAAGTAAATTCTGGACAACTGAACATACACGCATTCTTAGAGAATTGCAGACAGACATGCTTGCAGCACAACATTTACACACAAGGGACAACAAAACACATTTGGTCATCAGGGTAATAGCTACGGCCATCGGTTTCACCTATGTGACATTTAATGAAAGTGAGACAGTCCCGATTGCATACAATTCCCATTTGTATTCAGCAGCTGAATAATGCTTTGCTCCCACAGAGCAAATTCTCACTGCGGTACAGATGGCTGTCATTAAATAAAGACCTCTTGCCCAAGGAAAACGCATTACTGTAGTTTCTCCGATCCCAGTCCTAGAGGCTGTTACAAAAGCTAGCGTTCCAATAGCAAAAACACTACATCCACGTTGGATACAATGGGCCATGTCTCTAACAGCCACTGATGTACACTACATTTTCGACCCAAAGTTACAAACTCAGGAATTCCTACAATATGAAGTGGAATATCCAGTTCCAGCAAATACCTTGCCTATTGATCAGTATCATAGTCATGCACACCGTTGGCTCTGCACAACCTGCAATTGGAAATAAACATCAATATTCTGCTGCTTTCGCAGTCGTAAGTGGCAATATGGAAGGGGATACATTTTGTCCTCTACATACCTTTACACAGACCCTAGGGGATTGTACCGCACAATTGGCTGAGCTAAAACCTCTGCTGATGGCACTGGAACACACGGATCCGGCACAGTCTACGCTGATTGTAGGAAAGTACCATCTTGCCTGGCATGTTACCCCCAATTTCACTGTATGTATGTTTGTTTTAGCCCTTGTGTCACTGGGATCCTGCTAGGCAGGACCCCAGTGCTCATAGAATGTGCCCTGTATGTGTTCCCTGCGTGGTGCCTAACTGTATCACTGAGGCTCTGCTAACCAGAACCTCAGTGTTTATGCTCTCTCTGCTTTCTAAATTTGTCACTGCAGGCTAGTGACTAAATTTACCAATTCTCATTGGCACACTGGTACACCCATATAATTCCCCTGGATATGGTACTTAGGTACCCAGGGTATTGGGGTTTCAGGAGATCCCTATGGGCTGCAGCATTTCTTTTGCCACCCATAAGGAGCTCAGACAATTCTTACACAGGACTGCCACTGCAGCCTGAGTGAAATAACGTCCACGTTATTTCACAGGCATTTTACACTGCACTTAAGTAACTTAGAAGTCACCTGTATATCTAACCCTCACTTGGTGAAGGTTAGGTGCAAAGTTACTTAGTGTATGCGCACCCTGGCACTAGCCAAGGTGCCCCAACATTGTTCAGGGCAAATTCCCCGAACTTTGTGAGTGCGGGGACACCATTACACGCGTGCACTACATATAGGTCAATACCTATGTGTAGCGTCACAATGGTAACTCCAAACATGGCCATGTAACATGTCTAAGATCATGGAATTGTCCCCCCAATACCATTCTGGTATTGGGGGGACAATTCCATGATCCCCCGGGTCTCTAGCACAGAACCCGGGTACTGCCAAACTGCCTTTCCGGGGTTTCCACTGCAGCTGCTGCTGCTGCCAACCCCTCAGACAGGATTCTGCCCTCCTGGGGTCTGGGCAGCCCCGGCCCAGGAAGGCAGAACAAAGGATTTCCTCTGAGAGAGGGTGTTACACCCTCTCCCTTTGGAAATAGGTGTGAAGGGCTGGGGAGGAGTAGCCTCCCCCAGCCTCTGGAAATGCTTTGATGGGCACAGATGGTGCCCATCTCTGCATAAGCCAGTCTACACCGCTTCAGGGATCCCCCAGCCCTGCTCTGGCACAAAACTGGACAAAGGAAATGGGAGTGACCACTCCCCTGACCAGTACCTCCCAGGGGAGGTGCCCAGAGCTCCTCCAGTGTGTCCCAGACCTCTGCCATCTTGGAAACAGAGGTGTTGGGGGCACACTGGACTGCTCTGAGTGGCCAGTGCCTGCAGGTGATGTCAGAGACCCCCTCTGATAGGCTCTTACCTTTCTTGGTAGCCAATCCTCCTTTCTTGGTAGCCAAACCTCCTTTTCTAGCTATTTAGGATCTCTCCTCTGGGGTATTCTTCAGATAACGAATGCAAGAGCTCACCAGAGTTCCTCTGCACTTCCCTCTTTGCCTTCTGCCACGGATCGACTGCTGACTGCTCCAGGACACCTGCAAAACCGCAACAAAGTAGCAAAACGACTACCAGCAACCTTGTAGCGCCTAATCCTGCCGGCTTTCTCGACTGCTTCCTGGTGGTGCATGCTCTGAGGGCTGCCTGCCTTCACCCTGCACTAGAAATCCCAAAGAAATCTTCCGTGGGTTGACAGAGTCTTCCCCCTGCTGACGCAGGCACCAAACATCTGCATCACCAGTCCTCTGGGTCCCCTCTCATCTCGACGAGCATGGTCCCTGGAACACAGGAGCTATATCCAAGTGACTCCCACAGTCCAGTGATCCTTCAGTCCAAGTTTGGTGGAGGTAAGTCCTTGCCTCCCCATGCTAGACTGCAAACCTGTGCACTGCGTGATTTGCAGCTGCTCTAGCTTCTGTGCACTTCTCCAAGGATTCCTTTGTGCACAGCCTAGCCTGGGTCCCCAGCTCTCTGTCCTGCAGTGCTCAACCCTCTGAGTTGGACTCTGACATCGTGGGACCCTCCTTTGTGACTCTGTATGGACTCTGGTTCACAAATCTTCTAAGTGTCTGCTCTAGTACTTTTGCAGGTGCTGCCTGCTTCTGTGGGGGCTCTCTGAGTTGCTGAGTGCTCCCTCTGTCTCCTCCTCCAAGGGGCAACATCCTGGTCCTTCCTGGTTCCCAGCAGCACCCAAAAACCTCTACTGTGACTCTTGCAGCTAGCAAGGCTTGTGTGCAGTATTTCTGCATGGAAATACTTTTGCAACATCCAGCATTCCGTGGGACATCTTCCATCCAAAGGAAAAGTTCCTAGCCCTTTTTGTTGTTGCAGAATCTTTGGCTTCTTCCACCCACAGGCAGCCTTCTTGCACCTTCATCCGGGGTTTCCTGGGCACCTGCCCCCTGGACACTATCACGACTCTTGGACCTGGTCCCCTTGCCTTTCAGGTCCTCAGGTCCAGGAATCTGTCTTCAGTGCTTTGCTGGTGTTCGTGGTTCTTGCAGAATCCCCTTATCACAACTATTGTGTTCTATTGGGGCAGAAGGTGTACTTTACACCTACTTTTCAGTGTCTTGGGTTGGGGTATCTTGGACACCCTGACTGTTTTCTTACAGTCCCAGCGACCCTCTACAAGCTCCCATAGGTCTGGGGTCCATTCATGATTCGCATTCTACTTTTGGAGTATATGGTTTGTGTTGCCCCTAGACCTATGTTCACCTATTGCATCATATTGTAATTGCATTGCTTTTCTTACTATTACTTACCTGTTTTGGGTTTGTGTACATATGACTTGTGTATATTACTTACCTTCTAACTGAGATACTTTTGGCATATTGTCATAAAAATAAAGTACCTTTATTTTTAGTAACTCTGTGTATTGTGGTTTCTTATGATATTGTGCTATATGATATAAGTGGTCTAGTAGGAGCTTTGCATGTCTCCTAGTTCAGCCTAAGCTGCTTTGCCATAGCTACCTTCTATCAGCCTAAGCTGCTAGAAACACCTCTATTCTACTAATAAGGGATTATTAGACTTGGCACAGGGTGTAAGTACCACAGGGTACCCATAATAAGCCAGGCCAGCCTCCTACACTGATTGTTTGTGATTCATATTATTGTGTCCAGTCCTTTAATGAATACCTGCATTATTGGCACCAGAATCGGTCCAGAGACTCCAAAGGCAACACCATTAAACGCAGACTACTGTGGGGGAAAGTATCTGGCCTTAAAGAGACGCTACCGAATGTACATGTTGTACATACACTTGGACACCAGCGCGTGGGAATACATGTTGCTGGAAATACATTGGCTGATGAGGCCGCAAAGGCAGCAGTGGCAGTATCCACTGTAGCTGCAGTGACTCGCTCGAGTTCTAAACCAGACACAGACATTTGGGCTGCAGTGAAAGCTATGGCTGATGGTATGCCCCATCCTAAAGGATTTCCTAACAAATATCATTATCGTATGGGAAGTATGCTGAATGCTGAAGTTAAGATACCAGGCGTAGGCGTACGAGACATCCCTAACAAAGATGTAAGACCACAATTGATTAAAGCAGCGCATGAGGGAGTGGCATCTGGACATGTTGGTATGGCGGCTACAATTTCAATCTTACAGGCCCGTTATTGGTGGCCAGGTCTCTACAAAGAGACCAAGCAGTATGTCCTTTGTTGTGACATCTGTCAACAAATCAAAGTTTCTACTGCCAAGCGCCTGCCGCAGACACCCGTCTTAATTTCAAACAAACCATTACAGTGTGTGTGCTTGGACCACTGCGGTCCCCTATCACCTGATAGTGCATACAAATACATATTAGTCGCTGTTGATTCATGCTCCAGATTTGTATGGGTGTGGCCACAACGCTGGTCTGACGCTTGGACTGTTATTAAAGATTTGTGATTCTTTATCGGTACATATGCGGTTGCGGCCTTCCATTCGGACCAGGGCACTGCTTTTGCCTCAAGGGCATTCAAGGACACCATGGCTTCATTCGGGGTCCAACTCCAGTACTCGTCTCTATTTCATCCCAAGGGAAATAGTGTTGTGGAGCGATTAAACCGCGATTTAAAGCAATCCTTAACAGCCAGGGTCTTAGGTACAGGTCGTAGTTGGCTTAATCACCTGTATGGAGTCCAGAGAGCACTAAATAACCTGCCTAGAAGGTCCCTGGGGGGTCGTACTTCATATGAGTGCCTGTTCGGAACTCGAATGTATGTTCCTGATCTTGATGATCCTAACGTGGAGGCAGCAGAAACACCTTTTGACATAAATGAACGGGTCACTGTCTTACAGGAATTGCAACAGTTCCGTGAGGATAATTCTTCCAAAAGTGCCGCCTCCACAGGAATTAAGGATGTGCCAGTAACATCTACTGGCTGGATTCCCAGAGTTGGGGATCTTGTACGTGAAAAAGTCACAGTAAAAAAGGGATTTGATCCTTCTTATCGAGCACCAGTCCCTGTACTAGGGATACATGGTACCAGAACTGTTATTCTACCACTGTTGGCAGGTCCAAAGAAAATCGTTTTGTCTCAGTTGACAATGTCAAATTACACCATGTGGCCAATCCTGCATAGCCGTCCAAGAGGAACAGCCAGTAGTTCCCGAATCCCTCTTACTACTGGTAAAGAAGATCCACTACAAGTTGTTTATACCAACACTGATACCTCTCTGAGTTTGGGGACGGTGGAAGATGATCTTGCATTAGTTCCGCTAGCGTCAACCAACTTAGAAACATTTGACCAAGTCAACTCAACTACAAGCCAAACGGATTGTGCTGTCTATAGTGTGCCACCACAGGAAACACCAATTCCACCACTGACAACGGCTACGCCATTTGCAGGAACTGCCTCTGGTTATTTTGTCGACTTCAAAGATGATTTCTCAGACTCATTTGCCTCTTCGACAGCTGATTTGTCAAGTACACGTAAGCTAACAAACTGGCTTAGAGAAACATATTTCATTCTTCCATGGAACTATATATGGCTTTCTCTGACTGTCCGAGCCTTTCTACATTGGATTGGTTTTGTTATTCCCTTTTTCTTATAAATACATAGTCATTTTCTTCCTGAAAGATCAACAGTTGAACAGGTGGAGGATGTTTTGAAACCACATTTTTCATCACACAAAGTTCGAAGAGATTTATCCTTTGTGAACATTTCCGCAGTGCCAATTCCTGATGGGATTGTTTGGGACAAAGTAATGTTTGATATATATGGTCCCACGGAAATTATTCAAATACCGTATGTGTTCAAATTATCCATGAATGATATAGTAATACCAGGCATTATATCTGATGATTGGGATGTGAAAACAGTTGATTCTATGATGACAGAATTGCAATATTATACTGTCTTTGAAAACTAAGATGTTTACCAATTCAAAGAAAATTATGGTGATATGTTTTGCTATAATTATTATAGGCACCACTTCATACATAGAGCGAGCAGTACCAAAATGTTTTTTACGCAATGGGAACATTGTCCAACTCCACCGCAAGAGAGTTCTAAAACATAGTCTGAAAAGTTTCCCGGTTATCAATAGAAGGCTATGAATATTGGTCCAAATCAATTGATCTGAAAGTGTCTGGGGAACAAAAAAATTGGCAAATCACGGGAAAAGAAACATTGTTTAGAACATGTCTTATTCCTGTTCAGATGATCTTCTTAAATGAAACTGTGCAACAAACAAGTTGTTTAGGCTTAGCAACAATCAGAGAATCAAACATGCCCCTACAAAATTTTACAAATGGCAAAAATACACAAATGCCACTAAAGATGAGCTCGATGAGTGGGTCCAGAATGGTACGTTTAATGCTTCACTGACACGTCCAGGCGGGTGGTTATTGTAGCCAATAGATACCAATGGGTGTCATCAACGTTTTATTAACTCCTCGGGGTTTTAGGATGAGTAGGCCAGACCCTCGCTATATATCTCCAGAACATGCAGATATCATTACAACATATAGTGTAGGAAAATTATGCCAACAGTGGCTAAAATCATCCTCACTAAACGTGGTTAAAGAACACCTCAATCTCTTGTCTAACACCACTGATTTACAAGATTTCTTGTCAGGCCCCAGAACACCACGTAGGAAGTGTTTCTTATATGCAGAATACAATGAAATATGGAAACTTTCCCAACAAGATGCTGCTGCCCGGTTAAGGCAAATAGATCAGGAAAATCTAAAAAAGGCATTAGCTGTTGTGGATAATGGGATTAACACCTTGTGCGACCGGATATATACAATCAACAACATTGTCTCTTCTGCTATAGACATTATACAATCTGATATGTCTTCTTTATACCATGGACAGAGTCAGATCAGGTCCATTATGCAGTTGGGTTGGACGCTTCAAACATTGAAGGCGGGTCGCGTACCATGGCAGCACGTCAGTGCAAGGGAGATATTTTCTTCTTTTAATCAGATGTGCCAATAACAACTAATGGCTAAGAAAGAGGCGACTTATGTCATGCTTAACATCGAAAAATTAGGAAAGTTGCCTTTTACCGTGGCCGAAATACCATAAGCAGAGTGGCTAATACACTGGGTTATTAATCTGCCTATTTCCACACTACAATTCACCTCCTGTTTGAAGCACATTCCGGTACGCAGATATGAAAAGCTAGGAGATAGTTACATCCATGAGGTGTGGGAGCTTCCCTTCTCGTACAAATGCTTCAATGGCATGAAAGAGGTCTTTCTTAGCGGAAGTGAATGCAAGACTTCTGTCAGCCATTCGATGATTTGTAAACAGCTGTCCTTGCATGGGGCGTGTAACGCCTCGGCTGCAAACTTGGCTTGTTATCTTAAGGGAGTTCTAGTCCCCTTGATTAGACCTACGTTCCAGGTGCTTTAAAACGGCAGCTACGTCCTTCTCAATAGTTAAGACTGTTGTGGCATGCGAGCCGTAATAGTTTACGTTGTTTTAGTCTCTAAGGTTGTTACATGCTGCGGGAACGTACTGTTTCCCCCACCAAATTTAAGGAGGTAGCTGATATCTGGCCTTACATTGCTACTTCAAACGTGAATTTTGACAAGTTAAGTAGACTCAAGGCTTTATTGTTTCAAAAGCATGTGGCCCTCACATCTGCACACGAGACCTACGCACTTCAAGTGGCAAGGTCATCAGCAGAAATACAGTCCCTGTTAAATCCGAACTTTCCGAGACACTTTGGTGAACTCGTGGGACGAATATTTAATGCGTCCAGCACGACTGGAATAGCACATTTTGTCAAAGCTGTTGGTTCTGGTTTTGTTCACACCTTCTCCTCCATATTTGGTTTGATACCTTCAGCTATCCACTCAATTTTCGGTAGTATTTTTGGGGGATTTCCGATACCTTTGGCTTTATTAGCTGGCATTCTGCTGTTGCTGTTGTTTATGCGTAATGGCTGTCCCACCGCAACAAGGACAAATGACGGCGCTCCCATCAGCGCAGCGGTGTCGTGAAAGTATGATGCAGCATTTTGGAGCAACACTCCTGGAGCATTTGGAGTGTGACTTGTCTTTGTCATTCAGACCGGTTTTGTACTGTGTGCAGCCCATGTTTTGGTGCCTCTGGTGCTCTTTTGAACATGCACTGGAAGTTTGTCTTTCACAGCAGCGCCCCCCAGCAATAGATGCTGATCTGTTGATGTTCTCGCTGAGGGTTCATTAACAGACATGCGCACATGAGGCTACGTTTGCTATGTGAAGCTAATTATGAGTTACCCTTCCGGGAGGAAGTTGCCATCAACTCATCAATGGGCACTCCACAGGATGCCGCCTTGGTTGATACTGGGGCTATGGAACACACTTGCTCCTCGATCATATTTTGCACAGACTTTCCGGCTCTGTCATCTGCCGAAGTGGAAGATCTTCTACGTTCCATGACTTGTACTTAATTTGGAACTTTTCTAAATTGACATTATCATTGAATTGGGTTATAAGCCACATGCTCATGTTTTAAATTGCCAAGTAGTGTGCTTGTATGTCCTTTTAACTTGTCAAAATTGACTAGGGTTTTATATATATCTTAGGTTGATAAATTTTAGTTTTGGCTTGAACCACTTTCAACCGACAAGGGGAGGGTGTTGTGTAGCCATTTTAGTTATAGCTTCATGCACGTTAGTTTAACACACTAGGCCGCTGTGCACTTTGACCTAGATATATTTTATTCAGCTTCGCATTGTTATTTTTACAATAACCAGTTTTATGGTCTTGTTTTAATTTCTTCTATCTAACGGCTTTGCCCAGCACTATGTTCTCAAACAACACATTCTTGATCACTTTGTGCTTCAGTCAAGGCTACAGTTTGGTACATTGTTGGTGAATGTGGTAGAAGTTTAGTCTCCAACATTCGTAGAAAATACACATCTTTACGTAGGGACATTTTCTTAGAACATTAGCTGTGTTATTATAAAAACACTTCCTAGTCCCATTACACGTTAAGAGGTAGATTCCAGCCAGGAAACCACAACTGTATGCTGAATGCTTCGCTGCAGATGCTAACGCAGACTACAGGCCTTTGCGCTGGTATGAGGGTTGATGTCCTCCCGGAGGAACCTGAAAGGCAGGATTAGAGCTTAACATGCTGTGCTCAAATTATGATTCAGATAGAAAATAGTCCATCGACTTTAGTGGCAATATGATAGCATTATTCTTATGCTTCACTCTCATCGTCACCATTTTAATATTGTCATGTTGTGTCGTTCTGGTTATTGCAGCTCATGCTTTGCTATCTAAAATGCAGTTGTTTTATTAAACCAGTCTTTCAAACTTATACTGCTTTCATTGTCATTTATATATGAGACCGAATTGTGAATGAGAGAACCGGATGCGACCTGAGTGACCACAATTTCCCTGAGAAGTATGATATGTCATGCGCTCAGCTGCCCAATCATCTCTACCTTTCGGGAGAGATGAGGCACTGCTAGTTAGCCGGAGCAAAACCCGGATTTGGAGCTACATGTGTCACCCACTGTGGGTCAGACTCAGTCTCCCACACTGTGGACGAACTTGCTGCTCAAAATCCAGTAGTCTCATTAGAATAATGAGAACCTATGCGACACTGCAACTATGGAAGGTGCCAGGAACTTCTCCTTTGGTCAGAAGATGTTTCCCCCGGCGTGCTGGAGGATGCAGAGTTGGTTCCACGCAGAAAGACCGCAAACAAGCCTTGCTAGCCGCAAGAGTCGCAGTTGAGGATTTTCGGTGCTGCCAGGGCCCAGGAAGGACCAGGAGGTCGCCCCATGGAGTAGGAGACAGAGGGGGCACTCAGCAACAGAGAGAGCCCATGCAGAAGCAGGCAACACCCACAGAAGCACCTGAACAGGCGTTCAGAAAATCTGAGCACAGCGGTCGTCTCAGCACAACAAAAAAGGGTCCCACGAAGTCGGAGTCCAACTCAGCAAGTTGGGCAATGCAGGATGGACTGCTGGGGAGCTGGGCTGTGTTGTGCACGAAGGAAGTCTTGAAAAAGTGCACAAAAGCCCTAGCAGCTGCAGTTCACGCAGTACATAGGATTACTGTCTGGCGTGGGAAGGCAAGGATTTATCTCCACCAAATTTGGACAGAAGGGCCACTGGTCTGCCGGGGACACTTGGATCCAGCTCCTGTGTTACAGGGACCATGCTCATCAAGATGAGAGGGGACCAAGAGGACTGGTGATGCAGAGGTTTGGTGCCTGCGTTGGCAGGGGGAAGATTCCATCTACCCACAGGAGATTTTTTCTTGGCTTCCAGTGCAGGGTGAAGGCAGACAGCCCTCAGAGCATGCACTCCCAGGAAGCAGTCGAGAAAGCTGCCAGGATGAGGCACTACAATGTTGCTGGTAGTCTTCTTGTACTTTGTTGCAGTTTTGCAGGAGTCCTAGAGCAGGCAGCGGTCGTTCCTTGGCAGAAGTTGAAGAGAGAAGTGCAGAGGAACTCTGGTGAGCTCCTGCATTCGTTATCTGCTGAGAAACCCACAGGAGAGACCCTAAATAGCCATCAGAGGAGGATTGGCTACAGAGAGAGTTAAGCACCTATCAGGAGGGGTCTCTGACGTCACCTGCTGGCACTGGCCACTCAGAGGTCTCCATTGTGCCCTCACACCTCTGCATTCAAGATGGCAGAGGTCTAGGACACACTGGAGGAGCTCTGGGCACCTCCCCTTGGGAGGTGCTGGTCAGGGGAGTGGTCACTCCCCTTTCCTTTGTCCAGTTTTGCATCAGAGCAGGGCTGGGGGGATCCCTGAACCGGTGTAGACTGGTTTATGCAAGGAGGGCACCATCTGTGCCCTTCAAAGCATTTCCAGAGGCCAGGGGAGGCTACTCCTCTCAGGCCCTTAACACCTATTTCCAAAGGGAGAGGGTGTAACACCCTCTCTCAGAGGAAATCCTTTGTTCTGCCTTCCTGGGACTGGGCTGCCCAGGCTCTAGGGGAGCAGAAACCTGTCTGAGGGTTGGCAGCAGCAGTAGCTGCAGAGAAAACCCCAGAGAGCTAGTTTGGCAGTACCCGGGGTCCATACTGGAGCCCCAGGGATGCATGGAATTGTCACCCCCAATACCAGAATGGTATTGGGTTGACCTTTCCATGATCCTAGACATGTTACATGGCCATGTTCGGAGTTACCATTGTGACGCTACACATAGGTATTGACCTATATGTAGTGCACGCGTGTAATGGTGTCCCCGCACTCACAAAGTCCGGGGAATTTGCCCTGAACAATGTGGGGCACCTTGGCTAGTGCCAGGGTGCCCTCACACTAAGAAACTTTGCACCTAACCTTCACTAAGTGAGGGTTAGACATATAGGTGACTTATAAGTTACTTAAGTGCAGTGTAAAAGCGCTGTGAAATAACGTGGACGTTATTTCACTCAGGCTGCAGTGGCAGCCCTGTGTAAGAATTGTCTGCGCTCCCTATGGGTGGCAAAAGAATTGCTGCAGCCCATAGGGATCTCCTGGAACCCCAATACCCTGGGTACCTAGGTACCATATACTAGGGAATTATAAGGGTGTTCGAGTGTGCCAATCAGAATTGGTAAAATTAGTCACTAGCCTGCAGTGACAATTTTAAAAGCAGAGAGAGCATTAACACTGAGGTTCTGGTTAGCAGAGTCTCAATGTTACAGTTAGGCACCACACAGGGAACACATACAGGGCACACTTTATGAGCACTGGGGTCCTGGCTAGCAGGATTCCAGTGACACAGGCAAAAACAAACATACATACAAGTAAAAATGGGGGTAACATGCCAGGCAAGATGGTACTTTCCTACACTTGCCCAATGACCTTTGGCTTTACAGAGATAACACCATGTTTTTTTCTGATTGTATGAAGAGGATTTGGACCCACCACCCCCAGAGGATTGTTGAGGCCTGATGAAGACTCTGATGATTTTTTATCTTTTTCCCCACCCATGTCATGAGACTTACCATCCTTCTTCTTGCTGTCTTTGTCACCCCCTGTACGAACTTTTCTGCTCACCCTTGTTCTGACCCATTTGTCTGCCTTCTTTCCTAGTTCTTGGGAAGAGGTCAGATCTGAGTCCACAAGATACTGATGCAACAAATCAGACACACAATTGTTCAATATATTTTCTCTCAGAATTAAGTTATATAGGCTTTCATAGTCAGTCACCTTGCTGCCATTTAACGAACCTTCTAGGACCTTCACTGAACAGTCTACAAAATCTGTCCAATCCTGTGATGACTCCTTTCTGGTCTCTCTGATCTTTATCCTGTATCGCGCAGTGGTTAAGCCTATATCATCTAAGAGTGCACTCTTGAGTATATAGTACTTATCTGCATCATCCTCCCTGACAATAAGGAGTCTGTCTCTCCCCTTGCCAGTGAAAGATAGCCACAGGATAGCAGCCCACTGAACTTGAGGGACCCTCTGGACTTTACAGGCCCTCTCAAGTGCATCAAACTACTTATAAATATCATCCCCATCCTTGTAAGGGGAAACAACTTTGTGCGGATGTAGGAGGCTGGACTGGCTTGTAGTGAGTACCAAGGGGTACTTGCACCTTGCACCAGGCCCAGTTATCCCTTATTAGTGTATAGGGTGTCTAGCAGCTTAGGCTGATAGATAATGGTAGCTTAGCAGAGCAGCTTAGGCTGAACTAAGAGACGTGTGAAGCTACTACAGTACCACCTAGTGTCATATGCACAATATCATAAGAAAACACAATACACAGTTATACTAAAAATAAAGGTACTTTATTTTTATGACAATATGCCAAAGTATCTTAGAGTGTACCCTCAATGAGAGGATAGGAAATATACACAAGATATATATACACAATAGCAAAAATATGCAGTATAGTCTTAGAAAACAGTGCAAACAATGTATAGTTACAATAGGATGCAATGGGGAAACATAGGGATAGGGGCAACACAAACCATATACTCCAAAAGTGGAATGCGAACCACGAATGGACCCCAAACCTATGTGACCTTGTAGAGGGTCGCTGGGACTATTAGAAAATAGTGAGAGTTAGAAAAATAACCCTCCCCAAGACCCTGAAAAGTGAGTGCAAAGTGCACTAAAGTTCCCCTAAGGACAAAGAAGTCGTGTTAGAGGAATAATGCAGGAAAGACACAAACCAGCAATGCAACAACTGTGGATTTCCAATCTAGGATACCTGTGGAACAAGGGGACCAAGTCCAAAAGTCACAAGCAAGTCGGAGATGGGCAGATGCCCAGGAAATGCCAGCTGCGGGTGCAAAGAAGCTTCGACTGGACAGAAGAAGCTGAGGTTTCTGCAGGAACAAAAAGGGCTAGAGACTTCCCCTTTGGTGGACGGATTCCTCTCGCCTTGGAGAGTCGTGCAAAAGTGTTTTCCCGCTGAAAGGACGCCAACAAGCCTTGCTAGCCACAAATCGTGCTTTTGGCGTTTTTGGATGCTGCCGGGGCCCAGGAGGGACCAGGAGGTCGCAAATTGGACCTGAAGAGAGAAGGGACGTCGAGCAAGACAAAGAGCCCTCACTGAAGCAGGTAGCACCCGGAGAAGTGCCAGAAACAGGCACTACGAGGATGCGTGAAACGGTGCTCGCCGAAGTTGCACAAAGGAGTCCCACGTCGCCGGAGACCAACTTAGAAAGTCGTGCAATGCAGGTTAGAGTGCCGTGGACCCAGGCTTGGCTGTGCACAAAGGATTTCCGCCGGAAGTGCACAGGGGCCGGAGTAGCTGCAAAGTCGCGGTTCCCAGCAATGCAGCCCAGCGAGGTGAGGCAAGGACTTACCTCCACCAAACTTGGGCTGAAGAGTCACTGGACTGTGGGGGTCACTTGGACAGAGTCGCTGGATTCGAGGGACCTCGCTCGTCGTTCTGAGAGGAGACCCAAGGGACCGGTGATGCAGCTTTTTGGTGCCTGCGGTTGCAGGGGGAAGATTCCGTCGACCCACGGGAGATTTCTTCGGAGCTTCTGGTGCAGAGAGGAGGCAGGCTACCCCCACAGCATGCACAAGCAGGAAAACAGTCGAGAAGGCGGCAGGATCAGCGTTACAGAGTTGCAGTAGTCGTCTTTGCTACTATGTTGCAGGTTTGCAGGCTTCCAGCGCGGTCAGCAGTCGATTCCTTATCAGAAGGTGAAGAGAGAGATGCAGAGGAACTCGGATGAGCTCTTGCATTCGTTATCTAAAGTTTCCCCAGAGACAGAGACCCTAAATAGCCAGAAAAGAGGGTTTGGCTACCTAGGAGAGAGGGTAGGCTACTAACACCTGAAGGAGCCTATCAGCAGGAGTCTCTGACGTCACCTGGTGGCACTGGCCACTCAGAGCAGTCCAGTGTGCCAGCAGCACCTCTGTTTCCAAGATGGCAGAGGTCTGGAGCACACTGGAGGAGCTCTGGACACCTCCCAGGGGAGGTGCAGGTCAGGGGAGTGGTCACTCCCCTTTCCTTTGTCCAGTTTCGCGCCAGAGCAGGGGCTAAGGGGTCCCTGAACCGGTGTAGACTGGCTTATGCAGAATTGGGCACCTCTGTGCCCAACAAAGCATTTCCAGAGGCTGGGGGAGGCTACTCCTCCCCTGCCTTCACACCATTTTCCAAAGGGAGAGGGTGTCACACCCTCTCTCAGAGGAAGTTCTTTGTTCTGCCATCCTGGGCCAGGCCTGGCTGGACCCCAGGAGGGCAGCTGCCTGTCTGAGGGGTTGGCAGCAGCAGCAGCTGCAGTGAAACCCCAGGAAGGGCAGTTTGGCAGTACCAGGGTCTGTGCTACAGACCACTGGGATCATGGGATTGTGCCAACTATGCCAGGATGGCATAGAGGGGGCAATTCCATGATCATAGACATGTTACATGGCCATATTCGGAGTTACCATGGTGAAGCTACATATAGGTAGTGACCTATATGTAGTGCACGCGTGTAATGGTGTCCCCGCACTCACAAAGTTCAGGGAATTGGCTCTGAACAATGTGGGGGCACCTTGGCTAGTGCCAGGGTGCCCTCACACTAAGTAACTTTGCACCTAACCTTTACCAGGTAAAGGTTAGACATATAGGTGACTTATAAGTTACTTAAGTGCAGTGTAAAATGGCTGTGAAATAACGTGGACGTTATTTCACTCAGGCTGCAGTGGCAGGCCTGTGTAAGAATTGTCAGAGCTCCCTATGGGTGGCAAAAGAAATGCTGCAGCCCATAGGGATCTCCTGGAACCCCAATACCCTGGGTACCTCAGTACCATATACTAGGGAATTATAAGGGTGTTCCAGTAAGCCAATGTAAATTGGTAAAAATGGTCACTAGCCTGTCAGTGACAATTTGGAAAGAAATGAGAGAGCATAACCACCGGGGTTCTGGTTAGCAGAGCCTCAGTGAGACAGTTAGTCACTACACAGGTAACACATTCAGCCACACTTATGAGCACTGGGGCCCTGGGTTACCAGGGTCCCAGTGACACATACAACTAAAACAACATATATACAGTGAAAAATGGGGGTAACATGCCAGGCAAGATGGTACTTTCCTACACAACCCCCCCCCAAACGAAGGACAATAAGACTAGCCATGACCTGATGAGTCTTCATTGTCTAAGTGGAAATATCTGGAGAGTCCATCTGCATTGGAGTGGCTACTCCCAGGTCTATGTTCCACTGTATAGTCCATTCCCTGTAGGGATATGGACCACCTCAACAATTTAGGATTTTCACCTTTTATTTGTTTTAGCCAAAGTAGAGGTTTGTGGTCTGTCTGAACAATGAAGTGAGTGCCAAACAGGTATGGCCTCAACTTCTTCAGAGCCCAGACCACAGCAAAGGCCTCCCTCTCAATGGCAGACCAACGCTTTTCTCTAGGGGTCAACCTTCTACTAATAAAAGCAACAGGTTGATCCTGGCCCTCAGAATTAAGTTGTGATAGGACTGCCCCTACTCCTAATTCAGATGCATCAGTTTGGACATAGAATTTTTTAGAGTAACAAGGGCTTTTCAGGACAGGTGCAGAGCACATGGCCTGCTTCAGCTCCTCAAAAGCTTTCTGACAGTTTGCTGTCCATAATACCTTTTTAGGCATTTTCTTGGATGTGAGGTCATTAAGAGGGGCTGCAATGGAGCCATAGTTCTTAATGAACCTCCTGTAATACCCAGTGAGGCCTAGGAAGGCTCTCACCTGAGTCTGAGTGGTAGGGGGAACCCAATCAATAATAGTTTGGATTTTCCCCTGAAGTGGTGCAATCTGTTCCCCACCAACAAGGTGTCCCAGATAAACCACCTTACCCTGCCCTATCTGGCACTTTGAAGCCTTGATAGTGAGGCCTGCCTTTTGCAGAGCCTCCAAAACTTTCCATAGGTGGACCAGGTGATCATCCCAGCTGGAGCTAAAGACAGCTATATCGTCCAAATATGCTGCACTGAAAGCTTCCAGCCCTTGCAGGACTGTGTTCACCAACCTTTGAAAAGTGGCAGGTGCATTTTTCAAACCAAAAGGCATTACAGTAAACTGGTAATGTCCTCCAATGGTAGAAAATGCAGTCTTAGGTTTAGCATCTTCTGATAATTTGATCTGCCAATACCCTGCAGTCAAATCAAAAGTGCTTAGATACTTGGCAGATGCCAGTGTATCTATAAGCTCATCTGCCCTGGGTATAGGGTGAGCATCAGTTTTGGTTACCAAGTTGAGACCTCTATAGTCTACACAAAACCTCATTTCCTTCTTTCCATCTTTAGAATTGGGTTTTGGTACCAGTACCACAGGAGAAGCCCATGGACTGTCAGAGTGCTCAACCACTCCTAGTTCCAACATTTTCTGAACTTCTTGCTTTACGCAGTCCCTGACATGGTCAGGCTGCCTATAGATCTTACTTTTGACAGGTAAACTGTCTCCAGTATCTATAGTGTGCTCACACCAAGAAGTGGTGCCTGGCACAGTAGAGAAGAGTTCTGAAAATTGTCCTAGGAGATTTATGCAATTATCTTTCTGCTCAGCAGTAAGACAATCAGCCAAAACTACACCTTCCACAAGAGCATCTTGTTCTGTGGAAGAGAAGAGATCAGGTAGAGGATCACTGTCTTCTTCCTGTCCCTCATCAGTTGCCATGAGCAGGGTGAGATCAGCCCTGTCATAGTAGGGTTTCAGGCGGTTGACATGGAGCACCCTAAGGGGACTCCTGGCAGTGCCTAAGTCAACCAAGTAGGTGACTTCACCCTTCTTTTCAACAATTGTGTGGGGTCCACTCCATTTATCTTGGAGTGCTCTTGGGGCCACAGGCTCCAAGACCCACACTTTCTGCCCTGGTTGGTACTGAACCAAAACAGCCTTCTGATCATGCCATTGCTTCTGGAGCTCTTGGCTGGCCTGAAGGTTTTTACTGGCCTTTTTCATGTACTCAGCCATCCTTGATCTGAGGCCAAGTACATAGTCCACAATATCCTGCTTAGGAGCTTTTAAAGGTTGTTCCCAACCCTCCTTTAAAAGTGTGAGTGGACCCCTAACAGGGTGTCCAAAAAGAAGTTCAAAGGGGCTGAAGCCCACTCCTTTCTGGGGTACCTCCCTGTAGGCAAAAAGGAGGCATGGTAGAAGGATATCCCATCTCCTGCGGAGTTTTTCAGGGAGACCCATAATCATGCCTTTGAGAGTTTTATTAAATCCCTCCACCAGTCCATTTGTTTGTGGATGATAGGGTGTTGTGAACTTGTACGTTACACCACACTCCTTCCACATGGCCTTTAAGTATGCAGACATGAAATTGCTTCCCCTGTCTGATACCACTTCCTTTGGGAAGCCCACCCTGGAAAATATTCCCAGGAGGGCCTTTGCCACTGCAGGTGCTGTAGTGGTCCTTAAAGGAATAGCTTCAGGATATCTTGTGGCATGGTCCACTACCACTAAGATAAACCTATTGCCTGAAGCAGTAGGAGGGTCAAGGGGGCCAACTATGTCAACCCCTACCCTTTCAAAGGGAACCCCAACCACAGGCAGTGGGATAAGGGGTGCCTTTGGAGTGCCACCTGTCTTGCCACTGGCTTGACAGGTTTCACAGGACTTACAAAATTCCTTTGTGTCCTCAGACATCCTAGGCCAATGAAACAATGGAACCAATCTGTCCCAAGTTTTCATTTGACCCAGGTGCCCAGCTAGGGGAATGTCATGTGCCAGTGTTAGGAGGAACTTTCTGTACTCCTGAGGAATCACTAATCTCCTGGCAGCTCCAGGTTTAGGATCCCTATGCTCAGTGTACAAGAGGTTGTCCTCCCAGTAAACTCTGTGAGAGTCACTGACATCCCCATTAGCCTGTTTGACAGCTTGCTGTCTTAGACCCTCTAATGTGGGACAGGTTTGCTGTGCCACACTCAGCTCCTCTCTGGCAGGCCCCCCTTCACCCAAAAGCTCAGCAGTGTCTGCTTCCAGCTCCTCTGGTGTAGGTTCTGCACAGGGAGGGAATTCTTCTTCCTCAGAAGTAGAATCCACTGTAGAGGGAGGGATAGTAGGAAGTGGTTTGCTTCTACTAGCCCTAGCTTTAGGGAGCACTTGGTCCATTGTTCCAGGATCCAAGCTTCCCTGTCCTTTTTGCTTTTTGGCCTGAGCCCTTGTCAAAGCAAAAATATGCCCTGGGATGCCCAGCATTGCTGCATGGGCCTCCAACTCCACATCTGACCAAGCTGATGTCTCCAAATCATTCCCTAATAGACAGTCTACAGGTAAATCTGAAGCTACCACAACTTTCTTTGGACCAGTTACCCCCCCCCCAGTTGAGATTTACAACAGCCATGGGGTGGCTTTGTGTTATGTTGTGAGCATCGGTTACTTGGTACTGGTGTCCAAGTATGTGTTGTTCAGGGTGCACCAGTTTCTCAATCACCATTGTGACACTGGCACCTGTGTCCCTGTAGGCCTGGACCTCAACACCATTTATTAGGGTTAGTTGCTTGTACTTCTCCAAGTTATGGGGGCAAGCAACCAAAGTGGCTAAATCAATAGCCCCTTCAGAGACTAAAGTAGCCTCTGTGGTCTCCCTAATTAGACCAACCCCAACTAAATTACCAAAAGTGAGCCCAGCTACTCCCTTGGATTGGCTATTAGTAGGTTTGCTCCCACCACCACTGCTATTAGTAGGGACACTAGGTGTAGCAGTAGGGGTTGTAGTGGTAGGAGCTGTGGTGCCTTTCTTTGGACAACTGGGATCTGTTGTCCAATGGCCTTTTATTTTACATAAATAGCACCATGGTTTCTTTTCCTTGTTCTGATTAAAGGAGGATTTGGACCCACCACCCCCACCAGAGTGTTTTTGTGGGCCTGATGAAGACTCATTTTTAGATTTGTCCCCACCCTTGTCAGAAGACTTACCATCCTTCTTTTTGTTGCCATCTTTGTCACCCCCTGTATGAACTTTTCTGTTCACTCTTGTTCTGACCCATTTGTCTGCCTTCTTTCCCAATTCTTGGGGAGAGGTCAGATCAGAGTCCACCAAGCACTGGTGCAACAAATCAGACACACAATTATTAAGAATATGCTCTCTCAGGATCAAGTTATACAGGCTGTCATAATCAGTAACTTTACTGCCATGTAACCACCCCTCCAAGGCCTTCACTGAATGGTCAATAAAATCAACCCAGTCTTGTGAAGACTCCTTTTTGGTCTCTCTGAACTTTATCCTGTACTGTTCAGTGGTTAAGCCATAACCATCCAGGAGTGCATTCTTAAGAACTTGGAAATTATTGGCATCATTTTCTTTCACAGTAAGGAGCCTATCCCTACCTTTTCCACTAAATGATAGCCATAGGATAGCAGCCCACTGCCTTTGAGGGACATCCTGTACAACACAGGCCCTCTCAAGTGCAGCAAACCACTTGTTAATGTCATCCCCCTCCTTATAAGGGGGAACTATCTTGTGCAGATTCCTGGAATCATGCTCTTTTGCAGGATGACTATGGGGAATACTGCTGCTGCCACCATGGGTATCTAAACCCAACTTCTGTCTTTCCTTCTCTAATTCAAAAGACTGTCTATCCAAATCCAGCTGTTGCTTTTTAAGCTTCAGTCTGGTTTGTTCCACCCTCAACTTATTGAGTTCCCTCTCTAACATTCTGTCATCAGGGTTGGTGGGAGGGACATTTCTTGAAACAGAGCTATGATGGGAATGAACAGAAGGAGACCTGTCCCTTACAGAAGCCAACTTAACAGCTTGGTTTACAGAAACATTACTACCAGTATGGTGAGAATAAATGCTTTTGCTATGATGTGAGACAACACTATTTATTTGGTGTGGCTCATCATCATTACCATCTATGCTAGATTGTCTAGTAATGGGCAGGCTAGGAAGTTTATTTCCTGAATCTTTTCCTGGGGGAGTCCCTGAATCAGATTGGGAACTATTAGGTACTTTTTCAACAGATGGGGCACCTATGGCCTTATCCTGTTCTCTAAGCATGTTAAGTAACAGTTCCAAGGAAGGATTCTTCCCTACACTCAAACCTCTCTCTATACAGAGACTCCTTGCTCTTTTCCAGCTAAGGTTGTCATATGCAAGTTTGGACAGATCAACACTTTGGCCTGTGCCAGACATTTTTTAGAGAGAGTTAAAGTGATAGAAAAAGAGAAAAAAGTTTTCAGAACTTTTTGGAAAGACAGAAAAAAAACTTTTTAAACTTTTAAGAACTTTTTGAAAGTTTAGAGGTACTTTTCAGCACTTAGAAAAGAGTGAAAAGAGGAAATGCAAAACTTTTTGGCTATGTGTATATACACTGACCTTGTTTTGTATATTTTTCTCTTATGAAAAGTACAATGACAAGAGTGGTAAGTAGTCTCAAGCACTTATCCCACCACTGCACAACCAATGTAGGAGGCTGGACTGGCTTGTAGTGAGTACCAAGGGGTACTTGCACCTAGCACCAGGCCCAGTTATCCCTTATTAGTGTATAGGGTGTCTAGCAGCTTAGGCTGATAGATAATGGTAGCTTAGCAGAGCAGCTTAGGCTGAACTAGGAGACGTGTGAAGCTACTACAGTACCACCTAGTGTCATATGCACAATATCATAAGAAAACACAATACACAGTTATACTAAAAATAAAGGTACTTTATTTTTATGACAATATGCCAAAGTATCTTAGAGTGTACCCTCAGTGAGAGGATAGGAAATATACACAAGATATATATACACAATAGCAAAAATATGCAGTATAGTCTTAGAAAACAGTGCAAACAATGTATAGTTACAATAGGATGCAATGGGGAAACATAGGGATAGGGGCAACACAAACCATATACTCCAAAAGTGGAATGCGAACCACGAATGGACCCCAAACCTATGTGACCTTGTAGAGGGTCGCTGGGACTATTAGAAAATAGTGAGAGTTAGAAAAATAACCCTCCCCAAGACCCTGAAAAGTGAGTGCAAAGTGCACTAAAGTTCCCCTAAGGACAAAGAAGTCGTGTTAGAGGAATAATGCAGGAAAGACACAAACCAGCAATGCAACAACTGTGGATTTCCAATCTAGGATACCTGTGGAACAAGGGGACCAAGTCCAAAAGTCACAAGCAAGTCGGAGATGGGCAGATGCCCAGGAAATGCCAGCTGCGGGTGCAAAGAATATTCGACTGGACAGAAGAAGCTGAGGTTTCTGCAGGAACAAAAAGGGCTAGAGACTTCCCCTTTGGTGGACGGATCCCTCTCACCTAGGAGAGTCGTGCAGAAGTGTTTTCCCGCTGAAAGGACGCCAACAAGCCTTGCTAGCCGCAAATCGTGCGTTTGGCGTTTTTGGACGGTGCCGGGGCCCAGAAGGGACCAGGAGGTCGCAAATTGGACCTGAAGAGAGAGGGGACGTCGAGCAAGACAAAGAGCCCTCACTGAAGCAGTTAGCACCCGGAGAAGTGCCAGAAACAGGCACTACGAGGATGTGTGAAACGGTGCTCGCTGAAGTTGCACAAAGGAGTCCCACGTCGCCGGAGACCAACTTAGAAAGTCGTGCAATGCAGGTTAGAGTGCCGTGGACCCAGGCTTGGCTGTGCACAAAGGATTTCCACCGGAAGTGCACAGGGGCCGGAGTAGCTGCAAAGACGCGGTTCCCAGCAATGCAGCCCAGCGAGGTGAGGCAAGGACTTACCTCCACCAAACTTGGGCTGAAGAGTCACTGGACTGTGGGGGTCACTTGGACAGAGTCGCTGGATTCGAGGGACCTCGCTCGTTGTTCTGAGAGGAGACCCAAGGGACCGGTGATGCAGCTTTTTGGTGCCTGCGGTTGCAGGGGGAAGATTCCGTCGACCCACGGGAGATTTCTTCGGAGCTTCTGGTGCAGAGAGGAGGCAGGCTACCCCCACAGCATGCACAAGCAGGAAAACAGTCGAGAAGGCGGCAGGATCAGCGTTACAGAGTTGCAGTAGTCGTCTTTGCTACTATGTTGCAGGTTTGCAGGCTTCCAGCGCGGTCAGCAGTCGATTCCTTATCAGAAGGTGAAGAGAGAGATGCAGAGGAACTCGGATGAGCTCTTGCATTCGTTATCTAAAGTTTCCCCAGAGACAGAGACCCTAAATAGCCAGAAAAGAGGGTTTGGCTACCTAGGAGAGAGGGTAGGCTACTAACACCTGAAGGAGCCTATCAGCAGGAGTCTCTGACGTCACCTGGTGGCACTGGCCACTCAGAGCAGTCCAGTGTGCCAGCAGCACCTCTGTTTCCAAGATGGCAGAGGTCTGGAGCACACTGGAGGAGGTCTGGACACCCTGAACCGCTGTAGACTGGCTTATGCAGAATTGGGCACCTCTGTGCCCAACAAAGCATTTCCAGAGGCTGGGGGAGGCTACTCCTCCCCTGCCTTCACACCATTTTCCAAAGGGAGAGGGTGTCACACCCTCTCTCAGAGGAAGTTCTTTGTTCTGCCATCCTGGGCCAGGCCTGGCTGGACCCCAGGAGGGCAGCTGCCTGTCTGAGGGGTTGGCAGCAGCAGCAGCTGAAACCCCAGGAAGGGCAGTTTGGCAGTACCAGGGTCTGTGCTACAGACCACTGGGATCATGGGATTGTGCCAACTATGCCAGGATGGCATAGAGGGGGCAATTCCATGATCAAAGACATGTTACATGGCCATATTCGGAGTTACCATGGTGAAGCTACATATAGGTAGTGACCTATATGTAGTGCACGCGTGTAATGGTGTCCCCGCACTCACAAAGTTCAGGGAATTGGCTCTGAACAATGTGGGGGCACCTTGGCTAGTGCCAGGGTGCCCTCACACTAAGTAACTTTGCACCTAACCTTTACCAGGTAAAGGTTAGACATATAGGTGACTTATAAGTTACTTAAGTGCAGTGTAAAATGGCTGTGAAATAACGTGGACGTTATTTCACTCAGGCTGCAGTGGCAGGCCTGTGTAAGAATTGTCAGAGCTCCCTATGGGTGGCAAAAGAAATGCACAGCCCATAGCGATCTCCTGGAACCCCAATACCCTGGGTACCTCAGTACCATATACTAGGGAATTATAAGGGTGTTCCAGTAAGCCAATGTAAATTGGTAAAAATGGTCACTAGCCTGTCAGTGACAATTTGGAAAGAAATGAGAGAGCATAACCACTGAGGTTCTGGTTAGCAGAGCCTCAGTGAGACAGTTAGTCACTACACAGGTAACACATTCAGGCACACTTATGAGCACTGGGGCCCTGGGTTACCAGGGTCCCAGTGACACATACAACTAAAACAACATATATACAGTGAAAAATGGGGGTAACATGCCAGGCAAGATGGTACTTTCCTACAGCGGATTTCTGGAATCAAATGTAGGTTCCCTAACACTGGAGTTCCTGAAACTGCTGCTGCCACCATAGAGAACTAACGACATCCCCTGCCTTTCCCTTTCCACAGCCAGGGATTCCCTGTCTAAGGCCAACTGTTGTTGCTGTAGCCTCCGTATGGCCTCCTCTAACCTCAGCTTTCTGCGTTCCCTATCTAGGGACTGGTCCTCAGGGTTAGAAGTGTGGGATGCTTCTGAAACAGAAGTAACATGGGAATTGGCAGAGGCAGATCCTTCCCTAACTTGAGCCACCCTAGTGACCTGGGCTCTAGGTGTGAAGTGAGCCCTACTACTGTGTGAACCCTTCCCACTCCCAGCTACACTAGGGGGTTTGTTGACAGAAAGATCAGTGGAAGGACCCTCCCAAGGATTATCAGAATGCTCCTCTGAGCCTGCCTTGTTAGAATCTTCCTCTCCTTCCCCTCTGGCTGTTCCTGACCAGTGCTAAGTCCCTGGTCATCCTTTAAGAGAAGATTTAAAAGGAATCCAGCAACTCCTTTCAATGCAGAGACCCCTCAAACGTTTAAAGTTTGGATTCTCATACGCTGTCTTCACAACTCTAGAGGTAGCTTCTACACTAGACATGTTGAATGAAGGAGTTTAGGAGAGAGAGTAAAAAGTTAGTAGAGTAGTAGGCCTAACGTTTTAGAGAAAAAAATAAACTTTTCAGAAACTTTGAAAAACTTTTGCAAACTTTAAAGAACTTTTTAGAAAGTTAGAAATTACTTCTAGGTACAATTATTTATAGCTCTAAGTATTGGAGCAAGCTTCGCTTGTGAAAAGCACTAGTAACAAAGTGGTAAAGCCATTGCAAGTACTTATGCCACCGCTGCACCACCAATGTAAGAGGCTGGGCTGGTTTGTAGTGCGTACGTTGGGTAGTTACACCTTATACCAGATCCAGTTATCCCTTATTAGTGAAATGTAGTAGTGTTCTAGCAGCTTACGCTGATAGAGGTAGCTGTAGCAGAGCAGCTTAGGCTGAACTAGGAGACATGAAAAGCTCCTGCAATACCACTATAGTTACACAGTACTTGTACACAATAAAATACAATACTCAGTGTTACCAAAAATAAAGGTACTCTATTTTAGTGACACAATGCCAAAAATATCTTAGAGGTAATATTCCTTCTGGAGGTAAGTATTATACACAATGTATACACTAGATACCAAAATCAGGTAAGTAAATAGTCATAGGATAGTGCAAACAATACAACATACCATGGAATGCAATAGGAAGAAATACTCCTAGGGGCAACACAAACCATATACTAAGAAAGTGGAATGCAAATCACAAATTTCACCCTAGGCAAGTGTAGTGTGTAGAGGGTCACTGGGAATGTAAGAGAACCATAAAGGTGAGTGAAATAACCCACCCCAGACCCCAGGAAATAGAAGTAGAGTACTGCCAGTTTCCTTAGGACACACTACAAGTCGTGATTAGAGTTATTGCAAGAACCAAACAAGACTGCCAACAACAAATGGTGGATTCCTGGACCTGAAGACCTGTGAAGAGAGGAGAGCAAGTCCAGAAGTCACAGAAGATTCCAGGAAGGACAGGAGCCTCTGCCAACCTAGTAGATGGAGCAAAAGAGGAGTCTCCGGTTGGAAGAAGACTGCAGAAGAGCACCAAGGAAGATGGCTGCGGGTTCCTGCATGATGCAAAGGATGTCCCACGTGGAGATTTTGGATGCAGGCGAGTTGCAGTGCTGGATTCATCCAACAAGCCTTGGTTCAAGCAATGTCGCGGATTGCATCATAATGGCGCTGCCTGGACCCAGGAGGAACCTGGGTACCTCAACTCGGACTGAGGAGGCAGAGGGGGCTCCCAACACTGGAGAGAACTCACAGATGACCAGGCACCACCCATGGAGCTCCCTGGACACCGGGACAAAGAAGGTGCAAATTGCGGCTCCTGCAGCACTACAAAAGAAGGTCCCACGCCGCCAGAGAACAAGTCAGTGAGTTGAGTGTCACGGGATAGAGTGCTGGTGACCTGGGCCAGGCTGTGCACGAAGGATGCTTTCAAATAGAGCACAGAGGCCTCAGTAGGTGAGGATGACGTGGTGCACAGGGGTACTGTCGCAAATGGGGAAGGCAAGCTCTTACCTCCTCCAAATTTGGACAGCAGGACCTTAGGACAGTCTGTGTCAAAGGGGTCCACGACCTGTGTTACAAGGAGCATACTTGTCACCAGGAAAGGAGTCCAAGAGAACCAGTCATCAGCTTAGAAGGTGCTTGCTGGAGCGGGGAAATGACTCAGTCACTCCACTGGAGATTTCTTCAGTCCTTCTGGTGCAGAATGAAGACAGGTAGTCCCCAGAGCATGTACACCATGGAAACTGTTGCAGTTGCTGGCTGGAGCTGAACTTGCAGAGTCGAAGTAGCCCTTCTGGATACTTTGTTGCGGTTACAGCGGTTCCTGGAGCAGTCTGCAGTCGATCCAAGGTCAGAGGATGAAGCAGTAGTTACAGAGGATTCATGATGGAAACTTGCAAGCAGAATCGGAAGAGAAACCCACAGGAGAGACCCTAAATAGCCCTGAGGTAGGGATTGGCTACCTTATCAGGTATGGATCTATCAGGAGGGATCTCTGATGTCACCTGCTGGCACTGGCCACTCAGAGGCCTCCAGAGTGTCCCCACACCTTGGAAAACAAGATGACTGAAGTCTGGGACACACTGGAGGAGCTCTAGGCACCACCCCTAGGGTGGTGATGGACAGGGGAGTGGTCACTCCCCTTTCCTTTGTCTAATTTCACCCCAGAGCAGGGACTGGGGTAGACTGACTTATGCAAGGAGGGCACCATCTGTGCCCTTCAAAGCATTTCCAGAGGCTGGGGTAGGCTACCCCTCCTAGCCTGTAACACCTATTTCCAGAAGGAGAGGGGGTAACACCCTCCTCACAAAGGAAATGCTTTGTTCTGCCTTCCTGGGACTGAGCTGCTCAGACCCCAGGAGGGCAGAACCCTGTCTGTGAGGTGGCAGCAGCTGTAGCTGCAGTGCAAGCCTCAGAGAGCTGATTTGGCAGTACTCGGGGTCCATGGTGGAGCCCCCAGGATGCATAGAATTGCCTCCCCAATACCAGATTTGGAATGAGGGGACAATTCCATGATCTTCGACACCTTACATGGCCATATTCGGGGTTACCATTGTGAAGCTACATGTAGGTATTGACGTAAATGTAGTGCACACGTGTAATGGCATCCCCGCACTCACAAACTCCCGGGAATTGGCCCTGGACTCCGTGGGGATACCTTTGCTAGTGCAAGGGTGCCCTCACACTTAGTAACTTTGCACCTAGCCTTCAGTGAATGAAGGTTAGACCTATAGGTGACTTATAAGTTACTTAAGTGCAGTGAAAAAGGCTGTGAAATAGTGTGTGCACTATTTCACGCAGGCTGCAGTGGCAATCCTATGAAAGGGTTTGTCTACGCTCCTTATGGGTGGCAAAAGAAATGCTGCAGCCCATAAGGATCTCCTGGAACCCCAATGCCGTGGGTACCTAGGTACGATATACTAGGTACCTTTTAGGGGGGTCCAGTGTGCCAATTGAAATTGGTAAATGAAGTCACTAGCCTATAGTGACAAGTTTAGAAGCAGAGAGAGCATAAGCACTGAGGTTCTGGTTAGCAGAGCCTCAGTGGCACAGTTAAGCATTACTGACAACACACACCTTAGGCCACAAACAGTGAGCACTGGGGTCCTGACCAGCAGGTTCCCAGTGAGACAGGAAAAAACATACTGACATACAGGTAAGAATGGGGGTAACATGCCAAGAAAGATGGTACTTTGCTACAGACATAATGTATATTACTTTTGTAAATCAAAAAATTACAGACTAAAATGTTGTCACAAATGTCCATTGTTTGCTTACTTCATTAGTTTTTCATTTCATTTACCAGTTACTGTGGAAAAGCCATGCATGATCTACATGAATGATGCCTTGCTGAATTCTGGATTTTGTCCACTTTTCAGAACTGTATAGCTTTCTAGGTTCACCAAAGAGTTTCACACCTGTTTTTACCACAAACTTCAAGGAGGTTGAAATGACAAAAATAGAAAAAAACATACATTATCGTGCACAGCACATTTTCCCAAAAAAGCACAAAACAAATTATTGCTATATTTCGGCTATTTTCTTGCTTCCCTCCACAGAAGTGCATAGCTGGACACTGGTCTTATTGCACTGCTGGGGGGAGTGATATGTTTTATTGAGCGTGAGTAACCCTCACACCAACTTCTGTGAGATGCCTGTGACTGCTCTCTCCTGCTACCACTGACAGTGAAGTGCAGAAAGGGTTGTACTTGGCACAGTTTGCAGAGCTATTATAAGGGCAGTTCCTGGGACTGCAGTGGAAAAAGAACTTCCTAGAAGTCCCTAGGGGTATGGTCCAGTAACCCTTGGTCGGCCTGTGACCTACTAAACAAATTCTGATAATTGACGGAAAGTGATGTGAAATTCTAGGAAGGTCAGCTTCAAGCCACATCAGTAGCACAATAAGTCCAACCTTGTTACCTTAAAATCTATGCAGCAAGAATGTTAGATACAAGCTTGGAAGTGGTAGACCTTGACTCCCTGCCCTTAGATCAGTTGAGGGATTTATGCTTATATAGGGGAAGAAGGGCTCTCAAAAGCAAGGCTAGGAAAATACTTGAGAATTGTTTGAAAGCACGGTTAGACTCAGAGGAGGGGTGTTGATACAAACACCAGTAGGGAGTGTTCAGTTTTCCCCAAGAGACAGCTTGTGTGTTCCCAAAATGTGCTTACCAAAAATTCCCCAAGGCAATCACCAACACTGATTTCTAGGCTTCAGCTAACACTGACTTGGGAATGCTCCCCTTGGGAGGTTTAAGTCTAGCAGAGGCTCTAAACTTGCAATTTGCTCTCCAAAAATCGAAGGTCGAAGAAGATGAGAAGGCCAGGTAGTTTGAGAGTGACCACTAAGATTAGCTCTCCAGATACAAGAGGACAGGAGAAGGCAAAAGGAGAAATAATGTGCCAGTGGAGAGAAAATGAGAGAGAGGAAAAAACAAGACAAAGAAAGAGAGAGTGAATTGGAGAAGGTGAATATAGCTTTTGAAAGGTAAAAGCAAGAGAGTTGCCCCTGAGAAAAGAAGTCGAATCTCTTCTGGTATGCTTGGCAGGGTTCCGAAAGAACTTGCACATATGTATGTGGAAAAAAAGATATTTTGGAATGGTTTGTGAGTTTTGAGAGTGTTTGTAAGGCTCATGCTTTGAATGATGTGTCTAAGGCTGCAACGCTGATGCGTCAGTTATAACTGCAAGGGACCGCACTCTTTGGAAACATGCCTCTGATAGGGCAAATGATGTATGAGCGGATGAAAGAAGCTCTGATTAGGAGGTTTGGGCTGTATGGTATTGGGATTTGGGATGTTTAAAGACAGCAAGTGAGTGAATCGTGCTCCAAATGAAACTTGGGTTAACGGACCTTTACATGATTGAGAGACTGGAGTGAGTGGGTGAGAGTAATGAAGGTTATGGATTTTCCTCCTCTGAACCAGCTGATGGCTACAGAGCAGCTCATGAAGGAATGCTCTCCCCCACTGTAGGAAAGTACCATCTTGCCTGGCATATTACCCCCATTTTCACTGTATGTATGTTTGTTTTTGCCCATGTGTCACTGGGATCCTGACAGGCAGGACCCCAGTGCTCATAATGTATGCCCTGTATGTGTTCCCTTTGTGGTGCCTAACTGTATCACTGAGGCTCTGCTAACCAGAACCTCAGTGTTTATGCTCTCTCTGATTCATAAAATTGCCACTGCAGGCTAGTGACTAATTTTACCAATTCTCATTGGCACACTGGAACACACTTATAATTCCCTTGTATATGGTACCTAGGTACTCAAGGTATTAGGGTTCCAGGAGATCCCTATGGGCTGCAGCATTTCTTTTGCCACCCATAGGGTGCTCAGACAATTCTTACACAGGACTGCCAATGTAGCCTGAGTGAAATAACGTCCACGTTATTTCCCAGCCATTTTTCACTGCACATAAGTAACTTATAAGTCACCTATATGTCTAACCCTCACTTGGTGAAGGTTAGGTGCCAAGTTACTTAGTGTGTGGCCACCCTGGCACTAGCCAAGGTGCCCCCACATTGTTCAGGGCAAATTCCCCTGACTTTGTGAGTGTGGGGACACCATTAAACGCGTGCACTACACATAAGTCACTACCTATGTGTAGCGTCACAATGGTAACTCCGAACATGGCCATGTAACATGTCTAGGATCATGAAATTCCATGCACCCCCGGGTCTCTAGCACAGAACCCGGGTACTGCCAAACTGCCTTTCCAGGGTTTCCACTGCAGCTGCTGCTGCTGCCAACCCCTCATACAGGCTTCTGCCCCACTGGGGCCTGGGCAGCCCAGTCCCAGGAAGGCAGAACAAAGGATTTCCTCTGAGAGACGGTGTTACAACCTCTCCCTTTGGAAATAGGTGTGAAGGGCTGGGGAAGAGTAGCCTCCCCCAGCCTCTGGAAATGCTTTAATGGGCACAGATGGTGCCCATCTCTGCATAAGCCAGTCTGCACCGGTTCAGGGATCCCCCAGCCCTGCTCTGGCGTGAAACAGGACAAAGGAAAAGGGAGTGACCACTCCCCTGAGCAGTACCTCCCAGGGGAGGTGCCCAGAGCTCCTACAGTGTGTCCCAGACCTCTGCCATCTTGCCAATGGACTGCTCTGAGTGGCCAATGCCAGCAGGTGACGTCAGAGTACCCTCCTGATAGGTGCTTACCTCTTTCAGTAGCCAAGCCTCCTTTCTCAGTAGCCAAACCTCCTTTTCTGGCTATTTAGGGTCTCTCCTCTGGGCTGTTCCTCAGATAATGAATGCAAGACCTCACCAGAGTTCCTCTGCACTTCCCTCTTCGACTTCTGCCAAGGATCGACCGCTGACTGCTCCAGGACGCCTGCAAAACTTCAACAAAGTAGCAAGAAGACTACCAGCAACATTGCAGCGCCTCATCCTGCCGGCTTTCTCGACTGTTTACTTGTGGTGCATGCTCTGAGGGCTGTCTGCCTTCATCCTGCACTGGAAGCCAAGAAGAAATCTCCTGTGGGTCGACGGAATTTTCCCCCTGCTAACGCAGGCACCAAACTTCTGCATCACCGGTCCTCTGGGTCCCCTCTCATCCTGACGAGCGTGGTCCCTGGAACACAGGAGCTCAGTCCAAGTGTCTCAAACAGTCCAGTGGCCCTTCTGTCCAAATTTGGTGAAGGTAAGTCCTTGCCTCCCCATGCCAGACAGTAATCCTGTGTACTGTGTGATCTGCAGCTGCTCCGGCTTCTGTGCACTTTTCCAAGGATTCCTTTGTGCACAGCCTAGCCTGGGTCCCCAGCATTCCATCCTGCATTGCCCAACTCGCTGAGTTGGACTCCGACATCGTTGGACCCTCCTTTGTGACCGCTGTCCTCAGAGCTTCTAAGTGCCTGTTCTAGTACTTCTGCGGGTGCTGTCTGCTTTTGCAGGGGCTTTCTGAGTTGCTGAGTGCCCCCTCTGTCTTCTCCTCCAAGGGGCGACATTCTGGTCCTTCCTGGTCCCCAGCAGCACCCAAAATCCTCAACCACAACTCTTGCAGCTAGCAAAGCTTGTTTGCAGTCTTTCTGCGTGGGAACACTTCTGCGTCCTCCAGCACGCCGTGGGACATCTTCTGACCAAAGGAGAAGTTCCTGGCATATTCCGTTGTTGCAGAATCTCAGCTTCTTCCACCCCGAGGCAGCCCTTTTGCACCTTCATCCGGGGTTTAGTGGGCTCCTGCCCCCCCTGGACACTTGCGTGACTCTTGGACTTGGTCCTCTTCCTTTGCAGGTCCTCAGATTCAGGAATCCGTCTTCCGTGCTTTACTGTCGGTTGTTGTCTTTGCAGAATCTCCTATCACGACTTTAGTGTGTTTCTGGGGAAGTAGGGTAAATTTACTCCTACTTTTCAGGGTCTTGGGGTGGGGTATCTTGGACACCCTTAGTGCTTTCTTACACTCCCAGCGACCCTCTACACACTACACTAGGCCAGGGGTCCCTAAGTGGTTCGCATTCCACTTTCTTAGTATATGGTTTGTGTTGCCCCTAGGCCTATTGCATCCTCTTGCATTCTACAGTGCTTGCACTACTTTTCTATCTGTTTACTTACCTGATTTTGGTTTGTGTGTATATTTTGTATATTTTACTTACCTCCTAAGGGAGTATATCCTCTGAGATATTTTTGGCACATTGTCACTAAAATAAAGTACCTTTATTTTTAGTAACTCTGAGTATTTTGATTCTCATGATATAGTGCTATATGATATACGTGGTATAGTAGGAGCTTTGCATGTCTCCTAGTTCAGCCTAAGCTGCTCTGCTATAGCTACCTCTACCAGCCTAAGCTGCTAGAACACTACGAATCTACTAATACAGGATAACTGGACCTGGCACAAGGTGTAAGTACCATCAGGTACCCACTATAAGCCAGGCCATCCTCCTACAGGTCCTGACTAGCAAGATCCCAGTGACACAGTCAAAAACACACCATCAGGCAGAAATTGGGGGTAACATGCCAAAAAGAGGGTACTTTCCTACACTGGAACAGAACTCATAAATCACCAAAGAAGGAGGTGATTAACTATGTGACTCGCTTCTAGAAATTGAGAGATTTCAAAGTGGACACTGTGACCATGTTGGAAGCAGTCAAAGATGACAGTGAGCCTCTTTTCAATTTGTTGCATAGTGCCATGGAGGATGGAACTCGAACTGGAAAGATAGAACTGTGGAAGGTGGTACACGTAACACCCTGAGTTTACCCCAGATCAGCCGAGAGAGTGTAAGAAGCTGTCGGGAAGGTTTGCCCATCTCTTCTCACAGACTTCAAGAGTAACACCTGTCTGTGTCTAAGAGACAGACACAGGAGATAATCTTCCCGTCAAAAGCAAGACAGAAGTGGGCAGGATATTGGTCTGTGGGGACCTGAGTACAAGGAAAGCACTTGGGCCAGTTCAGTGATGGCTGCAGTGCTGGCCACAGCTGGCTGCAATGCTTCTAAGGACTTGCATTTCTGTATGGACTACTGCAGCCTCAATTAAGTCACCAGGAAGGATGCACAACTAATCCCTGAAGCTGATGAGCTTACAGACTGGTTGGGTGCTGCAAACCACTTGAGCACCTTTAATCTGACCAGTGGTTAAATGGCAGATTGCTTTTGAACAAAGTGTCAAGGAGAAGACAACATTGCCCACACCAAAGGAGTTGTTTGAATTTAGGGTGATGCCCTTCAAATCAAATCAAATCAAATCATTAACATTTATAAAGCGCGCTACTCACCCGTGCGGGTCTCAAGGCGCTAGGGGAAAGAGGGGGTTACTGCTGCTCGAAAAGCCAGGTTTTTAGGAGTCTCCGGAAAGCGGAGTGGTCCTGGGTGGTCCTGAGGCTGGTGGGGAGGGAGTTCCAGGTCTTGGCCGCCAGGAAGGAGAAAGATCTCCCACCCGAAGTGGAGCGGCGGATGCGAGGGACGGCAGCGAGCGTGAGGCCAGAGGAACGGAGGAGGCGGGTGGGGACGTAGAAGCTGTGGCGTCGGTTGAGGTATTCCGGTCCCTTGTTGTGGAGGGCTTTGTGTGCGTGGGTGAGAAGTCGAAAGGTGATCCTTTTGCTGACTGGGAGCCAATGCAGGTGTCTCAGGTGTGCGGAGATGTGGCTGTTGCGGGGTACGTCGAGGATGATGCCGGCCGAGGCGTTTTGAATGCGTTGCAGGTGATTTTGGAGTTTGGCTGTGGTCCCAGCGTAGAGGGTGTTGCCGTAGTCCAGGCGGCTTGTGACGAGGGCGTGGGTCACGGTTTTTCTAGTGTCGGCGGGGATCCAGCGGAAGATCTTGTGGAGCATGCGGAGGGTGAGGAAGCAGGCGGAGGACACGGCGTTGACTTGCTTGGTCATGGTGAGAAGAGGGTCCAAGAAGAAGCCGAGGTTGCGGGCGTGGTCTGTGGGGGTCGGTGCGGTGCCGAGGGCCGTGGGCCACCAGGAGTCGTCCTAGGCGGACGGGGTGTTGCCGAGGATGAGGACTTCTGTTTTTTCAGAGTTCAGCTTTAGGCGGCTGAGCCTCATCCAATCTGCGACGTCCTTCATACCCTCTTGTAGGTTGGTCTTGGCGCTGGCGGGGTCCTTGGTGAGGGAGAGTATAAGTTGGGTGTCGTCGGCGTAGGAGGTGATGATGATGTTGTGCTTGCGTACGATGTTGGCGAGGGGGCTCATGTAGACATTGAAGAGTGTCGGGCTGAGCCTTGAGGTACGCCGCAGATGATCTCGGTGGGTTCTGAGCGAAACGGAGGGAGGTAAACTCTTTGGGAACGGTTTGAGAGGAAGGAGGCGATCCAGTCCAGGGCCTGGCCTTGGATCCCGGTGGAGCGGAGGCGGGTGATTAGGGTGCGGTGACAGACGGTGTAGAAGGCAGCCGAGAGGTCGAGGAGAATGAGGGCGACTGTTTCACCGTTGTCCATCAGGGTTCTGATGTCGTCTGTGACTGAGATGAGGGCATTTTCTGTGCTGTGGTTGGTTCGGAATCCGGTTTGTGAAGGGTCGAGCAGGTTGTTGTCTTCCAGGAAGGTGGTCAGCTGTTTGTTGACGGTCTTCTCTATTACCTTGGCTGGGAAAGGCAGGAGAGAGATGGGGCGGAAGTTTTTCAGGTCGCTCGGGTCAGCCGTAGGTTTCTTTAGTAGGGCGTTGACTTCAGCGTGTTTCCAGCATTCGGGGAAGGTAGCAGAAGAAAAAGAAGAGTTGATGACGGCCTGGAGGTGCGGGGCAATGATGGCGTCGGCTTTGTTAAAGATGAAGTGAGGGCAGGGGTCCGAAGGGGCGCCGGAGTGGATAGAGTTCATGGTGGATTTGGTTTCTTCAGTGTTGATGTGGGTCCAGTTGTTGAGGGTGATGGCCGGGGGTGCGGGTTCGGTGGTGTTTGGTTGTGTCTGGTGTCCGAAGCTGTCGTGGAGGTCGCTGATCTTGCGATGGAAGAAGGTGGCGAGGGATTCGCACAAATCCTGTGAGGGCGTGACGGCGTTGGCGTTGGGGTTGGAGAACTCCTTGACGATGCTGAAGAGTTCTCTGCTGTTGTGGCTGTTTTTGTCCAATCTGTCGGTGAAAAAGTTCCTTTTAGCAGCTCGGATCAGGTGGTGGTGTTCGCGGGTAGCGTTCTTGAGTGCGGTCATGTTGTCAGCGGTGTGGTCCTTGCGCCAGGCCTTCTCGAGGGCGCGACAAGTTTTCTTTGATTCTTTGAGGGTGTCAGAGAACCAGAGAGGTTTTTTGGTGTTGGTCTGTCAATGTGTGCGTTTGAGGGGATCAAGGTTGTCTGCGCAGTTGGAGATCCAGTTTGTGAGGCTGAGGGCTGCGTCGTTGGGGTCGGTGGTGAGGGTGGGTTGGTTGGCGGCGAGTGCGGAGAAGAGTTGCTCTTCGGGGATCTTGTTCCACTGTCGACGAGGGATGGGTTGAGTGCGGAGGTGGCGGGTCTCGCGTCGGAATGTGAAGTGGACACAGCTGTGGTCGGTCCAGTGTAGAGCGGAGGTGTGGCTGAAGAAGATGTGTCTGCTGGCGGAGAAGATAGGGTTGGGCGTGTGTCCGGCGATGTGGGTGGCGGTGTTCACCAGTTGTTTGAGGCCGAGGTTGGCGAGGTTGGCGAGCAGGGTGGTGGTGTTGGGGTCGTTGTTTTGTTCCAGATGGAAGTTGAGGTCGCCTAGGAGGATGTAGTCCGGTGAGGCGAGGGCGTGCGGGGAGATGAAGTCGGCGATGGCGTCGCTGAAAGGGGCGCGCGGTCCGGGAGGACGGTAGACGAGGGATCCTCTGAGGGTGGTCCTCGGGTCGGTGCGAATCTGAAAATGCAGGTGTTCAGCGGCGAGAGGGGTGTCTTCGGTGGAGGTAGTGACGCTGATGGAGTCTTTGAAGACGATGGCGATACCTCCCCCTGCTTGGTTGGTGTGGTCTTTTCTGGAGATCTTGTAGCCTTCGGGGATGGCGGTGGCGATGTCTGGAGCAGAGGAGGCGTTCATCCAGGTCTCCGTGATGAAGGCGACGTCCGGTGCTGTGGAGTCCAGGAGGTCCCAGAGTTCAACTGCGTGCTTGTGGACGGAACGAGCGTTGACCAGGATGCACTTGAGGTGGTTGATGGCGCGTGGGCTTGTGGTCGTGGTAGTTGCGTGGTGGAAGATGCGTTTGCAGGAGTTGCAGGCGAAGGGTCCATGGGTGCATTTGGGGTGAGCTTGGAAGCAGGTGTTGGAGCGCCCTGGGTTGAGGGCGTGGAGGGTGGTGGGGTCGTAGCGGGTCAGCGGGGCTTGGGAGAGCTGGGGACCAGGGGTCGTGGCGCTGGGCGCGGGCCAGGCGCGGACGGGCTTGCCTCTGGCACGCCAGCGGCGCGGTCGCGCAGCGGGTGCCATATGAGGTAGGAGGGGTCAGCTGGGGGCGAATGGGAGCTGGGGGGCGGGGCGTGCAGGAGGTCGCGGCGGGAAAGCACGAGGGGGGGACAGGTAGAGTGAGAAGAGCTCGGGGGGAGGGGGGTTTAAGGGTGGAGGGGGGTGAGTGTTAGGAGGTTTAGGAGATTAGGGAGAAAGATAGGAGTAGGGTTGTGAAGATAGGGGAGGGGGTTGATGAGGTGGGTGAGGGTGAGAGGTAAAGTGAGAGATTAGGAAGATAGGTAATAGAGGGGGTGGCGGGAAGGGGGGAGAGATAGAGAAACAGATAGAGAAAATAGATAGAGAAATTGATAGATAGGGAAATAGATAGATAGAGAGATAGGTAGATAGGAGGAGGTGGAGAGTGAGGGAGTTAGATAGTGAGATAGAGAGATAGAGAGATAGGTAGATAGGAGGAGTGAGGGAGGTAGATAGCGAACGGGTTAGATAGGGGTGATAGAGAGGGGGAGGCGAGTGAGGGAGGGGGATGAGACAGGAGGGCAGGCGCGGGGAGAAGAAGGCGGAGGAGGCAGAAGAGCCGAAGGCAGAAGATAGAAGACAGAAGACAGAAGAACAGAAGACCGGAAGAACAGAAGAACAGAAGAACAGAAGAACAGAAGACCGGAAGAACAGAAGAACAGAAGAACAGAAGACCGGAAGAACAGAAGAACAGGAGAGCAGAGGACCGGAAGAACAGAAGAGCAGGAGACCAGAAGAACACAGAAGAGCAGAAGATCACAGATGAAGATACGGAAGATGAGGAACAGAAGGCAGAAGACAGGCAGAAGACCTCAGAAGAAGATGAAGAAGAAGAGAGGCGACAGGAGAGGCAGAGAAGCACACAGAAGAAGAGAGGAGACGGGGAGAAGAAGAGTACCGAAGAAGATTACAGGCGAGGAGGAAGAACAGAGAAGAAGAAAAGAAGAAAAGAAGCAGGAGCAGGAGAGAGGGTGAGTGGCTCGGGGAAGGGGCGAGGGGCTGGGAGGTGGGGGGTACTTACTGTGAGGTGGGTCTCAGGAACTCAGGAACCTGGAGGAGCTGGAGGAGCTGCAGCGGCAGGGGGAGCGACCTACCCTTCAAATACAAGAATAGTCCTGCAGCTTTTCAATGCCTGGTGGGCCCTGTTCTAACATGATTTGGAGAGTTCTGTGTAGCATTATATTGCTGTATTCAGCAGTTCATGGGAGGACCACCTGAGGGACATTGAACAGGTGCTGGACAGGAGGCAGAAGGGAAGGGAGTGGGAAATAACTGTGAGAAATTGGATTATTATTAGGGATGGTTGACTATACATCCCAAGGAATAAAGACAACCCTTGTCAGATTGAACCCTTAAAGTCACTAAATTAACTTGAGCTCAGTTCCTTAGTAGCTTTGGCACATAGCAGACAGATGTATCTTAGGTCAATGTGTCAATAATTTATGCAGTACCGTAACAGTAATAAATTCCAACCGCAAAACAAAATCTCAAAACAAATTGGACAAATACAAAAATATTTAATAAGAAAAAAGACACAAACATTATAAAACCAAATAATGGGAACTAGACATAAGGATTGTTAAAGTTTTAAGCAGGAATATACCAACTGTAATCCCCCCTCCCCTATCTTTTCTCCCCTCCCCTCTACCTGACCCCCCCCACCCTCTGCTTAACCGCCGCCACCTCCTGCTCAGCCCGCCCCCGCTCCCATTCGTTGCCCCCTCCCGCCCCTGCCCCCAGCTGACCCCTCCTCCCCCCCTCCTCCCTCTTATGGCGGCCGCTGCGCGGCAGAGTTAGCGACCCTTGACCCGAGGGTAGGTCGCTCCCCCTGCCGCTGCAGCTCCACCAGCCCAGGCTCCTGACACCTCCCAGCAAGACCTGCTAAAAACAGTAAGTACTCCCCCCGCCCAGCCCCTCGCCCAGCCCCGCGCTACTCACCTCTCTTCTTCTGTACCTCTGTCTTGTGCCTTCCGCTCTCTCATCCAACCTCTCTCCGCACCTCTGCTGTCCTTCTTCCCTTCACTCTCTGCCCTCTTCTGCAGCCCTCTTGCTGCGTGTTCTGCTCTTCCTCTGCCCCGCTCCTCTTTCTCACTGCGTTCTGTTCCTGCCTCTTTCTTCATCTGTGGTCTTCTTCTGTGTCCTTCTTCTGTGTTCTTCATCTGTGTTTCTTCTTTGTCCTCTGCACCGCGACCTACGTGTCCTTTCTTCTTTCTTCATCTGTGTTCTTCATCTGTGTTTCTTCTTTCTCCACTGCACCGGGACCTGCGTGTCCTTTCTTCTTTCTTCATCTGTGTTCTTCATCTGTGTTTCTTCTTTCTCCTCTGCACCGCGACCTGCGTGTCCTTTCTTTATTTGTGTTCTTCTCTGCACCCCGACCTGCGTGTTCTTTCTCCTCCTCTGTACTTTTCTCTGCGTGTTCCTTCTCTTCCTCTGTGGCCTCTCCTCATCTTCTGGACGCCTCCCCTCTGCTTCTCAGGTCTCTCCTCTTCTGCCTGACTCTTCTTCTTCTTGACTCTTCTCTCTTCTCTCCGGACTCTTCCCCTCTTCTTCTTCACTCTTCTCTCTTCTCTCGTGACCCTTCTCTCTTCTCTCTTGATTCTTCTCTCTTCTTTCCTCTTCTTCTTGACTCTTCTCTTCTTCTTTACTCTTCTTCTTGACTCTTCTCCCTTCGGTTCTTGACTCTTCTCTTCTTCTTAACTCTTCTTCTTGACTCTTCTCCTCTTCTGTTCTTCCTTACTCCCCTCCACCTATGTAACCCCCTCCCCTATCTTTTCTCCCCTCCCCTCTACCTGACCCCCCCACCCTCTGCTTTCCCACCGCCACCTCCTGCTCGGCCCCGACCCCCGCTCCCATTCGTCGCCCCCCTCCCGCTCCCGCCACCAGCTGACCCCTCCTCCCTCTTATGGCGGCTGCGCCAAAGGCAAGCCCGTCTGCGCCCGTCCGCGCCTGGACCGCGCCCAACGCCACGACCCCTGGCCCCCAGCACTCCCAATCCCCACAGCACCGCTACGACCCCAACACCCTAAACGCCCTCAACCCGGGGCGCTCCAGTACCTGCTTCCAAGCCAACCCCAAACGCACCCATGGACCCTTCGCATGCCTCACCTGCAAACTCACCTTCCACCGCGAAACCACCCCATCCGCCAGCCCACGCACCAACAACCACCTCAAATGCATCCTGATCAACGCACACTCCGTCCACAAGCACGCCGTTGAACTATGGGACCTCCTGGACTCCACTGCACCGGACGTCGCCTTCATCACTGAGACCTGGATGAACTCCTCTTTGGCCCCCGACATCGCCATAGCCATCCCCGACGGCTACAAGATCTCCAGGAGAGACCGCCCCAGCCAAGTCGGTGGAGGAATCGCCATCGTCTTCAAGGACTCCATCAACATCACCACCTCCACCGAAGAAACCCCCCTCTCCGCCGAACACCTGCACTTCCAGATCCACACCGACCCCAGGACCACCCTCAGAGGAACTCTCATCTACAGACCCCCTGGACCACGCGCCCTCTTCAGCGACTCTATCACTGACTTCATCTCCCCGCACGCCCTTGCCTCGTCGGACTACATCCTCCTCGGTGACCTCAACTTCCATCTGGAACAGAACAACAACCCCAACACCACTGCCCTGCTCGACAACCTCGCCAACCTCGGTCTCAAGCAACTGGTGAACACCCCCACCCACATCGCCGGACACACGCTCGACCCCATCTTCTCCGCCAGCAACCACGTATCCTTCAGCCACTCCTCCGTAATACACTGGACCGACCACAGATGTGTCCACTTCACCTTCCAAAGCGTGACTCGCCACCTCCGCACACAATCCATCCCACGCCGACATTGGAACAAAATCCCTGCGGAACAGCTTCTCTCCACTCTCAGCGACAACCAACCCACCTTCTCCACCGACCCCAACGACGCAGCCCTCAGCCTCACGCATTGGATCACCAACTGCGCAGACAACCTCGCTCCCCTCAGACGCCTCCCAAGACAGACCAACACCAAAAAACCTCTCTGGTTCACAGACACCCTCAAGGAATCTAAAAAAAACTGCTGCATCCTCGAGAAAGCCTGGCGCAAGGACCACACCGCAGAGAACATGTCTGCCCTCAAGAACGCTACCCGCAAACACCACCAACTGATCCGCGCCACCAAAAGAAATTCCTTCACAGACAGACTGGACAAGGACACTCACAACAGCAAAGAACTCTTCAACATTGTCAAAGAGCTCTCCAACCCCTACGCCAACGCCATCACGCCCTCATAAGACCTCTGCAACTCCCTCGCCACCTTCTTCCATCGTAAGATCACCGACCTACACAACAGCTTCGGACACCAGACCCAGCCAACCACCACAGAACCTGCAACCCCAGCCATCACCCTCAACGCCTGGACTCACATCTACACAGAAGAGACCAAAGCCACCATGAACTCCATCCACTCCGGTGCCCCCTCGGACCCCTGCCCACACTTCATCTTCGACAACATCATCGCCCCGCATCTCCAGACCATCATCAACAGCTCGTTTGCTTCTGCCACCTTCCCCGAGAGCTGGAAACACGCAGAAGTCAACGCCATACTGAAGAAACCTACGGCGGACCCCAGCGACCTGAAGAACTTCCGTCCCATCAAGCTCCTCCCCTTCCCTGCCAAAGCCATAGAGAAGACCGTCAACAAGCAACTTACCAACTTCCTTGAAGACAACAACCTACTCGACCCCTCTCAGTCCGTCCGGATTCCGAGCCAATCACAGCACAGAAACTGCCCTCATCTCAGTCACAGACGACATCAGAACTCTGATGGACAACGGAGAAACAGTCGCCCTCATCCTCCTCGACCTCTCGGCTGCCTTTGACACCGTCTGCAACCGAACCCTAATATCCCGCCTCCGCTCCACCGGGATCCAAGGACAGGCCCTGGACTGGATCACCTCCTTCCTCTCCAACCGCTCCCAAAGAGTCTACCTCCCAACTTTCCGCTCAGACCCCACCGAGATCATCTGCGGCGTCCCACAATCCTCCTCGCTCAGCCCGACTCTCTTCAATGTTTACATGAGCCCCCTCGCCGACATCGTACGCAAACACAACATCAACATCACCTCCTACACCGACGACACTCAGCTGATAGTCTCCCTCACCAAGGACCCCACCAGCACCAAGACCAACCTGCAAGATGGAATGAAAGACGTCGGAGAATGGATGAAACTCAGCCGTCTGAAACTGAACTCAGACAAAACGGAAGTCCTCATCCTCTGAAATAACCTGTCCATCTGGGACGACTCCTGGTGGCCCACGGCCCTTGGCACCGCACCAACCCCCTCAGACCACGCATGCAACCTCGGATTCATCCTGGACCCACTTCTCACCATGACCAAACAAGTCAACGCCGTATCATCCTCCTGCTTCCTCACCCTTCGCATGCTCCGAAAGATCTTCCGTTGGATCCCCGCCGACACCAGAAAGACAGTGACCCACGGCCTCGTCACGAGCCACCTGGACTACAGCAACACCCTATATGCAGGAACCACCGCTAAACTCCAGAAACTTCTGCAGCAAATTCAAAACGCCTCCGCCCGTCTCGTCCTCGACATACCCCGCAACAGCCACATCTCCGCCCACCTGAGACACCTGCACTGGCTTCCCGCCAACAAAAGGATCACCTTCCGACTCCTCACCCATGCACTCAAAGCCCTCCACAACAAGGGACCCGAATACCTCAACCGTCGCCTCAGCTTCTACACGGCCACCCGTCAACTTCGCTCCGCCAACCTCGGGCTCGCCACCGTCCCTCGCATCCGCCGCACCACGGCAGGTGGGAAATCCTTGTCCTACCTGGCGGCCAAGACATGGAATTCCCTCCCCACCAACCTCAGGACCACCCAGGACCACCTCGCATTCCGGAGGCAACTCAAAACCTGGCTCTTCGGGCAGCAGTAACCCCATCCCCCTAGTGCCTTGAAACCCGCATGGGTGAGCAGCGCGCTTTATAAATGCTTGTGATTTGATTTGATTTGAAAGTACCAATGAACATAGGTGCAAATGACACTGACCGCAATGGTGTGTGGGTCAGATACGCCAATTAGGTTTGTCTTGGTTAAAGATTTTACCTTCTGACTTTAATCCTTTAAGTGCCAATCCACGCAGGAGTACATTTCTAAAGCTCTCTAGGACCTCAGGATAGACACTTAGAGAATCGCAGGTTGTTCGGCAGAGGTCAAACAGCAGGGTCCAATCCAGGTCCAGTTGACAGAGGTCATCTGAGCAGCTCCAGGAAATGGCCTCTTGTTGCTTTTTGTGTCCCTGTAGCTTTAACAGGAGATCAGCCTTATTATCCTTGAAGTCCTCTTTTTTATCCTGGGTACAAGAGGGAAAGTAGGTCTAGACTTTCAGGTTCTGCTTAGTCTCAGATAGCAGGGTCTGTCCTCTTCTGATCTTCCACAAGTCCAGAGTGTTCTGAAGTGGGTGCCTGGAGGTGCCACATTTATTCTTGACACAAGCTGGTGAGTGGGAATAAATCCTGGGCACAACCCAACCAATGTGGTAAATGTTCCCAGGACCAACCCTACCTCTTAGGGCATCTCCACGAGGATGGACGTCTTCAGCCACACTAGCATTGGGCTCTGAGTGCTGGGGGTGATGTGGGGATGGTACTACGGAGATCATAGTGCATTCCATAATCTAACACCAAAATACAGTTTGAGGCAGTCACATTACCCACAATCAACCCAGAGACAGAAAGCAGGGTCTTCCAGCAACCAGACAGTGGATACACAAGAATTTTTTTATCATCCTGTATCCTGTTCTTTCAATTGCATGCATAGTGTTATATGTAAAATCTCAGAAGACCTCTTAATCAGCATTTGGTGGGCAACCAGATGATTTGCTTCTTGGATATAAAACTACAATCTGTCTTGGAGTGGGAAGTGGCCACTACTCAGACAGACATACAGAAGTAAGGACTCATTATTACAGAAACGTTGTAGCTAACTATGGGAATATGGTGCCCCATTGAGTGCACTGACATTCAAGAAGCAGCATAAGGAACTTAATCTGGACTGAGGAATGTCAGAAGGCATTTCTGGAGCACTGAGCAATGCACCTGTACTAAAAATATGTGACTGCAGTCAATCCTTTCAAGTACAGATGAATGCCTTAGATACTAGAGTTGGAGCAGTACTGGCTCAACTCGATGACAAAGGGAGAGAGCGTTGGTAATTTTCATTGGCCAGAGTTTCTTACCCAGAGAGCAGAACTAGACAGCATTTGAAAAACAGTGTTTTGCAATAGTGTATGCTTCGTGAAGGGTCTGCCTCTATTTAGCTGGTACTTAATTTGTGGTACAAGCAGGTCACAAACCACTCAAGCGGTTGATGGGAATGAGGGGTGAAGATCCCAGGTTGCCAAAATGGTTAATCTGGTTACAGGGCCTAGAATTCGCAGCTGAGCCCAAAACTGGATCAAACCACAGAAATGAAGATGGCCTTTCCCAGTGGTTTTGCTGAGCTGCCAGTGATACTTCTCCAATGGTGAATTAAGGTTCTGGCTAGTCAAATCAGGGAGGGGTGTCTGTTGGGACTGGAAAGTCCCACGCAGGATGTACAGTTGTGCCCCTGCCATGCATATCTGAATTTCATACCTGTGATCCTGTTTTTTTTATTTTTGATCATGCCATGTCGCAGGTTCCATGCATGGAGGGAAGTAGAGACAGCATACCATGATAGGTGAATTACTGTGACAGGCTTGTACCTGTAAGACATGAACGCATGCTTACAGAACCTTTCATATAAAGTTCAGCTACTCAAGATAGACCCAGAATCTTGATTGAGACATCCAGTGCGCTGTAGATATGCGTGTGTACTAGATGTGTTAGTGAACTTTGCACAGGTGATACAGGCCCATGGGTTCCATTTTGGCAGCTCACAGCCTGGACCGCAATCCAAGATGGAGGAGAGGTTGCTTTCTCCAGACAGCACATGTGTATTGCTGACATCTCCCAGATGGGATGGGGAGCACCAGTCATTATGGTGAGAAAAGAGGAGACAGGCTTTCCTTAGTAGTGCCAGGGTCTTACTTTACCATTAGGCTGTAAGTGACTCTGACTGCAACTGCCATTAGGTAATTTCCAGATGGAGTGCTCACCACAGAAGCATAAAGAAGTGAAAGCATGCCGCACCCTGCTATTTATGACACCTTCTCACAGAAATCAGGAGAGAAACCATAATCCGTGTTCCTTCAAAGGGTTTCTTTTCCGAGCAACAGATATTCCAGGCCTCATTCTATGCCCTCCACTATAGAGGGTATAGGGTAGAGGGTACAGGATGAGGCCTGCAGTATTTGTTGCACTTCTGTGGTGAGCACTCCACCTAGAAACTGTCCTGCTGGGCAGAGCTTCTTTGCATACAAAAACTGGTCCGGTAAGGTGACCTGGCCAAGGCATATGAAAGGTAAACCAACAAAACCTGTTTCAATAAAGCAGATCTGGAATACACTTCCCCAATCTCCAAAACCGGCATTAAGATGGGAGCGCAAGACTCATCATGGTTCAATGTAGTGGTCTCTTCTGTTGAGTACTCTGCAGAGTATTCTGGGACTACTTTGCAGCCAAGTATTGGTGTTGCGCTGACAGCCAGGTACCCAGAGGTGAGGAAACTCTACCTAGAGACCTATCTGAAGCAGGAATGTGTTAACTGTCAAAGCTAACCTACCTGTCAGTGACGGAAGGAACTGACAACCCTGCAGCAGGAGCTTCCTAAGAGACTGCTGTAATTGATCCTTCATCATTTACTCCTGTTGTTGCCATCAGGCACCAAAATCAGTGTGCCTGTGTGGTAGGATCAACTGGAGCTGGCATAAACGTCTGCTGGGAATCCATGTGCCTCACAAATGGTCTGCATGACTGCAACACTGAAAAGTGTGCCATGGGTTTGGACCCAGTCCAGAAGTTTAAGTAACCCAAGGGATGCCCTAGGGGGTACCTTGTGAAGAATCAAAGTTGTCACCTCAAGGCACTGTGTGATAAAAATAGAGCCTGACATTTGCTGTACAGAAGAATCGTCATCTGTGGGCATGTGGCCATCATGCTCAAGAAACGCAAAGTATTCACAGGAGGACTGGAGTGAGTCACAACATGTATGAAGTACCCAAAGGAATGAAGGTGTTACCCATCATCTCTAGCCTCCTTCCGATTAGGGGGCCCTGCAGCATAAACGTCTGCTCCTGCAGTAACCCTCCAAGAGGTGCAATGCATAGCTGGCTGCTCTGCAGCCCCTTAGAATTCTGACTTGTGCTGCCTGGAGGTTCTTGTTGGCAGTGAGATCCTGCTGCAGTGGAATGCCCAAATGCTGCTACTAAGAATTTGGTGAGAGACTGACTGCTAAGACTTCAAAAGTGGTGGCAGTAGGTGCTACACCCACTGATCTACCTCAAATGCTAAGGAAGGGGGGACTGTAGGACATCCACCTTTTCTGCATGGTAACTCATGGATATTTTGCCTTTGCTGGACCCTACATTTTTTTCTGGCTTCACAACCCTGTGAACTTTAACTCTACTAACCAGTGGTAAAGAGGCTGTGCCTTCCCATTAAATATGGTTGATGTGTCTTACTCCTACCTGGTATGTTCAACTTGCCTATAAGCCCCTAATATATGGTTCAAAATTCACCCAAGGACCTGGAAGTTAAATGCCACTAGTTGACTGCAGCATCTCTTGTGTCATCCACTTCAGTGGACATGCAAACATGGCTTCAGGCCTACCGCTGTAACCTGGCTGTTCGATCTGCCATGATAAACCCTTTAGGAGACTTAAAAACCTTCCCTTTAAATATTATTATGCCATACCTAAGTAGGCCTTGTAACCCAGATGGTAGGGAGCATGTTATTTTAAAATGGTAGACATTTAACATTAACATTTCCCTACTCTACTTACCATCCAAAAGCTATTTTCACTGGGCAGGTGTAGCTGTCCTAAGCTGAAAACCAGAGTATAGATTAAAATACTAATACTGCATCTTGGGAATGGGATGGGCTAGAAAGACAATTAAACAACTATTTGTAATGCTTTTAAAAACAACTCAGTAGTGAAGTCAGATGTTCAACCAACAAATATTAAAGAAAAGTAACTTTTATTGTTACTTTTTCTTGGTCTGAATTTCCTGGAAGCTAATTTGCATTGGATCTCCAGGTTCTCCCAATCTGTACTTAGTCTTAAACTAGTGTGAAAATATAAGAAATGCCTTCAAGAGTAAGCAATAGTCTTACCTGAATGGGCAGAGATGCCTCATCTGAACTCCACAGATCATGCAGGGTGGAGATGTGGGCATCTTTTTTCATGCTACAATGTCACTTCCTGCTTGTGTTTCTAATCCTGTTTTGGAGGTCTACTGGGTTCACAGATAATGTGTGGGGCACACTCGAAAAGGAGAGAACAGAATGCCAAGAAAATTATTTTATATCCGCTGTCAGGTTGCTGAAGGACTTTGCTTTTGCACTAACATACTTCTGTTTTTGGGGTTGTTGTGAAAAGAGTATCGGCTGCAAAGTAGATTTTAGTGTTAAATGAGGGCTTACTATAGTACACTCCCTGAACACATACCTAGCGCCAGCTCAATTTCCCCATCTCCAGCATGAGACCCTTATTTCTTATCCATAAGTTGAGATCTGGTTCCCTATGGGATCCCTATCCCCTTAACACTATGCAAGCTCTGTCTGTCATAATGGTCAACCCTCTGTTAGACCTTTTGAATAAGTTACTTGCTCAGGGCATTGTCCCTGAAAGATTTAAAGCTGCAGTGATACTTCCCTACTGAGAAAGACAGGTGAAGATCCTAAGGTGCTGAAAAATTATCCCCCCCATCTCACTTCTCACCTACACAACTAAAATTGTAGCATGTTTTTGTTATTAAGGATCTTATCAGATTATTTATTCATTCAACTTCCTTCATCCATTGCAAGCTGGTTTCTGTCAAGCCCACAGTACAGAAGCAGTGATGCTTTCTTTCCTTGATGATCTACAATGGGAGTTGGACTCTGGTCATGTGTCCGAGCTAGTTCTCCTGGCTGCCTTCAATACTATAATTCAAAAATTCTGCTGAGTCATCTGAAGGCGGCCGATGGCCTATCAGGCTAGATTCTGAGTTGGATATCCTCCTTCCTTGGAGGCCACATGCAGGAAGTGCAGTTTTGCTAGTTTTCTGCTTATAAGAACCATGTCTTCTCCGGGGTTTCCCGTGGCTCAGCATTATCTCCTTACTTGTTTTATGTTTACATCTGCCCACTGATCTTGGCCCTCGCTAGTCATGGTTGTAGATTCTACAACTATGCTGATGACTCTCAGCTCAGCTTCCAATTTTAGGGTACTGCCCAACCCCATTAGGAATTTCAATCTAGCTTGAAGTTAATTTGGAACTTGATAGACACTAACTCTCTCAAACTAAAGGCTGATAAAACTGAGCTGGTTATTCCCAATCACAGGACAGATCTCTGGGCCAACACCTACTGGCCCCCTTAGCTCATGATCTCTCCTGTCATAGCGACCCCTGTCAAGAGCCTGGGCGTTGTGGTAGATAATCAACTGTCCATGATCACTCATATCACCTCAGTCACTGCAAATCGCTTTGGACTATTGAAATCGATAAGGAAGACCGCTCCTTTTTTAAAGCGGCTATTGCAGTGGCACTTTTATCCAGCTTGGACCATTCAAAATCCCTGAATTTGGGTTTCCCTGCAACTTCTTTACACAAACTATAAATCATTCAAAATAAAGCATGAGGATAGTCTGTAAATTGTATAGACGTGCCTATCTCTCTTGCCTCTTTTTATTATGGCTTGCATTATTTACAAATCCATTCATGACAATGCTCCAGCCTTTGTAGCAAGCAGAATTGAGAGGCATGTTCCTACTCGAGCTCTCCAAACCTCTGTTGCCAATCTGTTGAGATTCCCTCAGTTCAAGCGACAGAGAGAATGGGTCAGAAGCTCCTCCTATAGAATTCTCTCCCTTCCTCAGTAAGACTGAAATCTAACTTCCTGTGTTTCAGGAAGCTTTTGAAGTCCTGGCTGTTTAAGCAAGCTTTTGATTGGTCTAAGCCCTCTTTCCTTTCCCTCCTGATTGTCATAACACCAAGAAACGCTTGTGTGTACTTCCACACTTTAAGTTTTCCTGACATAACATAACAGTCCATCGTTATTTTGCACACCATGCCACCTCAGTTTTGATCAAACCATATGCAATTGTAAGAAGCTGGTAATTGGTTGAGGTGGGTTGAAGCCCCACAACAACCACGATCCTTGTCAGGATGAACCACAAAAGTCACTAAATTAACATCTGCGTAACCCTGTGGTTGCTTGGTACAAAGAGGTAAGGCTTAACTTAGAGTCAATGTGTAAAGTATGTAGGAAAATGGCCCTTGTTGCAGTTTGCCCCCCCCCCACCAACATTTTGCCTGATATTGATGCTGACTTGACTGAGAGTGTGCTGGGATCCTGCTAACCAGGCCCCAGGGCCAGTGTTCTTTCCCCAAAAGTGTACCATTGTTTCCACAATTGGCACACCCCTGGCACACAGAAAAGTCCCTTGTAAAAGATACCAGTGGTACCAAAGGCCCTATGACCAGGGAAGGTCCCTAAGGGCTGCAGCATGTGTTGTGTCACCCTAAGGGACCCCTCACCTAACACATAAACACTGCCATTGCTGATTGTGCATGTTGGTGGGGAGTAAAAGGCAAAGTCGACATGGCATCCCCCTCAGGGTGCCATGCACACAAAACACTGCCTGTGGCATTGATAAGTCACCCCTCTAGCAGGACTTAAAGCCCTAAGGCAGGGTGCGGTGCACAATACCACAAGTGAGGGCATAGCTGCAGGAGCAATATGCCCCTACAGTGTCTAAGTCTATTCTTAGACATTGTAAGTACAGTGTGACCATATTAAGTATATGGTCTGGAAGTTTGTCAAAACGAACTCCACAGTTCCATAATGGTTACACTAAATACTGGGAAGTTTGGTATCACACTTCTCAGAATATTAAACCCACAATGATGCCAGTTTGGGATTTATTAAAAATGCACACAGAGGGCATCTTAGAGATGCCCCCTGTATTTTATCCAATCCTTCAGTGCAGGACTGACTGGTCTGTGCCAGCCTGCCATTGAGAGACGAGTTTCTGACCCCATGGGGTGAGAGTCTTTGTGCTCTCTAGGGCCAGAAACAAAGCCTGCACTGGGTAGAGGTGCTTCACACCTCCCCCTGCAGGAACTGTAACACCTAGCAGTGAGCCTCAAAGGCTCAGGCTTCGTGTTAAAATGCCCCAGGGCACTCCACCTAGTGGAGATGCCCAGCCACCAGACAAAGCCCCACTTTTGGCGGGAAGTCCAGAGGGATGATTAGGAAAAACAAGGAGGAGTCACCACCTCAGCCAGAACCACCCCTAAGGTGTCCAGAGCTGAAGTGACCCTTCCTTGCAAAATCCTCCATTTTGGTTTGGAGGATCAGGGCCAATAGGGATAGGAATGTGCCCCCTCCCCAAGGGGAGTGGACACAAGGAGGGTGTAGCCACCCTTAGGGACAGTAGCCATTGGCTACTGCCCCTAACCCTAAAAATACCCCTAAATCTTATATTAAAGGGCTCCCTGAACCCAGAGATTCAGATTCTTGATGACCTCACAAGAAGAAGGACTGCTTAGTGGAAACCCCAGCAGAGAAGGAAAGGAGACAACAACTGACTTTGCCCCAGCCCTACCGGCCTGTCTCCTACTTCAAAGAACCTGCAGAAGACAAGCAACGCATTCTGCAGGTCCAGCGACCTCTGAAAAACCTCCAGAGGACTGCCTGCATCACAGAGGATCAAGAACTCCCGTGGACAGAGTCCCTGTCCAAAGAAGAACAGAAGAATAAACCTCTTCTAAAGGACTCTCACCTCACTCCAGAAGCGTGAGCCCTAACCACTCCACACCCAACGTCCACGGCCTGAGACCAAGTGCCCACCCTGGGTTGACCTCTCCACTCCTTCACGACGAAGCCTGCAAAGGGAATCCTGAGGACCCCCTGACCGTGACTGCCCTTGACGAAGATAACCGACGCCAAAGGACCCACTGCACCCGCAGCCCCCAGGCCTTGGAGAAATCGACACCCGGTGCAGCGACGATCAACAGGCAGCCCTCTTCCCTGTCCGACCTGTGGTGTGTCCGAGACAGCCCCCCGGACCTCGCTTGCAGCACCTGAGTGACCCCCAGGGTCCCCTCATTGAGTTTCATTGGAGACCTGACGTCATGTTTGTACCCTGCACCCGGTTGCCCAAGTGCCACTGAGGGTCTGGGATTAGTGCCCACTTGGGGCCCCTCCAGTGCTCCTCTAATCCCCCCCTGGTCTGTCCTCCAAGCCGCGTGTACTTACCTGCTGCCAGATTGAATTCCGAGTACTCCCTGTCTCCATAGGAGCTCACGTTAAAATTTATCAACTTTGACCTCTGCACCCGGTCGTCCCCTTGTTGCTGGTGGTGGGTGTTTGGAGTTGACTTGAACCCCCAATGGTGGACTACCTATATACTGGAGACTGGAAACAAGGAGGAGTCACCACCTCAGCCAGAACCACCCCTAAGGTGTCCAGAGCTGAAGTGACCCTTCCTTGCAAAATCCTCCATTTTGGTTTGGAGGATCAGGGCCAATAGGGATAGGAATGTGCCCCCTCCCCAAGGGGAGTGGACACAAGGAGGGTGTAGCCACCCTTAGGGACAGTAGCCATTGGCTACTGCCCCTAACCCTAAAAATACCCCTAAATCTTATATTAAAGGGCTCCCTGAACCCAGAGATTCTGATTCTTGATGACCTCACAAGAAGAAGGACTGCTTAGTGGAAACCCCAGCAGAGAAGGAAAGGAGACAACAACTGACTTGGCCCCAGCCCTACCGGCCTGTCTCCTACTTCAAAGAACCTGCAGAAGACAAGCAACGCATTCTGCAGGTCCAGCGACCTCTGAAAAACCTCCAGAGGACTGCCTGCATCACAGAGGATCAAGAACTCCCGTGGACAGAGTCCCTGTCCAAAGAAGAACAGAAGAATAAACCTCTTCTAAAGGACTCTCACCTCACTCCAGAAGCGTGAGCCCTAACCACTCCACACCCAACGTCCACGGCCTGAGACCAAGTGCCCACCCTGGGTTGACCTCTCCACTCCTTCACGACGAAGCCTGCAAAGGGAATCCTGAGGACCCCCTGACCGTGACTGCCCTTGACGAAGATAACCGACGCCAAAGGACCCACTGCACCCGCAGCCCCCAGGCCTTGGAGAAATCGACACCCGGTGCAGCGACGATCAACAGGCGGCCCTCTTCCCTGTCCGACCTGTGGTGTGTCCGAGATAGCCCCCCGGACCTCGCTTGCAGCACCTGAGTGACCCCCAGGGTCCCCTCATTGAGTTTCATTGGAGACCTGACGCCATGTTTGCACCTTGCACCCGGTTGCCCAAGTGCCACTGAGGGTCTGGGATTGGTGCCTACTTGGGGCCCCTCCAGTGCTCCTCTAATCCCCCCCTGGTCTGTCCTCCAAGCCGCGTGTACTTACCTGCTGCCAGATTGAATTCCGAGTACCCCCTGTCTCCATAGGAGCTCACGTTAAAATTGATCAACTTTTACCTCTGCACCCGGCCGTCCCCTTGTTGCTGGTGGTGGGTGTTTGGAGTTGACTTGAACCCCCAATGGTGGACTACCTATATACTGGGGACTGGAATTGTAAGTCATATACTTACCTCTAAAACTGTACTTTATTTTCTTGCCCCAGGAACTGTTCTGGAAATGCAGTGTCCACTTTTAAAATAGATATTCTCTGTTTTCTTTAAAACTGTTTACTTGACCAAAGTGAAACACAGTTACATTGATGTCTCTGCTAAGTACTTACCTGCAACAGTATTCACTTCTGAACTCAGTCTTGTAACAAAAATATATTTTTCTATATAAAATCCTATTGGTCTGGAGTTAAGTAATTGAGTGTGTGTTTCTTCTATTGCTTGTGTATGTACAACAAATGCTTAACACTACCCTCTGATAAGCCTAGCTGCTCGACCATACTACCACAAATAGAGCATTAGTATTATCTATTATTGCCTCTGTCAAGTCTCTTGGGGAATCCCTGGACTCTTTGCACACTACATCTTGTTTTGATACACGATATACAGAGCCAGCTTCCTACAAAGTATTATTGCAGTATACTAAGAGTAATAAAGTGAAAACATAACACAAAAAAAATCCCAAACCAATTTAGAAAAATAGAGTAAATTTTAATAAATAAAAGTATATTAGAGCAACAAAAAATCAAATTAGTAAAACCGGAGAGATGTAGTTTTACATTTCTAATGAAAATAGTGCCTTAAATCACAAAGCGACTTATAGGGTCATCTGGTCACACTGTACAGGAGAAAAGTCACAAGTTCAGGTTGACTGTTATTGAGCAGGGACCAGGTTAATCTTGCAGACAAATTACCTTGAAAGTTAAGTGAAAAGAGTTCAGTTCGAAGTGGAGGAGACCGCAAGAAGGAGGTTAAGTTTCACAGATGGTCGTAGCTGTAGTGCGAAGAGCAGTTCGGGCATTGCAGACAGGCATCATTGTAGCGCAAAAAGCCAGCCAGGCTCCGCACTAGGGGTTGTCGTGGGCTGTTGTTGGGTTAACACAAAATGCAAGCCTCATGTCGACGTTCACCACAGACAGTCTCTGTAAGAGCGAAGTGGAGGTTGCACTGGAATTATGAATTGGCGCTCGTTGCGGGTGGCACGGTCTTGGTGCAAATGTGGCTGGTTGCGAGGAACCCAAACTTCAGCATTTTCACCTTCTCTCATTGGAAGAGCTCTAACTAATACCAGCCATGGGTCCCAAACCTGGGCGGCACCTCCTGGGGATCAGGATTCACTCCAGCAGAGGTGAGCAGCAGGGCCCAGGAAGGTTCAGTTGCAGGTTCAGGCAGGGGCAGTTTCAGCAGGTCAGCTGGGTAGTTGCAGGGAGGCCTCTGAAACTTGTTGACTCCCTGTAGCACACAGGAGGTCAACAGACCCTTGGAGTCACTGTGGGTAGCCTGGGATGTAGTTAGGCCTCTGAAGTTGTTGTCTCCCTGTAGCACACAGAAGATCAACTTACCCTTGGAATCACTGTGGGTAGCCTGGGATAAACGTAAGCAGGTCCAATCTTCCTTCCATGACAGCAAGGCAGTCTTTCAAACAATATGGCAGTCCTCTGACAGCAAGGCAGTCCCTTTTCTATAGCTTTCACACATCCAGGAGTATTCTGGTGAGGGGCTCTGGCAGTCCAGTATTTAACATGATGCCAGCATTTGTATAGCGGAATTCCCAGTGCTACCCCCACATCTGTTTCTTTAATGTTTTTCCCCTGGCAAGGCTCCACATTGTCTGGGGTGACAAAGGCACGACAGGCCGGGGTCAGGTCCCTTTATGTGTGTAAGGTTTAAAAAGAAGAACCCATTTGAAGTATAAGTAGGACTGGGTAAAGCCCCTCCACAGTCACCACTCCAGGATGGCCCATGTTGTCCAAACCTAAACTCCCTTTGTATTACTGTCCGGAAACAATAAACAAACCCCAACAGAGGAGCCATTCATAGTCATAGTCATTCATGGTCATGTGACCCAGGTCACTGGCAGAAGGCACAAATGGTTGGAACAAGAAAAATGGCAACTTTCTAGAAGAGCAACTTAATGCAACCTAAAATCTGACTTTATCTCTAAAGAGAATATTAAATTACAATTCATTTGAATGTAACCAGCATATCACTACCTGTTTCAAATCTAACATTAGCACTTGTTAAATATAATACAGTAACTCAGTGTTAGTCAATGGGAGAGATAGGCCTTACAACAGTGAAAAATGAGCTTAGGAGTTTTTCTTGCCAGGAAATGTAAAAAGTAAGTACATATGTCCAACTTTTTAAATACAATGCACCCTGCCCTATGAACCTTTACGGCTTACCTTAAAGGTGGCATAAATATTAAAAAGGAAGGTTTAGGCCTGGTCCTAAAGCCAACAAAAGCTAATTCATCAAATAGAAGGGGTAAAGGTAAACAGTTTGGGAGAGTGCCACACCAAGCATGTCAGGTCTAAAAAACATCAGTCTTGACCCTGCTCCAATGAAAACAGTTCAGCCCAAACTGCCAGGCCAGGTCCTCTCTGAACCAGAACACAAGCAACCCAGGACCGGTTTCGACCTAGTTAGGGCTCATCAGCCAGGTATAGCTTGATTTCAGTGACTCAGTGTGAACGGGACCCATGCTTGGGCATACCCGTTCAGCTTAGGGCGACACACTAAAGCATACAAAAAGTGATAAATGGAATGCTTAAATTAATCTCAGCCACTGCTGATCACTTGGGCCGCATTCCAGTCCATTGTTATTTTCTCTCAAATGCCACCTCAGATTGGTCCCAGCCATATGCAAGTCAGTCTTGACCCTGCTCCAAAGGGAATAGTCCAGCCTGAACCGATTTGTACGCAGAGCAGGTGTTAGTTAGCTACAGCTCAGTGTGGGTGTGTGCAATTGAAATTCCTCCTCCAGGTCTCTGTCTGTCTGATGGAGGGCATGGACATTCCAGCAAGCAACAAGTGTATAGAAGTAAACTCCAGAATGGAGCATGGAATTGATCTTCCTTCGAACAAGGTCAGAATTCATTAAAGAAAGCACAGATGCATGCTGGAGGTTGTAGCACAGTGTTTAAAGTATAAAAGTCTCTCACCCTTGGGAAAGGCATACAAGTATGATAATACATTAGTCGTTGGTAAGTAAACCCTGGTACAGAATCTGAATTGGATTTAGTTAGTTTCCAATAGGATAAGGACAGTTTGTGAATGAACACTGGAGTGTGGAACAGGTTCCAAACCAGTGAACTTTCCTTTGCCCATCTGCCTCATATGGCAGTCTCATGAATGATCTGGGAGAATTTGTTGTAGCCTCGTCCAGAAAGTCGGCATCACAACCAGATTCTTCCATGTGAGAGGACTGTAGATCATCATCAGCACTGAGGCCTGGTGGTTTATAGTGTTTGAAAAACATGATGTTTCTGGTGACAACCTCTTTACCTTTTGTGGCTGTGACCATGGTTCCACAAATATCACTTACTCTTAAGGGCATGATCTCAAAGGGAAAACAGCACTTGCTGCCTAGATACCAATCTCAGACGAGTAAAAGATCACCAACTTGTAAAGGTCTCTGCCGAGCCCTCCTTTTGGCTGACATGTTGTCATTGTGTCTTACGTTGCCGCAAAGAGTCTGCAACCTTGTCCCTGATGGGTGATGGTCATTCAACTTGGGGAATGGTGTCACCCACATAAATCTTTCTGCCTCCTGGTTTGCCTGCGGCCTTCCTCCAGTGACAAATGCCTCTGGATTTCAAATAGTCAGCAAATTCCTGACTGGAAAATGGGGATCTATTATCTGTGTGGAGCTCACCCAGTAGCCCTTGTGTAGCCATAATCTTCTCCAGGCGAAGTATGGTCTGGCTGAATATAAGGAATTCAAGAATTTAAATCTCAGGATATTTAAAAAAATCACTGATGACCACCAGCATCAGGCAAGCTACCAAAATCAGTGCTGGCTTGATGCTAGGGAAGCAGAGTGATGGTTTCTGTGACGCTAGGTGCTGGCAGTTCGGCTGGACCAGTGGCCTGACACAATGGGCACTGGTGCACTGTTTGTTCCACCCTATTGCCTAGGTCAAGGAACCACACCCCACAACTGAGTCTAGATTTAATTTTGACCACCCCTTGGAGGGTGGTGTGAGCCAAAGCTACTACTTGCTGTTGTAAACATCTAGGTATGACTAGTCTGGGGCCTCTCAACAGACAATCTCCTGGAGAGACAGCCAGTTCATAATGAACATGGTGTAGCAACGTCAGGGTCTGTCTCGCCTCTATGGTGCAATGGGGCAAATTCTGAGTCATCAGGTTCCAGTTTCCTAATGCCACAGCTGATACAGCCATCTGGAAGCACTCGTCCACTTTGGTTCCTTTCACAATCTCCTGCAGTGAAATGGGCAATGGTCTGGACCTCTCGACCACAAACTTCACATACTCTTCTACTTCCTCAGTGTCCAGCTCCTCGCATACTGTTGCAGGTCTTGCATGCCTTTAGCAATAGTCTGCAAGATTCTGAGCTTCAGGTCAATAAACTACAAAGAAGCAGTATTCCTGCAGCTGGAGAATACAGTCCTTGATTCTCTGGAGTGGTTTTGATGAGAAGCCTGTAAAAAGAGGAATGAGTGGATTGTGGTTGGTATGGACTGTAAACGGGTGACCATAAAGATAGATATGAACATGACAACACCTCCAATGAATTGCAATGTTCTCCTTCATGATGTGTGAGTAGCGCTGCTCAGTGTCTGTTAGAGAACAACTGGCATACCCAACTGTGGCCCATTTGCCATTCTCCTGTTTTTGTGAGAGAACAGCCCCCATGCCAGAGAGTCTGGCGTCTACCAAGAGTTCTGAGTCATGGTGAGGGTCAAAATAGGCCTGTCAAGGTGTTCCTCAAGAGTGGGAGCATGTACCAGTATGTCATCGCTGACACTAATGACACCTGGAAGTCTTGCCACCACCCCCCATAGTATTTTGAAACACCTTTGCAGCACTGGACACTGCAAAACTCAGGCATTTGCATCTCGTCAAACCCACATGGGCAGAGAAGGTGGTGATTGCCCTCTAATATGGGGCGAACATTAAAAGATAGCATGCAGCCTTGAAGTATACTTTGGGGGACCATCACAAAATTCCTACATCTGCCACAATATCATTGACCAGGGGTGTCAATTGTCTCTCACAGAGGATTGACATGTTGGTAAGCGCATATCTACGCAAATCTGGACTTCTCCCGGTTGCTTGGGTTTGCGAGCCACTACTATTGGGGACACCCAGGGCATCGGGCCTTGAACTTTTTCAATAATTTTTGCTTGGTCCAGCTTTTTAGGCTCCACCTCAACCTTTGGATGGGGGTGGAACATCGCTCTGAAATGTCGTAAGCCAACAGGGTGGATTGACTTGTCTATGTGAAGGCATATCAGGCCACATTTCAAACATCAAATGCACTCAAATAAATGTGCAAACTCATCCAGCAAATCGTCCACAGTTGAGAGATGCATATTGAATGCAAATGTGACTAGTTGGAGTCCGTAACAATGGCTGAACAAGGACATTGATGGAGGGCACCCTTTTCCATCAAGGCTGGTATTTGGTGACCAGCAATGATGGCTGTGCTCTTTGTTATTTGTTGTCCGCGGCACTCTTCAGGTTGCAACACATGTATGATGTGCACAGCGTCATTTAAGTCATCATCGTTGTTAGACCTGATAGCCTTAGGGTGGTCATCCCCCAACTTTTTGCTTGCCTCCCTTCACTTTTCTGACACTGTATTTTCTGGCTTTAGGACTGTGCGCACTTTACCACTGCTGACCAGTGCTAAACTGCATATGCTCTCTCCCTTAAACATGGTAACATTGGTTCATTCCCAATTGGCATATTTGATTTACTTGTAAGTCCCTAGTAAAGTTCACTACATGTGCCCAGGGCCTGTAAATTGAATGCTACTAGTGGGCCTGTAGCACTGGTTGTGCCACCCACATAAGTAACCCCTTAACCATGTCTCAGGCCTTCCATTGCAAGGCCTGTGTGTGCAGTTTCACTGCCACATCGACTTGCCATTTAAAAGTACTTGCCAAGCCTTAAACTCTCCTTTTTCTACATATAAGTCACCCCTAAGATAGGCCCTGGGTAACCCATAGGCTAGGGTGCTATGTAGGTAGAAGGTAGGACATATACATGTGTGTTTTATATGTCCTGGTAGTGGAAAACAACTAAATTTGTTTTCCACTACTGTGGTGCCCTTTTAGAAACTGAGCATTTCTCTCCACTTAAAAGCCATCTGTGCCTCACCGCCTGTCTCCAATCCACGTCTGGGCTGAACTGAGTGACAGCTCCCTTGTGCATTCGAACCAGACAACCACAAACACAGGACACTCAGACACATCTGCATTCATCTGCATACTGAATGGGTCTTCCTGGGCTGGAAGGGTGGAGTGCCTGACACATTTCAAAGGCTAGTGGCCTGCCCTCACACAATGGGCTGCCAAACCCCTTACTGGGGCCCTGGCAGACAGCCTGTAGGAGGCTAGCTTGGGTTATAGTGGGTACCAAAGGTACTTACACCTTATACCAGGTCCAGTTATCCCTTATTAGTGAAATGTAGGCAGTGCCTAGAAGCCAGGCTGTCTAGGGGTAGCTGTAGCTGAGCAGCCAAGGCTTATCTCATGCAATACCACAGTAGTCACACAGTACTTGCACACATGAAAGACAATACTCAATGTTATAAGAATAAAGATACTTTATTTTGGTGAAACAAATACCAAAAATACCATAGAGACTATACTCCCTTAGGAGGTAAGTAATATACACTAGAATGCAATAACAGCTGTAAAAACAATTAGAAAACAGTGCAAATAGTGAAAATCACAAAAGATAGAAATGGGCCTGGGGAAACACAAACCATATAATAAAATAATGGAATGTGAAAGTCGATTTCCCACCTAGGCAAGTGTAGTGTGTAGAGGGGCGCTGGGAGTGTAAGAAAACTCCAAAGGTAAGTAATAGAAACCAACTCAGAGCCCAAGAAAGCAGGAGAAAATCACAGTAAGTTTCATAGAACACACTAGAACACTTGATAGAAGATTATGCAAGATCCAGAAGAGACTACAACACACAAGCGATTCATTCCTGGACCTGAAGACCTGTGGAAGAAGGAGACCAAGTCCAAGAAGCACTGAAGAGTCCAGGGAGAACAGGGGCCCCTGCTAACCCAGATGAAGGTGCAAAAGAAGAACCACCGATGAAGAAGAACAGTCAGTACTGCACCCAGGAAGACGGATGTGGGTTCCTGGTTGGTGCAGATGATGTCCCACGCTGGATGGATGATTGCAGTCTGGTTTGTGTCACTGGATTCCATCAACAAGCCTTAGCACATGCAAAGCCCGCAGTTAGGGGAAAATGGCGCTGCCAGGGACCAGGAGGGACCTGGTGGCCTCTATCCAGGAGGGGGCAACAGAGGGGGCTCTCAGCAACTCAGAGAGCCCTCAGAAGACAAGGCAGTGCGCACAGGAGTCCCACAGCACGGGGACAAAGAAGGTTCAAATGGAGGCCCATGCAGCACTACATCAAGGGATCCCATGTTGCCGGAGAACCACTCAGGAAGCTGTTCATCGCAGGAAGGAGTGCTGGGGGCTAGAGGTGTGCTGTGCATGAAGAACTTTGTGGATGGTCACACACAAGCCTTGGCAATTGCAAAACACACGGTGAATGAGGGTACTGTCTTGCGTAGGGAGGCAAGCTCTTACCTCCACCAAAGTTGGACTGCTGGACCTTAGGACCGTCGAAACTACTTCAGTTAATCACACGTGTTGCTGGATCCACGCACTTTGTCAGGAGAGGGGACCCATACCACCAGTCGTCATCGCAGAGGGGTGCCTGCTGAAGAAGGGAAGTGACTCCTTCACTTCAAGGGAGATTCCTTCGTTCTTCTGGTGCAGGCTGAAGACTGGCTGCCCTCTGAGGAGGCGCGGCCTGGAAACAGTTGCATTTGCTGGCAGGAGCTGAAGATGCAATGTTGCAGAAGTCGTCTTGGCTTCTTTGTTGTAGTTTGTAGTGTTCCTGGAGGGTCCAGATGCAGTTTTGATGGTAGAAGGTGAAGTAAAGAATGCAGAGGATTTCTGCTGGAGTCCTGCAATCCGAATCTGAGGAAACACCCGGAGGAGAGACACTAAATAGCCCTGTAAGGGGGATTGGTCAGCTACACAGGTAAGCATCGATCAGGGTAGGGCTCTGACATCACCTGCTGGCACTGGCCACTCAGATGCTCCCAGAATGCCCCACCACCTTGGAATCCAAGATGGCAAAACCCAGGGACACTTTGGAGGAGCTCTGGGCACCACACCTGTGGTGGTGATGGACAGGGGAGCGGTCACTCCCCTCTCCTTTGTCCAGTTTCGCAGCAGAGCAGGGACTGGGGGTCCCTGAACCAGTGTAGACTGGATTATGCAAGGAGGGCACCATCTGTGCCCTTCAAAGCATTTACAGAGGCTCTGGGAGGATGCCCCTCCCATGCCTGTAACACCCCTCTCCCAAAGGAAATTCTTTGTTCTGCCTTCCTGGGCTCAAGCAGCTTGAGCAACAGGAGGGCAGAAACCTGTCTGTGAGGTTGCAGCAGCTAGGGCTGCCTGGAAAACCTCAGAAGACTGGTATGGCAGTACTGGGGGTCCACTGTGGAGCCCCCAGAGTACATGGAATTAGACAACCAATGTTAGAATCAGAATTGGGGTATATTTCCAAGATGTTAGACACCTTACATTGCCCTATTCGGGAGTTACCATTGTGAAGTTGGACACAGGTATTGACCTACATCCAGTGCAAGCATAAAATAGCATCCCCGCACTCACGAATTCTGGGGAAATGGTCCTGGATGATGCTGGGGCACCCCTGCTAGTGCATGAGTGCCCTCACACACAGGAACTCTGCACCCAGCCTTCAGGATTGGATGGCCTGGTATATGGGTGACGTATAAGTGACCTGGTGCATTGTAATGGATGTGAAATGGTGGCTGCAATTGCAGTCCTGTAGAAGCCTTTGCATGGGCACCTGGGTTCCTAAGTACTATGTACTAGGGACTTATTAGGGGGCACCAGTATACCAATTATGAGTGGAATACTGTGTTAGCAGTATCCAACAACCAAATTTAAAGGGAAGAGAGCATACGCACTGGGGTCCTGGTTAGCAGAATCCCAGTGACACAGTCAAACACACTGACAAACAGGCCAAAAATGGGTGTAACCACGCTAGAAAGAGGCTACTTTCTCACATAGACCTGTACTGAAAGGGGGACCTTGTGCACTTCAAAACCACTCTTTGAAGTCACTCCCACTTCAAAGGCATTTTTGGGTATATGAACTGGGTCCCTGACCTCCCAAAATCAGACACTTCTGGACTGAAGCTGCAACCTGTAAAGAGGAACTGACCGGCTGCCAAAATGGACTCATCTGGACTGCTTTGCTGTGAAGGACTGCTGCCCTGCTGTTGCCCTCCTGCCCTCTGATTTTGTTGAGAGGTGCTCTCCAATGGCTTGGATTGAGCTTGCCTCCTGTTTTCTGAGGTCTCAGGACCAAAAAGGGTTCATCTCTTCAAGAAACTCCTCGTGCGCTGAAAATCGATGCACAGCCTGGCAGAAACGATGCATAGCCTGCCTTGTGGTGAGAAAATCATCACATAGCCGAACCAGAATGACGCAACCCGACTTCCGGAGTGAAGAATCAACGCAGCGCTTGCCTTGCAGCCGGAAATTCAACACACAGCTCTACTGGATCAACGCGCAGCTGAACCGGAATGACACAGCCCGACTTCCTGAGTGAAGAATCGGTGCAGCGCCTGCTCTGTGACAGAAAATTAGACCCATCGCCATACCGGATTTACGCAATGCATGTGACTTCGTCCCGCATGCCCAGGATTTCCATGCATCGTCCATGGGTGTCAAAATGATCTCCGCATCGCAGTGAAGTACCAAGACTGCGCGCCAGAAATCGACACAAAGCCCCTTGCAGCGTGGAAAGAAACAACGCATCATCTGCGCTGCACCGGAAATTCCGACGTGTCCCCTGTTTTTCCACACATCTCGTCCTCTGCGGTCTCTGTGCATGTTATGTTTTAGGCAAACTAGGTACTTTGTGCAAACAAGAGACAACTGTTGATTTCTGAGATTTAAGGCTCTTTTTTTTACTTGCAAAAGTGATATCTCATCTTGTGTTTATTGAATCTTTATCATATTGGCCTTAATTTAACCAGATAAATATATTATATTTTTCTAAACCTGTGTGGTGTTTTCACTGTGTTACTGTATTATTTATTGCACAAATACTTTACACATTGCTTTCTAAGTTAAGCCTGGCTGCTCACTGCCAAGCTACCAGAGAGTGGGCACAGGATGATTTGTACTATGTGTGACTTACCCTGACTAGGATTGTGGTCCCTATTTGGACAAAGGTGAGTACCCCTGCTAACTAGAGTCCCCATTTCTAACATTGGTGATCAGCGGTGAGGATAGGACTTGGGTTTGTGCAGTGACATACAATAGCTAAGTGTACACTACCTAGTGACAGTTAAAGATCAATCTGATTTTTCTCTTTTTTTCTCCAATTTTTTCCTGCTTGACATTTTAATCTAAATCCTAAACAACAGGTCTCTGGCTGGGCCTCAAGGAGGAGCTGGAGAGTTTGACCTAGCTAAGGTGGAGGCATATACTGTCAGCCAGCTGAAAGGGTTCTGAAAGGACATGGGAGTACCTACCTGGGGTGCCTCCAGGACGGAGGAGTACCAAAAGGCACTGAGGGCCCTGAGAGAAGCCCGCTCACAAGAGGATGTTGAGGTGGAGGGACCAGAGGATGGCTTCCCAGAGGATTTGCCAATAGCACTGGGGGGTGACCCCCCTGGATTTGTGCCCCCACTAGACCAGGGATAAGTGTCTCAAGTCACGGCCTGACCGTAGAGGAAAGCAAGGAGGAGAGAGAGTTCCAACTACAATTGGCCAGATTAAAACTGGAAGAGCCGAGAGCAGAGAGAGAGGCAGAGGAGAGGAGAGCTGAGGCTGAAAGGGGCTTGGTTGACAAGAAACTACTTCTGGCTCATGAACTGAGCCCAAAGGAGCTAAACCTCAAGTCTAGGCAGTCTGATTCCAGCAGTGATGGTGGCAGCATACATACAGGACCTGCTGGAGACAAAAAGGTTTGTATGCCCAAAGATGTTGCGCCAAGTTATTTGGTTGGGGATGACATTGATAAATGGTTTGATGCTGATGAAGTTGCACTAAGGGCTCATGGGGTTTCTGAAGTGCAATGGGGGGCGGGCCTGTTGAAGCATGTACCAATAGTTGGGAGGGACACCCTTCTCACATTAGAAAAGAAGGAACAGAACACATACCCGCTCATGAAAGCCATTTTAATTGCCAAGTTTGGACTGACCCCTGAAAAGTATCACCAGAAATTCAAGGACAGTACCAAACTTGGGAAGACTTTTTTGATGTTTCTAGTAAGGCACTGAATGGATGGGTGTGGGACAGTAAAGTAGACAAATATAAGGGGTTATATGATTTAATCCTGAGAGAGCATATGCTTAGTATTTGCTTTATAGAGTTATGCCAGCACCTGATTAATAGTAAGCTGACTGATCCCAGGAAGCTTGCTGAGGAGGCGGACCTCTGGACTATCACAAGAGTGTCCAGGAGGGTAACTGGGGGGTACACCCACAAAGGTGGTCAGTGTTCCCACCAGAATAAAGAGAGGGGAGAAAAACTTAAAAATAAGGAGTTGGCAAAAGGCCCCCAAAATAATACACAAGGGATAGTGGTACCCAATCCTAACCTGATTCTGCAAAGAAGCCAGGATTCTTTGACAGTAAGAAAGGGAGGTTTGTACCCCAATGTATAGAGTGCACTAGGCGTGGTCACTCTAAGGGTGGCTCCAAGTGTCCCAAGAGGGCACAGCCCCCCACTGGAGAGCAGACACCTGGGTTGGCTAGTGTAGTGGTCGGGGAGGAGGTAGTCCCAGTTAGCTTTGGAGAACAGATAGAGGTGACCCTAGTGTCCCTGGGAGATGAGGAAATTGTGCCAAAAGCCCACATGCCTGGTAATACTTCCAACTATAGGCAGTGGGTCACCATTAATGGGCAAAGGGTGGAGGCTCTGAGTGACACAGGAACCAGCATAACTACTGTCAGGGGTCAGCTGGTGTCAGCAGAGCAGGTCATCCCCAATACATTCCACCAGGTCATAGTCGCTGTCAATCGTGAGAGCTACCTACCTGTAGCTCTGGTTCCCTTTGAGTAGGGGGGGTGTCTCTGGTACTCTGAAAGTAGCTGTGAGTCCTGCCATACCAGTAGATTGTCTGATAGGCAACGACCTTGAGCAAACTACCTGGAAGGAGGTAGAGCTATGGTCCAACCTGGAGATGTTAGGTTTGCCTGAGTAGGTCTGCATGACCACAAGGTCCATGGCTGCCCGGGAAGGGAGTCAAGGGCGTCTGGAGCCAGGAACAATGGCCCAGACAGCTGTCAAGGAGAGGGGTAACCGGTGAGGGAAACTGGTCCCAGAGGTTCCCACAGTGGTTGACGGGGTCCCTGAGGAGGAAGCCCCTGAGACAACTGGGGGGGACATTGCTGCCCTGGTTAACCTACCTGAGCTTGCTGGATGGCAAGCTGAGGGTGGGCCAATCAGGGAGGAATTCTGCAAGGTGTAGAATGAATGCCCCTCTCTTGATGGTCTGAGGCAATAGGACTCAGCCTGAGCAGCAGGGGAAGCCTCTGACGATCACCATATATATTGGGAGAATGATCTCCTCTACCGTGAGCCTAAGGTACCAGAGGCTGGGGCAGCACATGTGCTGGTGGTACCCCAGTGCTAACGGTCCTTCCTACTGGATCTGGCTCACGACATTCCCCTGGAAGGACATTTGGGGCAAGACATGACCTTCGCCAGGAGTGTCACCCACTTTTATTGGCCCCGGATGCAGGTAGCCTCAGATGCATTCTATAGGTCCTGCCTAACCTGCCAGGCTAGTGGGAAGACAGGGAAAAGGCTCAAGCCCCCCGATCCTGCTCCCTGTCATTGGCACCCCCTTTGAAAGGGTGGACATTGACGTCACTGGTCCCTTAGACCCCAAAACTTCCTTAGGCAACAGGTTTATCCTGGTTCTTGATAGGCCATGCCACAGGCTACCCAGAGCCAATCCCTCTGAGGACAGTGACTACACCGGTGGTGACCAGAGCTCTGATGGGGATATTTACCCATGTGGGATTCCCAAAGGAAATTGTGTCTGACAGAGGCACAAACTTCATGTCTGCATACATGAAGTCCATATGGGATGCGTGTGGGATGACCTACCAGTTTACCACCCCTTCCCATCCTCAATCCAACGGTCTTTTGGAGAGATTCAACAATACCTTGAAAGGCATGATCACAGGCCTCCCTGAGGCCATGAGGCATAAGTGGGACATCTTCTTGCCATGCCTTCTCTTTGCTTTTAGAGAGGTGCCCTGAATGGGGTGGGGTTCAGTCCCTTTGAACTTCTCTATGGGTACCCTGTCAGGGGACCCTTAAGCATAGTAAAAGAGGGGTGGGAGAAAGCTCCAGGAAACCCCCCCAAGATGTGGTCAGTTACATGCTGGCCCCCCACAACCAGATGCAGCGCTTCTGGAAAAAGGCCAAGAGCAACCTCAAGGCCAGTCAAGGGATTGTGAAACAATGGTATGGCCAGAAGGCCACCCTGGTAGAGTTTCAACCTGGTGAAAAGGTTTGGGTGATGGAGCCAGTAGAGCCTAGAGCCCTCCAGGACCGCTGGACTGGCCCATTTGAAATCAAGGAGAATAAGGGGGTGGCCACTTACTTAGTGGACCCCAAGTCCACTATAAACTCCCTAAGGGTGCTCCATCAGAACGGACTGAAGCCTCATTTTGAGAGGTCTGAGGTAGGCATGCTTCTGGTGACAGGTGAGGGTATGGAAGAGGAGAGTGAATCTGTCCCCGACCTCTTCTCTGCCAAGGAAGGTGATGGGTCAGTGGAGGGTGTCAATCTCTCTGACTCCCTGACCCTTGATCAGAAAGCGGACTGCTACCAGTTACTGGAACAGAACTCCTCCATGTTTTCCCTCATCCCTGGACTCACACATTCATGTGTCCATGACACTGACATGGGAAACAGTCCCCCTGTAAAGAAATAAATGTACAGGTTGTCAGACAAGGTGAGGGCTAGCATCAAGGAGGAAGTTGCCAAGATGTTGGCTCTTGAGGTGATTGAGAAGTCCCTGGTCCAGCCCTGTGGTGCTGGTTTCCAAGGCTACCGCTCCCGGTGCCAAGCCAGAACTTAGGTTCTGTGTGTACTACCAGGATCTCAACTCTGTCACGAAGACAGATGCTAACCCCATCCCCTGAGCTGATGAGCTTGTAGACAGGCTAGGCGCTGCCAAATTCCTCAGTACCTTTGATCTCACATCAGGGTACTGCAAGATCGCCTTGACTGAGGGGGCTAAATAGAGATCTGCTTTTTCTACCCCTGAGGGAAATTACCAGTTCAGAGTAATGCCCTGTGGATTGAAAAATGCCCCCGATACCTTCCAACAGTTGGTTAACGGGGTCCTAGCTGGCAAGTATGCGTCCTGCGCAGACTACTTAGATGACATTGCCATCTACAGTTCGAGCTAGGGCGAACACCTGCTCCACCTCAAGGAGGTGCTCAAGGCTCTGCAGCAGGCAGGCCTGACCATCAAGGTCAGTAAGTACCAGATTGGGCAGGGTTCCGTAGTGTACTTGGGAAACCTAGTAGGTAGTGGCAAGGTGCAGCCCCTCCAGGCCAAGATTGAGACAATCATAACCTGGCAACCTTCTAAAACCCAAACTGAGGTGAGGACCTTCCTGGGTCTCACCGGGTACTACCGCAGATTTGTTAAGGCCTATGACACCATTGTGGCCCCCTTAACAGAACTCACATCTAAGTAACAATCTAGGATGGTGAATTGGACAGACGCTTGTCAAAAAGCCTTTGACTCTCTAAAGGAAGCCATGTGCACAGCACCCGTGCTCAGGGCCCCTGGCTACTCCAAGGAGTTCATCGTGCAGACAGACGCTTCGGAGTATGACACAGGGGCGGTTCTAGTGCAGCTGAATGAGGAGGGCTTAGACCAACCAGTAGTCTTTAGTAGCAGAAGATTATTACCACAGGAACAGAGGTGGAGTGCCATAGAAAGAGAAGCATTTGCTGTGGTCTGGGCACTGAAGAAGCTGAGACCCTACCTGTTTGGGACTCACTTCCGGGTTCAGACAGACCACAGGCCCCTCAAATGGCTCATGCAGATGAGGGGTGAAAATCCTAAACTCTTCAGGTGGTCCATTTCTTTACAGGGGATGGACTTTACAGTGGAGCATCGCCCGGGGACTGACCATGCCAATGCTGATGGTCTTTCCAGATACTCCTGCCTTACCAATGAGAGCTCCCAAGGAGTTGGATAGCTCTCCCCACTTTCAGCTGGGGGGGACACATGTTAGACCTGACTGCCTTAGGGTAGTCATCACCCAATTTTTTGCCTTCATCCCTCCACTTTTCTGACACTGGTTTTGCTGGCTTTAGGGCTCTGCGCACTTTACCACTGCTGACCGGTGCTAAACTGCATATGCTCTCTCCCTTAAACATGGTAACATTGGTTCATTCCCAATTGACATATTTGATTTACTTGAAAGTCCCTAGTAAATTGCACTACATGTGCCCAGTGCCTGTAAATTGAATGCTACTAGTAGGCCTGCAGCACTGGTTGTGCCACCCACATAAGTGGCCCCTTAACCATGTCTCAGGCCTGCCATTTCAAAGCCTGTGTGTGCAGTTTCACTGCCACTTCAAGTCACCCCTAAGGTAGGCCCTAAGTAACCCATAGAGCAGGGTGCTATGTAGGTAAAATGCAGGACATATACATGTGTATTTTATATGTCCTGGTAGTGGAAAACTCCTAAATTTGTTTTCCATTACTGTGAGGCCTGCTCCTTTCATAGGCTAGCATTAGGTCTGCGCTCACATACTGTTTGAGCAGTCGATTCTGATCAGAAAGGGGTGAAAAGGTTACGTTTAGTATGACACATCTGCATTCATCTGCATACTGAATGGGTCTTCCAGGGCTGGAAGGGTGGAGGGCCTGACACTTACATTTCAAAGGCTAGTGGCCTGCCCTCACACAATGGACTGCCAAACTCCCTCCTGGAACCCTGGCAAACAGACCTGTACTGAAAAGGGACCTTGTGCACTTCAAAACCATTCTGAAGTCTCCCATACTTCAAAGGCATTTTGGGGTATATAAACTGGGTCCTTGACCCCACCAAATCAGACACTTCTGGACCTGAACCTGTAACCTGTCAAGAGGAACTGCCTGGCTGCCCAAAGGACTCATCTAGACTATTTTGCTGTGAAGGACTGCTGCCCTGCTGCCCTCTGACTTTGCTAAGAAGTGCTCTCCAAGGGCTTGGATTGAGCGTGCCACCTGTTTTCTGAAGTCTCAGGGCCAAAAAGACTTCATCTCTTCAAGGAACTCCCTGTGTGCCGAAAATCGACACACAGCCTGCTCGAAATGATGCATAGCTGGCCTTGCGACGAGAAAAACGCTACACAGCTGAACCGGAACAACAAGGCCCGACTTCCTAGTGAAGAATCCACACAGCGCCTGCCGTGCAATCGGAAATTCGACGCACAGCCCTACTGGATCGATGCACAGTTGAACCAGAACGACGTAGCCTGGCTTTCTGAGTGAAGAATCGACGCAGCACCTGCCGCGCGACAGAAAATCTGACGCATCACCATACCAGAGTGACGCAACGCCTGTGACTTCATCCCCCACACCCAGGATTTCCCTGCATCATCCCTGAGCGTCAAAAAGATCCCTGCATCGCAGTGAGGAACCAAGACTGCACACCAGAAATCGACGCAAAGCCCCTTGTAGCGTGGAAAGAAACAACGCATCGTCTGTGCCACACCTGAAATTCTGACGCACCCCCTGTTTTACCACGTATCTCCTGCTCTGCGGTCTCCGTGTGTGTTATTTTTTTAAGCAAACCAGGTACTTTGTGCAAACAAGAGACAACTGTTGATTTCTAAGATTTAAGACTCTTTTTAAACTTGCAAAAGTGATATTTCAACTTGTGCTTATTGAATCTTTATCGCATTGACCTTAATTTAACCAGATAAATATCTTATGTTTTTCTAAACCTGTGTGGTGTATTTTTGTGGTGTTTTCACTGTGTTCCTGTATGATTTATTGCACAAATACTTTACACATTGTCTTCGAAGTTAAGACTGACTGCTCAGTGCTAAGCTACCAGAGGGTGGGCACAGGATAATGTGGATTTTGTGTGACTTACCCTGACTAGGATTGTGGTCCCTATTTGGATAAAAGTGAATACCTCTGCCAACTAGAGACCCCATTTTTAACAATTGTCAATGTTCCCATCGTCATCCAGGATTCCTGATGTTTCCATGACATTCACCGCCCTGAGTTTTTGCACTTTCTGTGTTGCAGTGGACAGGCAGACCTTGGGAAAATGATTGAGCTTGTTGCACACAGAGCATTGTTTGCCTTGTACCGGATATGTGCTTTGATGTGGGTAGGGGCCTCTGCACCAATGCAGGCCTTGGAATTCGTCTTGGATTTAAAGAGATTTTTCTTTCTATATGAGCTAGATGTTGCTACTGCGTTGAATGGTTCAGTCCTTACTGGTAGTTGTATGGCTGCCTCCATGTGCACAGTACATGCTTTGGGAAGTTCTTTAGATAGAGTCAATGTGAGCATCTTGACCATGGTCATCAACAGAACTTGGAGGATGTTCTCCCTTAGTTTTGCAGAACAGCAACCCTGATTAAATTGGGTCCTGATATTGTCACCAGCATCTGGCACTGTGCATGTTCAGGCCAACACTTTTAGAGAAGCATAAAAAGACTCCACCAATTTTTCAGGTTGCTGCCTGATGTGTCATAGGAGGAACCGCTCATAGTCAGGATTTGAAAGCAGCTCACAATATGCTGCTAACGCTTGTTTCAGAATATTATATGTAAAGGGTAGTCCAGCTTCCACCCCTGACTTCAAAATGCTGTGAATCGCAGTACCCGTCAGATGCAGGAGCATGGGGTGTCTTCTGTCTTTGTGGAATGCCACTTTGACAAAATAGGCTTTTAATCGATCAATCCACTCCTTCCACCTTGCCGCCTGTGACGATGGAGGTCCATTACACATAAAAGGTGGAAGATCAGGGACAGATTCCATGGGTGCCCTCCACCCATTTCGCAGCTATGTCAAAGTCAGGCAGATGAGCTACAGCACCAGGCAGTGAGGGCCACTGTCTTTTCTTACAGATGAATGTCAGAGGCATTGGGTACATGGGCATCAAAAGTACCTGCAGACCATAGATCGCGTAGAGCCACCCCACTAGAGCAAATTATGCACTGGCAAACAGATAAAAGTCCAGCAAATGTTTCACCGAATACAGAAACAGTCCACACAGGGGAAGGGTGTCCCACTTCAGATAGAGTGTTGGCAGCAAAATATACACTTTCTGCTGGTTGGAAACATGGATTGCATACCGCTGAGTATAGACCTTGTTCATCTGTCAATAGATGAGACATATATTCTCCCAAGATTGAGCAACATCAATATGGCATCAGGATGATGCTTGCAGGGAACTGAGGCAGAAGGCAGCGAATGGCAGGATCCGCTTCTGGTGGGTGTGGTTAGCCGATGCATGGTGGCAGGCAGCGGTACAGCAGGGCCAGCAGTGAGCAGGTGTGATAGGGTGCACATGCATCAAAAGTGCCTGTGTGTGGGTAATGCGGCCTCCACTCGTGTAACAGGCACCATCCGGAGTGATGCGATGTCACCTGCACATGACCACTAGGCAGTAGACAAGAAGAGGCCGCGACCATGCCGGGAGCGAAAATAAGAGCTCTGTGGCGGCAAGATTAGTGACGTCAATCAATCATAATACTTTATTCGGTATGAAAATTATCAACCATACAAATAAATTTGCAACACAATACATAGCACTCTTAAAAATCATTATCAAAAATACATTCCTACACCTATCTATCCAATAAATACTTAAAACAAAGATTAAGAACAAATTCATTAAACCAATTTCAGATCCTACTAGCCATTTTACACATATATAAATTACATTCCAAAATTCATTAAAAAATAATAATTCGATAAGATTACTGATTTAGACTCATTTAAAAAGCCTCTACATTGTTCCGCCAGGTTATAGCTCTCTTTAGAAAAGGCCCCACCCCTCACCACACTAGCGCATCAGAGGCCATACGCAGCCACAGGAAGGCTGGGCAGTATTGTACGAAACCCCTAGACCTCAGTATGGGGAGTAAATAGCGACGCCTAAAGGGGGCGTAAAAACCACAGAACAAAGTCAAATGAATTAATGTCTGCAGAGACACTCCATCACAAGAGCATAGTTTATTAGATTTTTCATCCAACTGACCTAGCGGAAAACACAGATTGCTTCTAATAACCCCTAAACGGAATCAGAAGATAAGAGTCCTTTCCCTCACATTTCTTAGCTCCAAAAGATAAGCCTCAGGACCCACCCCCATCTTTAACATTATAAAATCCCTTACTGATTTTTTCCTTAATTCCTCCTCCTCCCTCTTAACCCCAAAAAATTTGGAGAAATTCTCCTTAGCCCAGCGTTTATCAGAGCTGGTTAGACTCTCTGGAGCCTCGTACATATCCGGCCGCCCCAGTACATAGGCTACCTTTTTTAATATACATCAGCCGGGGAATATCCTTTGCACGCTCACTTGCCATGCAATCCTGCAAAATCTCTCTATTGAAAGCAGCAAACTTGTTAGTCCAGATAGAGATCCATAACATAAGGGGGGCAATCTTGATAGTATCTTCTAGGAAGTCTAGGGGCAATTCAGCATGCAAACAGAAGCTGGAGATATTTTGGCCAACTTCTAACAACCTCCTGCAGAAGCAATTTTCCTCTATAGCAGGGGCCCTGTTTTCTGTATGCCCCCACAGTGGAGCCCCATACAGCAAGACTGGGAGACACTTTCAACTATATACTTCGAGCAGGGCCTTAACAGGTTTATTACCCACCCTGGCAGCAAACTCGAAAGTGTCACCAACTGTTGCATTGAAAAGCGCCCCTCTCCTGGAAATACAAGATTTCTAGGAACCCTTGTCATCGAAATTAACCCCTAGAAAGGGGAATTCTTGAACCTTATTAATTACTTGCTCGTTAATCTTCATCCCCCCATCCTATTGAGTGGTTTCCTATACACCATAAAGTGTGATTTATTGCAATTTATCTCTAGGTCAAGAGCTGACATAAAAATTTCATAAGCTCTAACCACCTCTTGAAGGCCATTCATAGTGTGGGCCATAAGCACCGCGTCATTCGCATAAATCAATACTGGGACGTTCTTACCATTTATTTTAGGAGCATCCTTACAGCGTTTGACTAAAAAATAAAACAGCCCATTAGTATACAGAAGAAAAAGGGTAGGAGCCAGGACACATCCCTGGTGCACACACCCTTGCTGAGCTCAAAAACATCCGAGCATTCCCCATTTACCCCAACCCTCACATTTGCATACGTTCTTTGATGGAGGTACTGAAGCAGCTCCACAATTATGGGGTCCATTCCCAGCTGGGTAAGCTTCTCCCACAGCTTAGACTGTTTGACCTTATCAAAGGCACAACTAAGTTCCATAAATGTGAGGGTACCAAGCCCTTCCCTAAAGCCATATTGTACCTGGCTCAGAATTGCATTTTTGGCCATCCAAACCTCAATACGCCTTAAGATAATCCGGCCCAAAACTTTGGCTGAAGAATCAAGAAGAGAAATTGGGCGCTATGACTTGGGATCATTCCGGTCCTTCTTTTTGTACACAGGAATAATACAAGCAGATCTCTAGGTATCTGAGATACCCACACTAACTGCAGCATTGAGGGCATTTAGCAGAATGGGCACCCATAGCTTGGGGCAAGATTTATAAAGATCCATTGGGATTGTGTCTGGACCTGGAGCTTTATTACTAGCGCTCTCATGCAGCACCTTCTTTACCTCTTGGAGTGTAAACCTGATAGCTAAATTAGGGTGATCTTCATATTTTCTCCCCCAACTAACTCCTAAAGAACTCCCTTGAAAGATTCTACAAAAATGGCTCACCCAAGCCTCGGGCGATATTACAGCCCAGACCCTCAGATGTTTTTGATTCAATAAAACCCCTATTAACAACCTTCCAGAACAGGCCAGGGTTCTTACAATCTACTGCGCATTCCAGTCACTCCCAGGCTAGCTCTTTAAGCTTTAGCTTACTTACCCTCAGGATACATTTATACTGAGCCCTCGCTTCTCTAACATGGGCCTTATCTCTAGGGTGCTCTTTTAAGGCCTACTTCAGAGATTTCTTAGCCTCATAATGGGCTTACTTAACCAACCACCCTTATACTTATGGGAGGACTGAGCGGGTGCAGTCAACCAATCTTTAAAAGCTTTATTCACTCTAAGCATAGCATCCATAACTTCCTATGGGCTGGGAGTTTCTGCCAGAAGTGTACCCGTGATCAAATTTAGGTTGTCACCCACCACCCTTTCTACTACTTGCTGGATATTTACCTGTCTATAACCAAGTCTCCTACCCTGATCTTTTGTCCTCCCGGAAACTGGCCCTCCCCCTCCTGGTTTGTATAAAATCTTTGGGAATTTAAAATGGATCGTGAGGGGGTTATGGTCACTAAAATACTTCTCAACCACCTCCCCATGCCTAACCAAATTCTTTAAAGATGGGGAAACAAAAACATAGTCAATTATTGTACCTACCCCTCTGCCTACAAAAGTTGGGACCTGATAAGTACCCACAAACTTCAATATCGCAAATGTTCATAAGGCCCAGGCTTCGTATGCCCTTAATAAAATTTCTGCCCCTGGGGTCATGTGATCCATCAGCTATACATACCTCTTGATCCACCTCAAAAGGATTCACCACTGTGCTATACTGCCCTATCTTAGCATTAAAATCTCCTGCCACAACAGCACAGAATTCCACACCAGCCTCCTCCATTCTGCACTTCAGTGTCTGGAGAACTGTAAAAAGGACCCTGATTTGACACCCAGAGTCTCAAACAGCATTGACATTACATTTTTTAGGAAAAACTACCCACACAATCAATATACCCTGATGGTTACAATTGATTTGATACGCTCTCGCTGTTTTAGAAAATAGGATTAAAGTAACTAAACCCCCTTTGGGGCGATCTACTTGAGACCGAGTAGCTGGGACTGCAAACCTGTGACAACCATCCCAGGCAGCTTGTCCATCCTAACAGGTTTCTTGAATTAAAATAAAATCATACTGAGCCAGGTACCTAGTCCATTCATGATCTAATAACTTAGTATCGTACCCAGCTACATTCCAAGAAATAAGACAGCACTCTGTAGACTTTCCACCCTGGACATCCATGGTCATAATAGCATTTGAGGGTTCTACCATGACCTCAGTATGTCTCCCTCCATAATGCAATCCACCCTCTCCAGATCCGGGGTGCTAGTAATATCATTCCTCAGACTGGTTATCAGTGAGGTACCCTGTCCTTGATGTAGATTTCTAAGATTCCCAAACGGAATCTCACCAGACTCAACAGGCTGCTGTGTATGATTATAAAAAAAAAACAAAGGGACCATACCAATTTTGCCCTTTCTCTGGGAAGCCAAGCTTTGTGTAGAAAGTAGTCGCTGGGCCAGACCAGGATATCTGCAATTTATAATAATACAATCCCCATTTCCCACTTTCGCTCACGGCCCAACCCAATCAATTCTTCTAACAAAGAGGATATCTCTAAGGTCCTTGCAAGCAAAGTCACAGTTTTTACTCAGTCTTATTTTTTAGTTGATCCGTGGATTCACTAATACCCGGATCAAGAACTGGAACATCTGTCAACACCACCACAAAGGGGGCACATGCTGAAGGGAGCTCCAAACGAACAAGCAGGGGATTTTTCTCCAAATGCAATCTTGTGCTCCACCACTTTATGACCGCTCCCTCCCAATTTCCTCAGGCTCGCTGCCAGATGGCTTTCCAGCTCGTAGCCTATTTTTACCTCCTGCGCCTCTTGATAGATCGGCTAAGGCAATCGAGACTGGGGCAGGCTCCACAGAAATACCATTATCCCCTGAAATTACAAAATTAGCAGCTTGCCGTATGGCTCCATCCAGTTCCCTGGGGTAGCCCTCACATGGGAATGCCCCTTCAGGTGATTGATTTTGGTGTCTAGAGTCCGACCCACCCTCAATTATGACTGGGATGGGCCATTCCTGCCCACATATCCGGGAAACTGCTTTCTCTAGCACCAGCAGTTTCTCCAAGACCAGGGCCAGGCTAGCCTCAACCATCGCCTTGAACTTCATCAATAAACTATTTGCATCCTATCCCGAGGGCTGGCTGAAACCAGTGCCATCCATCAAGCCCATAGGATCCAAAATTGCTGACGGAGGCGGTTTTAGTTTAATCCCACCTTTCTTTGGTGCCTTTTCTTTTTCAGGGGGGACTACTACTCTCCAGGGGGGAAGCTGGAGGGCACACCATCAAGAGCCTCTTACTTTTCAGTCAAACCATTTGCCCCGGTCTCTACAGGCAGCAAGATTTCAGATACAGCTTCATGCACTCTACCTGAGGGGCCAGCATGATCATCCAGCAGCCCCAGAGCCTCACTTTCAGTGGAGATTTGGCGCTAGTCACTCATTTCCAGAGAAAGCCTCCTCTCCACCAAGTCAATCTCCTTGGTGTCCACCCCGACAGCTCTGGCAAGAAAAGAGTCCAGAGTTGTGTTTGTGCTTCCCTTCCCTCCTCCAGTCTGGTCCCCAGTTTGTAGGGCTCGTCTCCTGCCCATCCTCAAAGTATGTCAGGGAAGACTTATCTATGAAACAGCAGGTCCGCTGCAGCCACAATTAAACAATAGGATAATAATTACTTACTGGAGAGGGAAACAAGAAGCAATAAAGCTTTGGGGCAGATGTCTTTAAATAGCTAGATAATGTCAAAACACTCACCCTCTGAGCAGGATTAAGAGGGGTGGCCCAGCCCGGACTCTTACGGTCGGTGACAGGCGAAGGACGGGCCCGCCCTTGGCCCAGGCTTCGCCCGTGCACGTCCTGCGCTGCAATGCGAAGATGAGCGCTTAATAGCGCACGTCTGGCAAGGCTCCGCCTGCCTCCTCCGCTCCTTTCTGGGACTTGAAGTCCCTGCTCCAAAGTTCTGGTGCCACACATCCCGCACGTCGATGCGATGTTCGGCGGTTAATAGCGTGTTGGTCTGGTAAGGCTCCACCCCTGCCTCCTCTGCTCCTTTCTGGGACTCGAAGTCCCTGTTCTAAAGTTCTGGTGCCACACGTCCCGCGCGGCGATGCGATGATCAGCGCTTAAAAGCACACGCCTGGTAAGGCTCCGCCTCCTCCGCTCCTTTCTGGGACTCGAAGTCCCTTCTCCAAAGTTCTGGTGCCACTTGAACAAATCTCCACAGACAGGTGCCATCGCCCGGGGACTGTGAAGATGACAATGCCAGGCCTAAGGGGGTGTCCGACCTCAGAAGATTAAGGTCTCCTGACAGACACAGGATCCTCCCACCCCTACACCTGCTGGAGCCAGAAGAAGAGGCCGGAAGTGACGGCATTCACTGCTGGTGCTGCTGCCGGAGAAGTGAAGGACATTAATAATTCACAGTCTCAAGCTGAGTTTCTAAAGACATTGGGCCTCATTACAACCCTGACGGTCACCGGGACCGGAGGTTTACCGCCATGGTTGTCCCGGCGGTTTTAATCCGCCAGGGCAGCGTTGCTTGCAGTGCTGCCCAGGGGATTACGAGTCCCCTTCCCGCCAGCCTGTCCATGGCGGTAGGAACCGCCATGGAAAGGCTGGCGGGAAGGGGAGTCGCGGGGCACCCTGGCACAGCCCCACACTGCTTTTCACTGTCTGCACAGCAGACAGTGAAAAGCGCAACGGGTGCAGCTGCACCCGTCGCACTGCCGCCACACCGCCGGCTCCATTAGGAGCAGCCTCCAATGTTGCGGCCGACATCCCCGCTGTGCCGACGGGCAGAAACTGTTTCCGCCCGCCGGCCCAGCGGGGATGTCAAAATTGGCACTGCGGTTACACCGCCCGCCAAGGTTGTAATGAGGCCCATTGTTTTATATAACCATCAATGCAGTATGTTTTCCTCCATGTCTTTGTTTAACGGGTACAAATCATCCCTGTTGACCCTGATCAACACCATCTTCTCCCATGTGCTCAACAAAGCTGCCGGGCTGCAGTTGTGCCTGTGCTACTCCTTTACCACAGAATGACGGGGAAGGGGGCCTCCCTGATCAGCCTGGTGCTTGCTGTAATCCTTTAAAGGAGAATGGCGGGGGGTTAACCTCTCCCATCAGCCAGCAACTCCAGCAAGCTCACCTAGTGACGTCACTCTGGGGATCATCACGGCGGCTGGCAGATCGGGCAGGTAACCTCAGGTGGAGCAGCGCATGGTAGCAATGGATCAGCAGTGCTCCCTCTCATCGCCAAATATTGTGTGCCGAGGTCTGCATATGTGTCAGGGAGCAAGCCTCAGATAACAGAGTCCTGACACCCAGCCATAAAAGAACGAGTCGCAGGCATTTACTGTGTTAGACTGACCACAAGGTCACAAACATGTGCTTCTTTATTAGAGCTCCCAGGGCACATGACTGCCGCAACCATCTATAGCCGAACCGAGGTGTTTCTTAAAAAAACACTCTTACCTCATTTCACCTGTTGGGATCATCCCATCATAATAGGGTGACCAGATTTTGAGGAGCAAAAACCGGGACAGGTCTGACATGAAAAAAGGACTGACAACTTTACACTCACTTTTATATCTGGCCTGTCCCGTTTTTTTGCGGAGCTTTGTGAATGCGTGCCTATATATGTGTGTGTTTATATATGTATATATATATATATATATATATATATATATATATATATATATATATATATATATATATGTGTGTATATATATATATATGTATATATATATATAAACATACACACACATTTGCAAGACTATACATATAAAATTAGCTATGGCTTGACCTCCCACCCTGCACCCCCAACCCGCACCCCACCCACCTCTCTCTGCCCCCCACTCTGTATCTCTGCTAGGAGCAGTCAGGAGACTGTTGCCTGACAGTAATAGATAAATTACTTAATTATCGCATACTTTGTAGGCATTAAAGTAGAGCATTCCTTTAATTTATGCTTCCCTAGATAATATGACCTTTGCCCCAAAAACTGGGGCATTTATGTAATAATTTGACCTTTGTCCCAAATACCAGGACATTTGTTTAAAATCAAGAGAAGCGTCGGGACACCGGGACAGTCCTCTTAAAACCGGGTCTGTCCGGGGAAATCCAGGACGTCAGGTCACCCTACATCATAACACCCCTGATCACATCAGCAAGTGTCATTCCCTTTCTAACTACCTACAAGGGGAGATGTAAATGGTAAGCGGTAGAAATGTAATCACACACTAATGCCCTGCATGAGCACTGCTGTACGAGCATGCATTCCACCAGCCCTGATTCAGGCAGGAGACTCTGGATTTTAGATGCAAAAAATAGCTTTATTTTGACTGTCTCCCGCCTACAAGTGCCTCTGCTTCAATAGAAGTAAATGAGGAAAATCCATGCTGCCGATTATTTTATTAAAAAATCCCACTATCCTCTTTTAAAATATTGGCATGTATGTTCAAGGGAGAGTAGTACTGACGTGGTACAGTTGATCTCAATCTACATGGCACCTCCTGAGCCACTCTTGTTCCATGATAGGTCTTCTACAGCTGCAAATCTGTGTGAATGGCCTGCATTTGTCACGCTCCACAAGTGTAAATTTTACACAGGAGACAGGTTTATTTGCTCAGGTGATTCTGTGCGTATTAACATTTGCAAATTTGCACAAGGAAAACTTTTATTTTCCCAATCGATGCATGCACAGATTATAAAGAAAAAAACTTGCGAATTTTCATTCCATTTTATTGACTAATTATGGTTAAGATGGGCACTTGCTCTGAGCGCTCCACTTACCAAAGTGTACAAGTGCCAGCCCTCCCGATTTAATTAAAATCTCCTCATTTTTAGTCTAAAATGTTGTTTTATATTTTTCGTTTGTTAAACCTCCCCTCTCTATGTCTCTTTCTCCTCCTGTCGTTTCCTGTGAGAGGTTGCTATAGTGACCTTGTTTCCTGGGGCCTTTTGCGCTGGTTCCCGACATATTTATGTTTTAAAAAAAATGCAATTTCTTATACTGTGCACCATTTCCTGAATATGTGAGAGCCTGATTCTGGGCGCGAGCCAAACCGGATTTCACAGAGCGCCACTGCGGCAGCTCTTTCAAACAGGGAGAGCGGACTGGCTGGAACTGGTTCTAACCGCCCAGGGCTGAGCTACCAGGGACAGCTGCACAGGAGAATTTGTTAATCATTCCATAAAAAATAGAAAAGGAATGAACAAAGGAACTCATGGCACACTTATTTTAAAACCCTTTCACATAATTATTTTAAAACCCTTTCTCTTTTACTAAATTATGTTCCCTGAGAACTGCATAAATAGATATACTCAACATGTTGTAAATATATGCCTGCTATGCTTTGGTGGGGAAAACAAACAGAACATGTAGCATGTTTTTACATAGTAACAAATTGATTTCAGGAGGTGTGTTCTAGATGTTTGGTTTAAGCACAAAGCTTCCCTAAAAGGTTAAACAATTAAAGATCCCACACAGCTGTTACACATTAGCCAGAAATAGGTTGGTTGTTTGGTATTATTGTAAATCTGGGAGAGGATGAGAGGTAGATTGAGAGCGGGGGACCGGAAGGATCACTAGCGTGTTTTTTACAGTGCTCTTCCTACTTGTCATGCATTTTTACCACGAACCGCACGTGGAGCCATATGTACGAACACTTTTTCCCATAGACACAGAATGGGTAAAAACCTTTACTACATCTGGCCCGTAGTGTGTAAATCACAGCTGTTCACCTACAGAATCTCACAGTCACCAAACGTTTCTAGGGAGGTACGGTTTATCTATTCAAACATAAGCAGCTAGAGGCCGGGAAAAACTTTTTATTGACAAAGCCACAGCAATGCTAAACCTTGGTCTTGTGTGTTCAAAGTGTTAGTTTCTACTTCTGAAGAGTACTGCAATACAAAACAATCTGCTTTGCCAATAAGTAGCTTAGGTTGCAAAACCTTTTAAGGCCCAAGGAAAAGGTGTTAAAATGGTGGCCATCCTTGTTACTAGCCAAAAAACATAATCAACACTTTCCAACCTATCAAGCACCTGCAAAGCAAGACAGGTTACTTCCAATAACTGCAGTTCCCAGGTGTTGGTAAACATACTAGTCAACATTCTGTGCATAAAATATGTAGGATTTTTCAGCTTTTGAAATTGCTAATAGTAACAATCATAATGATGACACTGCAGGAAATAATGTCACATGACAATGTTCACAGCCTTGACCTAAGTGTAAATTATACCATCACACTCAGGAAGGGTCTCTCTTCCTGGCCAGAAATGTGATGCAGACCTCGGTGGCTGATAACAGTTGTTCTAGCCACACACCAGTTCCAACAAGCATTGGCAAAGCCAGTAGGTCGGGCAGTGGCAAGCTGGTGCAATAGTTAAATGCACTAATTTTTTTATTGAAAGCACATTGCACATAAGTAAAGAGGAAAAAAATAAAATATGTCACCACCTAAACAGGGTAACTATATATTTGCAATAAAAGTTACAATTAAAAATAATTTAACACTTGTATACTATTTTGATAGAAAAGTAAGGGTGCTTCCTACCAGGGAGAAATGCTTCAAAAAGTATTAGAACCATTATTTTGTGTTAATGCACATCACAGGAACCCATGAGTGTTATTGGTGCAATTAAAAAGTACTATTGACTTTGAATTGCTGTAAATTAAAGCCAGTTTGAACACACAAGGATGACTGAAAAAACGATACTCAAAAGAAAAAAACATTCAACTCTCAGATGTACCTGAGGCAGACAGGTGGCAAGACTGTTGAAAACAGCTGTAAAATGATGGGACAAAAATCAGAGACCCCTTGAGGTGGTGGATGGGCAGGGAGCGACTCTAGTTAAAACTCATACATGCCCAAAGACCCGATTCAGGTGGGGGCTCTTGATTTTTTAAGCCACAAATAGCTTTATTTTGGCTGTCTCCCACCTGAAATTGCCTCTGCCTATATAGAAGTCAATGAAGGAAATACATTCTACCGATTGTTTTTCAAATCTCCCATTTTCCTCTTTTAAAATGTTCGCTGCATGAAAACTGTGCTTCAGTTCATAAGGTCAGAAATCAGAAAAACCAACTACTCAAACTTAAATACAGTTCCTGTTGTGAAGAATAAATCCAAAGCACTTTTCAGACATAGTTATGTTGCCTTTTTCCCAGACTTTTCAAAGTGGTTTATAAACAGATATGAAAAACACAGTGAGTTTTTACTCTAAAGCTGTTCCTCCCTTAACTGCATGTCGCCTTGCTGAACTGCTTTTGTCTCAAACCTACAGACACTTCTAGTTAATCTTTAAAGGGTCGCTTCTGCATTTAATCGCTGGCTGTCTAAATTATATGGGCATTTCTTTATTTCCTTCACCTGAGTAGAGACAGTTAATTGAAGAGTGTGAGAAATTGGGTTGTTGGTTGACTGGGGTATGAGCTCTGGTCAAGCAACAGCCACAATACCTTGCAGGGTTAACCACAAAAAGTCACTAAATTAACCTGTGCTTAAACCTTGGCAGCTTGGGACAAGAAGCATTCAGATTTAACTGAGAGGCAATGTGTAAAATATTTATACAGAACACAAACAGTAATGAAGTGAAAGCACAACACAAGAAAAATCCCATTCAAATTTAGAAAATTAGAGTAAATTACAATACATTATTTGACACCAAAACAACAAAAACCCAATCAGTAGATTCAGAGTTATGAATTTTTAAATTTTAAGGTTCAAAATAGCACCTAAAAGAACAAATCCCCAACTGTGGACACGGGGTCACGCTAGACCGAGGCAAAGTCAAAAAGTTAAGGCTGACCTTGATGGAGCGCGATTCAGGTACAAGAAGTGGTTTGGGCCCAGTCAGCGCTTACCTTCGTACGTAGGAAAATTTTGAAGAGAAAATGCCAGAGAAGGTAGAAGTTCAGCAGGACAAGGCTGCAGGAGTGTCCGAGGTAGAAGCATCTTCGTCAGGTAGCTGAAGAGTGGAGTAGTGTTGAAGATTTCTACCTTTGGATTTAGTCAACAAAATGGAAGGCCAAATGGCTAGCGGGACAAAGCTGAAGGCTGTAGCCGAAGACAGTTCCACAAGGTCGGATACCGCTTTGGTGAAATGGATTTTCTACTGCAGAGAAGAACATATCAGGAGAAGCCACAAAGTCAACCCGACCAGCGATGCAAATAGGGGAGCAGGTTTGTTCTGGTCTCCTCTTAGTTCTCAGAGCACTTTGGGAACACATTTTGTCCAATTTTTCAGTTTTGGAAACTGGCTATCTGAGCAACTTTAGCACCACAACCAAGGGTCCAGGAGTGGATAGAGATCTCTTGAGGGTTCAGGACTCACCCAGGCTGGGTCTAGTTGTGGGTTCAAGATAGTGGGAGCCTGTTATGTCTCTCTGGCCCTGAGCAGAAGGCTAGCAAACGAGCCCTTGGAGTCACTTCTGGGAGTCCTGGGTGCAGATGTAGATGCAGGACTCAACAGCAGGGATGGCTTCTGAGGGTTCAAGGCAGGTCCCAGGCAGCAGGACAGAGTGCAAAGCAGGTCAATGCAGCAGGAGGCCTCTGAGAGTCCTTCCGCAGGTCCAGTAGTGAAGTGAAGAATGAGTCTGAGAGCCCTATTTTTATACCTTGGTGCCCTGCTTCCAGAAGGTGGAGGACGTTTCTGGAAAGGTTCTTTGAAGTTCTGGGATTCTCCTGCCTCCCTGCCCTGGTGCCAACCTGGCTGTAGTGACAGTACAGGATCATTGGGCCTATTGTGAGGAGACAGGGCCCAGCCTATTCAGGTGCAAGTGGAGTTGTGCTCAGCATCGCTCCCCCGACATGCCAGTTAATGGCCCATTGAGTCATTCCTAATCCCACCATTGTATGACTGACTGGGAGAAATTCGCAAAGTCTGTCAGCTACACCCAGTCATGTGATCCAAGACAAGCTGCAAACAGAAAGGGCTAAGGGCATGAAAATGCCAATTTTCTATAAGTGGCAGTATCAAAATGGTGATAAAAATCCCACTATACCATTAAAGAGGGACTATCATTACAATTCCACTGGTACCAAACATGACATATCTACCTCCTTTCAATTAGGAATTACAGCTTATTAAAGGTAAAAAGGACATCCCAGTGCTATCTTATGGGAGGGGTAGGCCTCACATTAGTGAAAAACAAAGTTGGGAGTTTTTCACTACCAGGACATGTAAAACTTAAAGGTACACGTTCAACCTTTGAATCACATCATGCCCTGACTTATGAGCTGCATAGGGCCTACTTTATGGTGCCCTGTTATAAAATGGGAGTTTAAGGCTTGGTGAGGGGCTTTAAATGCCAAGTCGTCATGGCAGTGCAACTCTGCAGTCAAGCTGCAATCACAGGTCTGGGGCATGTTTTAGTAGGCTACTTAAGTGGGTGGCACAATAAATGGTGCAGGCCCACTGATACCATTTAATTTACAGGCCTTGGATATGTGGTTTACCACTTTACAAGAGACTTACAGGTAAATTACATTTGCTAATTAGGTATATGCGAATTGTGCCATGTTTCAGTAAGAGAGCACATGCACCTAGCACTGGTTAGCAGTGGTAAAGTGCACAGCGTTCTAAGCTCAACAAAAACAAATTCAGCAAAAAGTAGAAGGAAGAGGGCAAACAGTTTGGGGACTGCAGAAAGGGCCATTTCCAAAAAAGAGGCCTGCTTGGGCCTCCTTAAAAGCTTTAGGATCAGAAGCTGAAATTGCTTGATGGAAGGACTGTTAAAAAAGCAGTAGCCTATCTCCTCAATCAGTAGGATTGGCAATTAATGCTTTAATTATTAAATGGGCATGCTTGAATTATTCTTCCCTTTTGTCAGGCTGGGAATCTTTGGCTGTTAATGTTTAAACAGCAGTCTTCCAATATCTGCATTTAACATTGCCTTAGCTGTGCACTATGTGCAATCGCTCTACTTTAATGTATGCTTCAGCCTCTGGATAAAGAAGTAAAGAGACCTATTTGTATTTTATTATGTTTTACTCACCAACAGAAATTAGTGCAGACTAATCAAGTGTACAACTGGTGAAGGTCCAATGAGTTACATGGGAGTTGGGCCCATCAGGTTTTTCCTGAAAGCCAGGAGCATGGGAGCAATCCATAAGTTGCAGGATGGAAATGCCAAACAGAAAAAGGAGAACTGCATTCCTTGAGAGGTTTTGTGCTATAGAGTTTAAATGAGTACTGTTGTCCTGCTCCTCACACCTCCAGCATACACGCCAACCCTCCTGATTTAGGTGGGAAACTACCAATTTCAAGGCTATTTTCCCATTCCTGCTTCCTTCGTGCAGGATCCCGATACAGGTTGTCGAATGATGCATAATCTCCTGGAAACAAGGCAAAAGTGAAATGTTGATTGTAGGAGGCTGGCCTGGCTTATAGTGGGTACCTGAGGGTACTTACACCTTGTGGCAGGTCCAGTTATCCCTTATTAGTAGATTAGTAGTGTTCTAGCAGCTTAGGCTGATAGAGGTAGCTGTAGCAGAGCAGCTTAGGCTGAACTAGGAAACATGCAAAGCTCTTACTATACCACTTATATCATATAGCACTATATCATAAGAATCATAATACTCAGAGTTACTGAAAATAAAGGTACTTTATTTTAGTAACAATGTGCCAAAAAGATCCCAGAGGATATACTCCCTTAGGAGGTAAGTAAAATACACAAAATATATACACAAGCCAAAATCAGGTAAGTAAACAGTTAGAAAAACAGTGCAAACACTGTAGAATACAATAGGATGCAATAGGCCTAGTGGCAACACAAACCATATACTAAGAAAGTGGAATGCGAACCACGTAGGGACCCCTGGCCTAGTGTAGTGTGTAGAGGGTCACAGGGAGTGTAAGAAAACACTAAGGCCCATATTTATACTTTTTGACGCAAAACTGCGCTAACGCAGTTTTGCGGCAAAAAAATTTGCGCCGGCTAACGCCATTCTGAAGCACCATGCGGGCGCCGTATTTATTGAATGACGTTAGCCGGTGTTAGCCGCCGGCGCCGTCTGGTGTGCGTTAAAAAAAACGACGTACACCAGGCAGCGCCGGCGTAGGGGGATATGGGGCTTGGGCGTCAAGAAATGGGGCAAGTCAGGTTGAGGCAATTTTTTCGCCTCAACCCGATTTGCGCCATTTTTTTTTGCACTCCCAACCCCCATAGAAATTACTCCTGTCTTAGCAAAGACAGGAGTCATGCCCCCTTGCCCAATGGCCATGCATGGTCATTGGGCATAGTGGCATGTAGGGGGGCACAAATCAGGCCCCCCTATGCCACATTTTTTTTTTTTTTTAAACACTTACCTGAACTTACCTTAATGTCCCTGGGATGGGTCCCTCCAGCCTTGGGTGTCCTCCTGGGGTGGCCAAGGGTGACAGGGGGTGTCCCTTGGGGCATGGGAGGGCACCTCTGGGCTCCTTCAGAGCCCACAGGTCCCTTAACGCCTGCCTTTTGCAGGCGCTAAAAAACAGCGCAAAAGCGGCCGTACGTCATTTTTTTTGACCCGCCCACTCCCGGGCGTGATTTTTGCCCGGGAGTATAAATCCGACGCACATGCCTCGGAGTCGATTTTTTTTTACGGGAACGCCTACCTTGCATATAATTAACGCAAAGTAGGTGTCCACGCTAAAAAATGATGCTAACTCCATGGACTTTGGCGCTAGACGCGTCTAACGCCAAAGTATAAATATGGAGTTAGTTTTGCGTCGAAATTGCGTCAAAAAAAACGACGCAATTCTGGCGCAAACGGAGTATAAATATCCCCCTAAGAGTGTCCAAGATACTTCACCCCAAGACCCTGAAAAGTAGGAGTAATGTGCTACTTCTTTCCCAGAAAGACACTAAACAAGTGATAGAGGATTTTGCAAAGACCACAGCAGACTGCAAAGCACTGAAGACGGATTCCTAGACCTGAGGACCTGCAAAGGATGGGGACCAAGTCCAAGAGTCACGAAAGTGTCCAGGGGGGCAGAAGCCTACTAAGCCCCGGATGAAGGTGCAAAATGGCTGCCTCTGGGTGGAAGAAGCTGAAGATTCTGCAACAACAAAAGATGCTAGGAACTTCTCCTTTGTGCAGACGATGTCCCACGAAGTGCTGGAGGATGCAGAGTTGTTTCTTTGGAGAAAGACTGCAAACAAGCCTTGCTAGCTGCAAAGGTTGCGGTTGAATAAAAAGGGTGCTACCTTGGCCCAAGAAGGACCAGGAGGTCGCCACATGGAAGAGGAGACAGAGGGGACCCTCAGCAATATAGAGAACCCAAGCACAAGAAGGCAGCCCCTGTATAAGTACTTGAACATGGGTTCTACAAAAGAGTGTCCCATGAAGCCGGTGGTCAACTCAGCGAGTTGAGAAATGCAGGACGGAGTGTTGGGGACCTAGGCTAGGCTGTGTATGAAGGATTTCTTGCAAAATTGCACAGAAGCCCTAGAAGCTGCAGTTCACACAGTACACAGGATTACTGTCTGGAGAGGGGAGGCAAGGACTTACCTCCTCCAAATTTGTACAGTTGGATCATTGGACAGTCTGGGTCACTTGTGTCTACCACCTGTGTTCCAGGGGCCACGCTCGTCAAGATGAGAGGGGTCCCAGAGTACCAGTGACACTGAAATTTGGTGCCTGCTGGAGCAGGGGGAAGATTCTGTCGACCCACAGGACATTTCTTCATGGCTTCCGGTGCAGGGTGAAGGCAGACAGCCCCCAGAGCATGCACCACCAGGAAACAGTTGAGAAAGCTGACAGGATTAGGCGCTACAATGTTGCTGGTAGTCTTCTTGATACTTTGTTGCAGTTTTGCAGGCATCCTGGAGCAGTCATTTGCCGATCCTTGGCAGAAGTCAAAGAGGGAGATGCAGAGGAACTCGGGTGAATTCTTGCAAGCTGTTATCTGAGGAAAAGCCCACTGGAGAGACCCCAAATAGCCCTCAGAGGAGGATTAGCCACCTAGTCAGGTAAGCACCTATCAGGAGGGGTCTCTGACGTCACCTGCTGGCACTAACCACTCAGAGGCCTCCAGTGTGTCCTCATACCTCTGGATTCAAGATGGCAGAGGTCTGAGACACACTGGAGGAGCTCTGGGAACCACCCCTGGGGTAGTGATGGACAGGGGAGTAGTCACTCCCCTTTCCTTTGTCCAGTTTTGCACTAGAGCAGGGACTGGGGGTTCCCTGAACCGGTGTAGACTGGCTTATGCAAGGAGGGCACCATCTGTGCCCTTCAAAGCATTTCCAGAGGCTGGGGGAGGCTACTCCTCCCAGCCCTTAACACCTATTTCCAAAGGGAGAGGGTGTAACACCCTCTCTCAGAGGAAATCCTTTGTTCTGCCTTCCTGGGACTGGGCTGCCCAGACCCCAGGGTGGCAGGACCCTGTCTGTGGGTTGGCAGCAGCGGTAGCTGCAGAGAAAACCCCAGAGAGCTGGTTTGGCAGTACCCGGGGTCCATGGTGGAGCCCCGGGGATGCATGGGATTGGCAACACAATACCAGATTTGGCAGTGGGGGACAATTCCATGATCTTAGACATGTTACATGGCCATATTTGGAGTTACTATTGTGAAGCTACATATAGATATTGACCTATTTGTAGTGCACGCGTGTAATGGTGTTCCCACACTCACAAATTCTGGGGAAATTGCCCTGAAGTATGTGGGGGCACCTTTGCTAGTGCAAGGGTGCCCTCACACTTAGTAACGTTGCACCTAACCTTCAGCAAGTGAAGGTTAGACATATAGGTGACTTATAAGTTTCTTAAGTGCAGTGTAAAATGGCTGTGAAATAACATGTGCCTTATTTCACTCAGGCTGCAGTGGCAGTCCTGTGTAAGATTTGTCTGAGCTCCCTATGGGTGGCAAAAGAAATGCTGCAGCCCATTGGGATGTCCTGGAACCCCAATACCCTGGGTACCTAGGTACCATATACTAGGGAATTATAAGGGTGTTCCAGTGTCCCAATTCGAATTGATAAAAATGATCACTAGCCTATAGTGACAATTTTAAAGGTAGAGTGAGCATAAGCACTGAGGTTCTGATTAACAGAGCCTCAGTGACACAGTTAGTCACTACACAAGTAACCACATTCAGGCCACAAACTGTGAGCACTGGGATCCTGGCTAGCAGGATCCCAGTGAGACAGGCAAAAACAAATGTAAAAATGGGGGTTCCATGCCAAGCAAGATGGCACGTTCCTACATTGATGCCTGTCACGCATGCTTCCGCACCCCCCCCAAGAATTACCTCTGACATCAAAAGTTAACACTTTGTAATTAATTCCTAAAAAGGGAGATTAGAGAGTGTGACAGGCCTCAACATTTTGTTTGGGCAGTTTTACATAGCGCATACTCTTTTTTTGTTTGTGCTGTATTATTAAACTGCCAAAAATAAAACTCCAGTAGACCAGATTCAGGCAGATTTCCTTGTATTTCAGTATGTTTCACAAGTTATTTGGAAGAGTAGCTAGGCGACTTGAAAAACCTTGCAAGTGAGGCAGACAATTCTGAATGTAAAGTTCCTTCTGTTAGATATCCGTAGCTCAGATTTTCTACTACACAGGTACATACATTCAGGCCACAATCTATGAGCACTGGGGTCCTGGCTAGCAGGATCCCAGTGAGACAGGCAAAAACAAACGGATATACATGTAAAAATAGGGGTAACATGCCAGGCAAGATGGTACTTTCCTACACAACCTCCCCCCCCCACAAAACGAGGGACAATAAGGCTAACCTTGCCCAGATGAGTCTTCATTGTCTAGGTGGAAATATCTGGAGAGTCGATCTGCTTTGGAGTGGGTACTCCCAGGTCTACGTTCCACTGTATAGTCCATTCGCTGTAGGGAGATGGACCACCTCAACAATTTAGGGTTTTCACCTTGTAGGAAGTTGGCTCTGTATAAACTATTTAAAAGTAAGAAATAGTGTGCACAGAGTCCAAGGGTTCCCCTTAGAGGTAAGATAGTGGCAAAAGTAGATAATTCTAATGCTATATTTTGTGGTAGTGTGGTCGAGCGGTAGGCTTATCAGAGGGTAGTGTTAAGCATTTGTTGTACACACACAGGCAATAAATGAGGAACACACACTCAAAGACTTACTCCAGGCCAATAGGTTTTTATATTGAAAAATATCATTACTTAGTTTATTTTAATAATCACAGGTTCAAGATTTACATCAAACACTCTAAATGTAAGGTACTTCACTTAGATACTTTAGGAACTTTGAATGAAAACAATATCATGTACAGTCTTTGTAAAAATGGCAATAAGCTATTTTCAAAATGGACACAGTGTAAAAATCAACAGTTCCTGGGGGAGGTAAGTAAAGGTTAGATTAGGAGGTAAGTAAAACACTTACAAGTCTCAGTTCTTGGCCATAGGCAGCCCACCGTTGGGGATTCAAGGCAACCCCAAAGTTACCACACCAGTCAGGTGCAGAGGTCAAAGAGGTGCCAAAAACACATAGGCGCCTATGGAGAACAGGGGTGCTCTGGTTCCAGTCTGCCAGCAGGTAAGTACCTGCGTCCTCGGGGGCCAGACCAGGGGGGTTTTGTAGAGCACTGGGGAGGACACAAGTAGGCACACAAAACACACCCTCAGCGGCACAGGGGCGGCCGGGTGCAGTGTGCAAAGCAGGCGTCGGGTTTCAGGTAGGAAACAATGGAGGGTCCCGGGGTCACTCTAGCGGTGCAGGCAGGCACAGGGGAGGCTTCTTTGGACAGCCACCACCTGGGCTAGGCAGAGGGTCGCCTGGGGGTCACTCCTGCGTTGAAGTTCGGTTCCTTCAGGTCCTGGGGGCTGCGGTTGCACTGTTGGTTCCAGGCGTCGGGTCCCTTGTTACAGGAAGTCGCGGTCTGGGGGAGCCTCTGGATTCTCCCTGCAGGCGTCGCTGTGGGGGCTCAGGGGGGTCGACTCTGGTTACTCACGGGCTCGCAGTCGCTGGGGAGTCCTCCCTGAGGTGTTGGTTCTCTGGATCTCGAGCCAGGGGCATTGGGTGCAGAATGGGAAGTCTCCCGCTTCTAGCGGGAAACGTGAAGTCTTTGAAAGTTGCTTCTTTGTTGCAAAGAAGTAGCTGGTTTTGAACAGGGCCGCTGTTCACTGGAGTTTCTTGGTCCTTTAGTCCAGGGCAGTACTCTGAGGCTTCAGAGGTCGCTGGTCCCTGTCGGATGCATTGCTGGAGCAGGTTTTCGAAGTTGGAGACAGGCCGGTAGGGCTGGGTCCAAAGCAGTTGTCATCTTCCTCCTTCTCTGCAGGCTTGTAGGTCAGCAGTCCTTCTTGTTTCTTCAGGTTGCAGGAATCTCATTTCCTGGGATCTGGGGTGCCCCTAAATACTGAATTTAGGGGGGTGTTTAGGTTTGGGAGGGCAGTAGCCAATGGCTACTGTCCTTAAGGGAGGTTACACCCTATTTGTGCCTCTTCCCTGTGGGGACGGGGGCACATCCCTAATCCTATTGGATTTCCTCAAGATGGAGGATTTCTAAATGTAGGGGGCAGTGGCTGGAGGGGCGGGCATCTCCACTAGCTGGGATGCCCTGGGGTGCTGTAACAAAAGGGGTGAGCCTTTGAGGCTCGCCACCAGGTGTTACAGTTCCTGCAGGGGGAGGTGAGAAGCACCTCCACCCAGTACAGGCTTTGTCCCTTTCCACAGAGTGACAAAGGCACTCTCCCCATGTGGCCAGCAACATGTCTGATGTGTGGCAGGCTGGCAGAAACTGGTCAGCCTATACTAGAAGTCGGGTAGGTATTCAGGGGGCATCTCTAAGATGCCCTCTGGGTGTAGGTTACAATAAATTGCACACTGGCATCAGTGTGCATTTATTGTGCTGAGAAGTTTGATACCAAACTTCCCAGTTGTCAGTGTAGCCATTATGGAACTGTGGAGTTCATGTTGGACAAACTCCCAGACCATATACTCTTTATGGCTACCCTGCACTTACAATGTCTAAGGTTTTGCTTGGACACGGTAGGGGCATAGTGCCCATGCACATATACCCTCCCCTGTGGAATAGTGCACCCTGCCTTAGGGATGTAAGGCCTGCTAGAGGGGTGGCTTACCTATGCCACAGGCAGTGTGAGGTTGGTGTCGCTCTGAGGGGAAAGCCATGTCGACTTAGTCATTTTCTCCCCACCATCACACACAAGCTGAGAGGCAGTGTGCATGTGCTGAGTGAGGGGTCCCCAGGGTGTCATAAGACATGCTGCAGCCCTTAGAGACCTTCCCTGGCATCAGGGCCCTTGGTACCAGGGGTACCAGTTACAAGGGACTTACCTGAGTGCCAGGGTTGTGCCAATTGTGGAGACAAAGGTACAGTTTAGAGAAAGAACACTTGTGCTGGTGCCTGGTTAGCAGGGTCCCAGTACACGTTCAAATCATTACTTAGTATCAGCAAAGGCAAAAGGTTAGGGGGTAACCATGCCAAGGAGGCATTTCCTTACAACCTTTCATTTATTTAAGCCATAATAAAGGTTTGTGGTCTGTCTCAACAATAAAGTGATTACCAAACAGGTATGGTCTCAACTTTTTCAGTGCCCAGACCACAGCAAAGGCAGACCAACGCCTTTCTCTAGGGGTCAACCTCCTGCTGATAAAAGCAACAGGTTGACCCTGGCCCTCAGTGTTAAGCTGTGATAGAACTGCCCCTACCCCTAATTCATAAGCATCAGTCTGGACTATGAATGTTTTGGAGTAACAAGGGCTTTTTAGGACAGGTGCAGAGCACATGGCCTGTTTGAGCTCATCAAAAGCCTTTTGACAGCTAGCTGTCCACAATACCTTTTCAGGCATCTTTTTGCTGGTAAGGTCATTAAGAGGGGCTGTAATGGAGCAATAGTTCTTAATGAACCTCCTATTGTACCCTGGGAGGCCTAAGAAGGCTCTCACCTGGGTTTGAGTTGTAGGGGGAGCCCATTCCATAATGGTCTGGATCTTCCCCTGCAGTGGTGCAATCTGTTCCCCACCTGCTGGTGGCCCAGATATATCACTTTCTCCTGCCCTATCTGGCACTTTGAAGCCTTGATAGTGAGGCCTGCCTTTTGCAGGGCCTCCAAAACTTTCCATAGGTGGACCAAGTGATCATCCCAGGTGGAGCTAAAGACAGCTATATCATCTAGATATGCTGCACTAAAGGCTTCCAATCCTTGTAGGACTATGTTAACCAACCTCTGAAAAGTGGCAGGTGCATTTTTCAATCCAAAGGGCATAACAGTGAACTGATAGTGCCCTCCAATGGTTGAAAATGCTGTTTTAGGTTTAGCATCTTCTGACAACTTAATCTACCAATACCCTGCAGTTAAGTCAAAAGTGCTTAGATACTTGACAGAAGCCAGTATATCTATTAGCTCATCTGCCTTGGGTATAGGGTGAGCATCAGTTTTGGTTACTTGATTGAGACCTCTATAGTCAACACAAAACCTCATTTCCTTTTTACCATCTTTACTATGAGATTTAGGAACAAGCACCACTGGGCTAGCCCATGGGCTTTCAGAAGGCTCAATCACTCCCAGATCCAACGTTTTCTGTACCTCTTGTTTTATGCAGTCTCTGACATGGTCATGCTGCCTATAGATATTACTTTTGACAGGTAAACTGTCTCCAGTGTTGATTGTGTGCTCACACCAGGTAGTTGTACCTGGGATCAGTGAGAAGAGGTCAGATAACTGGTCTAGGAGATGTATGCAGTTGTCCTTCTGCTCAGCAGTAAAGCAATCTGCAAGCACAACTCCCTCCACTAAGCCATCAGCTTCAGTGGTGGAGAAGAGGTCAGGGAGAGGCTCACTCTCTTTTTCCTGCCCCTCATCAGTTGCCATGAGCAGGGTTAAGTCAGCCCTGTCATAATAAGGTTTTAGGCGATTGACATGGAGCACCCTAAGGGGACTCCTGGCAGTGCCCAGATCTACCAAATAGGTGACCTCACCTTTCTTTGCTACTATGATATGGGGTCCACTCCATTTGTCCTGGAGTGCTCTTGGGGCCACAGGTTCCAATACCCACACCTTCTGCCCTGGGTGGTACTGGGTCAGGATAGCCTTCTGTTCATGCCATTGCTCTTGGAGCTCTTGGCTGGCCTGAAGGTTTTTACTGGCTGTTTTCATGTACTCAGCCATTCTGGATCTTAGGCCAAGTACATAATCCACAATGTCTTGTTCGGGAGCTTTTAAAGGTTGTTCCCAACCCTCCTTCACAAGAGCAAGGGGGCCTTTTACAGGGTGCCCAAAGAGAAGTTCAAAGGGGCTAAAGCCCACTCCTTTGTGGGGTACCTCCCTATAAGCAAAAAGGAGGCATGTCAACAGGACATCCCATCTCCTCCTGAGTTTTTTCAGGGAGTCCCATGGTCATACCTTTGAGAGTTTTATTAAACCTCTCAACCAGACCATTTGTCTGTGGATGATAAGGAGTAGTGAACTTGTAAGTTACACCACACTCCTTCCACATAGCTTTAAGGTATGCAGATATGAAGTTACTACCTCTGTCTGTCACCACTTCCTTAGGGAAACCCACTCTGGAAAAGATTCCCAGGAGGGCTTTTGCCACTGCAGGAGCTGTAGTGGTCCTTAAGGCTATAGCTTCAGGATACCTAGTGGCATGGTCCCCTACCACAAGGAAAAATCTATTGCCTGAAGCTGTTGGGGGGTCAAGGGGGCCAACTATGTCAACCCCTACCCTTTCAAAGGGCACCCCAACCACTGGAAGTGGAATTAAGGAGGCCTTAGGTGCGCCACCAGTCTTGCCACTGGCTTGGCAGGTCACACAGGAGCGACAAAACTCCTTGGTATCCTCTGACATATGAGGCCAGTGAAACAATGGAACAAGTGTGTCCCAAGTTTTACTCTGGCCCAAATGCCCAGCCAAAGGAATATCATGTGCCAAAGTCCGAAGAAACTCCCTATACTGCATAAGGATGACCAGTCTCCTGGCAGCTCCAGGTTTAGGGTCCCTTGACTTAGTGTAGAGGAGGTTGTCTTCCCAATAGACTTTATGGCTATCAGTGATATCCCCATTCTGCTGTTTGACAGCTTTCTGTCTCAAATCCTCTAGTGTGGGACAGGTCTGCTGTGCCACACTCAGCTCTTCCATAGCAGGTGCCCCTGTACCCAAAAGCTCAGCATTGTCTGCTGCCAGCTCATCTGGTGTAGGTTCTGCACAGAGAGAGGATTCCTCTTCCTCACAAGGGGAATCTTCTGGAGAGGGAGGGATAGTGGGAAAGGATTTACCCTTTCTATCCCTGGTTTTTGGGAGCACGTGGTCCATTGTTCCAGGATCCAAGCTTCCCTGTCCTCTTTGCTTCTGGGCCTGAGCCCTTGTGAGAGCAAATATATGCCCTGGAATGCCCAGCATTGGTGTATGAGCCTCCAACTCCACTTCAGCCCACGCTGATGTCTCAAAATCATTGCCTAGTAAGCAGTCTACAGGTATATCAGTGGCTACCACAACTTTCTTTGGACCAGTACCCCCCACAGTTGAGATTCACAACAGCCATGGGGTGGCTAAGAGTGTTGTTATGAGCATCAGTCACTTGGTACTGCGGACCAAGTAGGTGTTTATCAGGGTGAACCAGTTTCTCAATCACCATAGTGACACTGGCTCATGTATCCCTGTAGGCCTCAACCTCAACACCATTTATTAGGGGAAGTTGCTTGTACTTACCCATATAAAGGGGACAAGCAACCAAGGTGGCTAAGTCAATACCACCATCAGAGACTAAAACAGCCTCTGTGGTCTCCCTAACAAGACCAACCCCAACTACATTACCAATGGTGAGCCCAGCTACAGCCTTTGATTTTCAGTCAGTCAGTCAAAAGATCTTTATTCAGCTTTTTGCCATAAAAGCACATGTACATTACATAGAATATAAATACCTATTAAAATACAATCCTTATAAATTAAGACAAAATACAAACATCTTCATCCAGCTAAAATTGCAAGGCTGATTATCAAAACATTTCAAGATTGTCCCGCAACTCTTCTCGATAGAAATATAAAAATGTACAAACGTTAGTGTCCCAGTCAACAAAGTAAAATCATAAATAATCTAAATTATGTTATTAAATGGGTACATCGACCAGTTCATATCGATTCCTAATGGCAATGGCTGATTTAATAAAACTCAAAACTGAGCTGCACATTTGTTTAGATGAAAGTCTTTGAATACCAATCAAATCCTCCTTATGGAAGATAGTATGTAATTTACACAAGATTGGTAATATAAAAGCTTTCCTAGGAACTGCATAAAGTGAGCAAAATAAAACAAAATGGCAAGTGCTTTGTTTAGAAAAATTGTCACAAGGACAAGGCGGTAAATTTTTTTGCCATTTGCATTTCTTTGGAAAAGCCAGTCTAAAGTGGATCATATTTAGGGGGTCATTACAACCCTGGCGGACGGTGTTAAAGGTGCGGCAATACCGCAAACAGGCCGGCGGACAAAAAAAGGGAATTATGACCCTGGCGGAAACCGCCAACAAAGACAGCCACTTTAACACACGCCCACCACGGAGGTACAGACAAGAAGCGCTGCGGACACCGCCAACAGACAGGCGGAAGACAATGTACCGCCCACACTATTACAACCTACCAAACCGCCACCTTTTCCGGGGCGGATTCACCGTGGATAAAAACACGGCGGAAATAGTTACTGCAATGGCAAAACGCTCACCTCAACACATCCCACGAGGAATGAGGACTCCATGGAGCCCGAATTATACATTCTACCGGCCCTTGTATTCCTACTCATCTACGAAGACCAACGCCGGCGTGGGCGAAGACAACGGTGAGTACTGCACCTATGACATAGGGGAGGCAAAAGTAAGGGGGACACACACGAAACACCCCCACCCCCACCCTCGCATATTACAACACACACACCAATGCATGTCCAAAAATCACAGTAACAACCCACAATCCTCCCGGAAGAATGCAAAGACAAAACAAAATCAGTTCAAACATTGTAATGTATCAATACACATGTGTCAAAAATATACAGATATGTTATAAAATCAGTCAGAAATATATACATTATGAGAAGTAGTGCAGATATGCACATATCAATGTCCGTGCACCACTAGTCCAAAAATGCATGGGCGAGGCCCACAGTAGATACCTGTCCACAATCGGAGAGAACACTGCCGGGGCATCAGATAGAAATACTACAGGCACCTCAGGGGGAAGGAAAGGGGGGGCACCTCAGCTGGATGAGTGCAAAGCCAGATCCACAATGGGGCTCCATGCCCATTGATGTATCCTGGGGAGTGCAAAGCCACAGTCTCTCAAGTCTCTACAGTGGGTGGGTTACCCACTGTACCATCCTGGGGAGTGCAAAGCCACAGTCTCTCAAGTCTCTACAGTGGGTGGCTTGCCCACTGTACCATCCTGGGGAGTGCAAAGCCACAGTCTCTCAAGTCTCTACAGTGGGTGGCTTGCCCAATGTACCATCCTGGGGAGTGCAAAGCCACAGTCTCTCAAGTCTTTTCAGTGGGTGGTTTGCCCACTGTACCATCCTGGGGAGTGCAAAGCCACAGTCTCTCAAGTCTCTACAGTGGGTGGGTTGCCTACTGTACCATCCTGGGGAGTGCAATGCCACAGTCTCTCAAGTCTTTTCAGTGGGTGGGTTGCCCACTGTACCATCCTGGGGAGTGCAAAGCCACAGTCTCTCAAGTCTTTTCAGTGGGTGGTTTGCCCACTGTACCATCCTGGGGAGTGCAAAGCCACAGTCTCTCAAGTCTCTACAGTGGGTGGTTTGCCCACTGGACCATCCTGGGGAGTGCAAAGCCACAATTTCGCAAGTAGATGACAGCCACCACTGGCTCTGGAGGGGGACTGGTGCCCAGACTGGATTAGTCTCCCCGTGAAAGTTCCTGTTCCGACACTGTCCCAGCTGCACATGGGATAACGATGCTTGATGTGGCGGTCTTTTCATTCTTCCCCGGTGCATGCCCTGTTCAGCGGTGCTATGCCATGGCTGTCCCTGGACTGTTCATCAGTGCTTTGCCATGGCGGTCTCTGGACTGTTCACCGGTGCTTTGACATGGCGGTTCTGGACTGTTCAGCGGTGCTTTGCCATGGCGGTTCTGGACTGTTCAGCGGTGCTTTGCCATGGCGGTCCCTGGACTGTTCAGCGGTGCTTTGACATGGCGGTTCTGGACTGTTCAGCTGTGCTTTGACATGGCGGTTCTGGACTGTTCATCGGTGCTTTGACATGGCGGTTCTGGACTGTTCATCGGTGCTTTGCCATGGCGGTCCCTGGACTGTTCAGCGGTGCTTTGACATGGCGGTTCTGGACTGTTCAGCGGTGCTTTGACATGGCGGTTCTGGACTGTTCAGTGGTGCCTTCACATGGCGGTTCTGGACTGTTCAGCGGTGCTTTACCATGGCGGTCCCTGGACTGTTCAGCGGTGGTTTGCCACGGCGGTCCCAGGACTGTTCAGCGGTGCTCTGACATGGCGGTTCTGGACTGTTCAGCGGTGCTTTGACATGGCGGTCTCGGGAATGGGCATTGGTGTGTGGCATGACGTTCCCTGGACTGGGCATTGGTGTGTGGCATGACGTTCCCTGGACTGGGCATTGGTGTGTGGCATGACGTTCCCTCATAGCCCAGCGGGGCTGTGGCAGCTGGGGCCCTCCTGGGCACTGACTCCGGCGGTGGCAGTGGTCTCCTGACCAGTGACGTTACTTGGGCCCTCCTGGGCACTGACTCCGGCGGTGGCAGTGGTCTCCTGACCAGTGACGATACTTGGGC